>NW_019416232.1:1635268-1670201 GCF_000390285.2 Anoplophora glabripennis | reverse complement strand
TATATATATATACATGGTGTCTTGAGTCGCACAAGCCAAGTACCTGCAGAAAGAATTCTTCAAAATAAGAAAAATAATTTCCGTAAACATGAGCTTACAGGGTATTTAAGTTGAAAATACTTGTAAACGTTTTTTTTTATATTTTCAAAACGCTTAAAGAAGACATGAAAATTTACACATTTATTTCACTTTTTTATTTATAGGACAAAATGACAATTACGAAACATAATTAGGCCTACTCGGGGGCGGATAAAATTGGGCCTATGTAAAATTTGGCTCCATTTTCTAGGTGTGACATTTTTTCCCTTATATTATTAAAAAAATTGGATTGTTAGATGACGAAAACAAAATATGATTAAGGACATTATTTTTTATCTACCTACCAAGTTAATTGCAAAATAATAAAACTTTGAAAACTGAAAATAAATTTCGATATTTCGTGACTAAACAAAACGAGCTTTTAGAACTTTTATCTGATAAAGAAAGAACAATTAAAATCATTAAATTGACAATTATTATTAAAAAATCGTGTCGTAGCATATCAGATTATTAGGTACCTAGGTATAATTTTTTTTCTTCAGGATGTTACTTTGCAGAATATAATATTTATCCCCATTTTCAAAGAATTAATATATAAAAAAATATTAATTAAAAATTCTTATAAGGGTAAGGCAAAAAATATGTAAATATTCTCTTCAATTGGAGATATTTACACAGTCACTCTTAATAGGTGTTAGTAGACGCTTTGCTGCGATAACCTAATGTATATTTTTTATAATAATTTATATTTAATATTAATATTAATATTAATATTTATTTACAAATATCATTCAGTACCTACTACCTTTTACTAGTGTTTTTTTCAATTATTTTACTCATTTTTTTGTTCGTATTTACTTACTTTAGCCATGAAAATTGCTTGGTGTCCTGATCTATGAATTTATTTTCTTTATACTTATATATTTTTATTAAATGGTATTTCAAACCTTTCAGTTATTGTAGTTGTCTAGACTAGGTATAGATTCTCCGACCGAAAACCAACAAGAAATTTGCAATTTAAATTATTGCAGCTATTCGAACGCTTTGTTTTTAAATCTATTATTTTATGATTTTGTATTCATAAAACAGCACTTTATAATTTCCCTTTTCAAGAGAATGGGTGCAAGATATGAATGCTGAAAACTTTATCTTGCCTCAAACAAATAGGTATTCGTTCTCTCGACTAAAAGTGAACAATTTGTGCTTACCGCATTCACATGAAAGCCCATATTTTTCATTTAAATTTTCGCAATATTGTACTAACATTTTAAATACAAAACAAGAATTGATTATGTGTACTTCTTTATAAGTTTATATTAGATTTTATATGGGACTCATGAATAAAATATGAACTGAGATATTTTACTATAGATACTTATTGGATTAAAATTCCATTAGGTAACTTTTTAAGAAATACTTAATGAAATTATCGTATACTGTTTAAGAAGCAGGCATCGTAATTTAATCTCGACTAAAGACATTTTAAACTATAGCGAACATAGTGGAACAATTTGAATCACAAAATTCATTACCTGCTTTAATTTTCCAGAGATGCGAAAATAAAATACGTTGATGACTAATACATAATAGGTACCTACCTAGTATGATTAATCCACAACTCTATGGCTGGAAAATAGTTAGGACGGTATAGACTAAGAGCCGGATAGGAAAATTTTCCTAATCATTTTAGGCACCGTAAGAGTCTATGACTTAAATACTACAACCCAAAAGAAAAAATGACTATGTCGTCAATTCTCCGTGGCACATGGGTTGTCAGCGGAAAATCAAACTTTCCAATTTTGGGCCGGGTAAATTAATTAAATAGAAATTGACGGCATTTCGACCCAAGACAGATATTAGAAAAATAAGACATAAAAACCTTATTCCGGTTCAGGAAAGAATAAAAAAAATTTTCATTTTCCAAATATTTTCACTAATGTAAAAATTATAGAAAACTGTACGGCGCGGCGTGCCTGATTTTAAATAATGATATTTATTTGAAAGTTATATTTTATTATGCCGTACAAATGCACTGACTCTAAGGACTTTTAACCCTTGCCCAACCCTTATCTTTTACGTAGAATAAGGAAAATTATTAGAGGCACCCTAAAATTAAAAAATTTAGAAAGAGCTATATAAAACTATACCTCAACTCATTATGCCGTACATTTTTTATGGCACATGAGGTAGGGAAATGAATTTTCCGCTCAAGGGGTGGCTATTTTAGTGTAAAGTTCCTGTACGGCATTTGTGCCCTTTTCGAATTCATTAAAAATTAACTATTAAAAAAATATTGCCGTATAAATATCGTGGCACTAAAAGGAAAAAAGGCCCCAGACTTCCAAAAAAACGTTTGCATATAACTACAATTGAATCGGTGAGTGAAAGAAAAATACATCTCCAAAATAACCATTTAGAGAAAAACAAAAAAAACTGTTTTAAAGGAGAGTTATAGGTTATTCGGCCGAGTTATGTATTGTAAAGTTATAAAATTTATGTTAACTAATAATAATACGTACATAAATTTAAAAAAATAATAATACAAAAAAAGATATATGAAAAAAAACAACTTGCAGTTATACTGTTCTTTCACTCAATTAAAAAAAAAATGCTTCAAAAATTATTTTTTTATAGCTTTATTGATCATTTAACAAACTTATTTGTAATTTTCATTCATACTCTTGATTTTTTACTTTCCAAGAAGTAATATGGTAGTAAAATTCAAGGGTTTCATCAAAACAGTAGGGTATAAATTTCTTCAAATCTTTTTTTCGTTAATAGGAACAGCTTCTGCGTACGCCTTTTCTAATGGTAATTGTGGATTGGCATTAGGTTTGATTAGTTTAAAAGTCTGCGACATAACGCCACCTATGAAGTCACTTGTAGTAACATATCCTGGAGTATCACTAATGTATGTAAACTGGCTATATTGCGAAATGGTAAAATTAACTTTTTGTGGATCAGTTGACTTGGAAGTTTTTTTATAATATTGTGGCCACCAGTTCTTAAAATCAATGATATCCTTATAACTTATAGTCGTAAGTGTAAATGGCAACACCTTTCGGGAACTTAGTATCATTTTCTCATATTCTTTGGGAAGATATATGCGATCAGCTTTTCTTATCACCATTTTAACGCTTCCGAAAGGGTTCAGGGCAAAAAGGAATGGTCACGAACAGGAAAGAAATGAACAATTTTCGTAAAACGCTTTGTAGCTGTGAGTCATTAAAAATCGTACCATTGTGTTGTTGCGATTTTGCCCAGGACATCCGCCGCAAAATAGGTAAAACTCCTTAACTTATGATGGTATATTGTTTTCTATATAATGCAAAAGAAAACTGGACTGACTTCATCAGGACCTTTATGAGCCTCACCTTCGTGGTACAAGTAAAAATGCCCTTTATTGGTTTCTAAGTTATGGACTTGGAAAGCACAAATCCACAACTGACGAAAATAAAAAATGTCTTGGACGGGTATATTGGGCAAAGGTAGATTTTGCATATAATCAAAAGATAACCCACACACATCTTCTCTTTCTTTACATAATTTTGTTATGGCCTCAAGTTGCGAATACAACTTTTTGGCTTTACGCTTATGGACTATAAGTTCAGCAGCATGCACTCTATTTGCATTATCATTAAGATTGGCGTCTTTCAAAAATGTTCCTAAACGTTCACATTCGCTACAAACATCTCAAATTTGTATAAGTCTACGACACATTTATGGCGGGAGGGTGGAAGAACGGTACATGCGCCGCACTTGTACTGTTCTTTCACTCAGCCATAAATTAAATTGAATGCCGTCGGACGTAGGACGTTGGTCGATGTACTGTTCTTTCGATATGCGATAGGCCTATGGATTTTAAGCGGTTTGGCTATCTCAGTTAAAATTGCCATTTTTGGCACTTGTATTGTTTTTTCACTCACCGATTCAATTCTTGCAAAGTTTTTAATATGTGTACGTACATCTACAATTCAAGTTGTTTGTTTTGCCAAAATTTATTTTTTATTTTTCAATTATGCCGTATATATTTTGAATCCAATACAACAAATAAAATAAAATTGTTTGATGTACCTAGAATAACATAAAATTGTGAAATTAGTAATAATTTTTATCAGTTTTCTTTGAAAAATAATTTATTCAAAAAAAATAATTAATCGAACATGAGAATGATGAATTCTGTAAAAGTTCTAAAGTAATACTTACAATTGAATTTGCCGCTGAGGATCACAGCATTACTCTCCAACATTTCGAAAGGCCAATCGACGTTTACATTTTTATTGGTTTATCTACTTGGAATTTAGGAAATACTACGTTTTTTCATTTTATTGTTTATACAATTTATACATATATTATTTGTATATTCCGCGCAAATGTAACGGCAATATAATTTTTCATCATTACTTAACTCCCTTCATAATCTGCAATGAATGTCGTACATGAATTGTTAATTATTGAGTAAGTATAGTAAAATTGAGATTTTAAATTATTTAAATATTTTTTATAGCATTCAATGAATGTTCCATAAAAAAATGTACGGCGATATCATTTTTTATTATCATTTGATGTGTTAATGTTTTGGGGTAAATGCCGTACAGGAATATATAATTTCATAATTTAGTGAAAATGCCTTGGAAAATCCTACTAATTATGGAAAATCCTGAAATTAAAAATAGACGGCATCCACAATTTTGTTAATATTAACCCTTAAATAATTTAAAACGGTAATACAATTGAAAATATATAGTACTATACTAACTGTCAAATGGATTTTCCAAATTGCAAATATGATAAACAATTTTTTTATTCACGGCCAATTGTTTTTTCTAGTGCCAATAATTTTGTACGGCACTTTTGTATAAAGACTATAAAATTATGCCGTTCAGGAAATAATGAATTTACCCAAAGACAAATGGCGTTAACTTCAGAGCACTCACAATTATGTAATTAATTTTTTTTAGCCAAATATTTTGTGGGGCACTTATTTTTCATTATTTTAGGGCATAAGTAAAACTCTGAAATCGGTGCCGTGCATTTCTCGATAATTTTTTGGAATAGGGGTTGAAATGAAAAAAATTGCGTCAGGGTAGAAGCTCTTAGAGCCAATGCATTCGTACGGCATAGTAAAATATAACTTTCAAATAAATGCACTGAAAGAAATGCGTTTTATTCTTTATTAGAATTCTATATACCATTATAAGACCATTGTATACTATATGTGACAGTTAAACAGGTGAATATTGGATATAAAACGCGTATTGCTAGCACAGTTGTATAGTGACTATAAACCTTATTCTTTATTAAATTATTGTATAACTAGTATACAACGTTTTTTATACCCTTTACGAAATAATAGCAATAACTGTTATTAAAGTGTTCCATATCGTTATTAGAACATCTAGTACTGGTTATAAGTTTTATAATAATAAATGTATTAAACTGTTGTATACTCTGTATGAGTTAAAAACATATGTCATTAAGTTTTCAGAAATTTTATTGGATAACTGTAATTACAAGCTAAGGTTCTAATGTAAACATACATAAAACATACTTTTAAGCATTAAAAATGATGACAAATCGCTCCCAAAACTGTCCAGTTTATTTTCTTAGCAACGATGCACCCGTATTTTCTTGTATTACATGAGAATTTGCACTATAACTCTTCCACCTTAAGAATGAAGCATCCCCAGAAAGGTTGAGCTTCTTTCCATATAATTTTATTTCCTCTGGTTGATTGACTTTATACCCATGCTCTTCTTTGTCACCGTTAACCTTCTGTTCCTCCATCTTATGTAAAACTTAACATCAGCGATTTCTAATAGGACCTACAAAATAATAATTTTTAAGATTTAGACAAGATTTACATTTGAAAAAACAAAACAATTACAAGCCATAAAACAGTTAGATACTTACATAATAATTTTCCATTTCACACAACGCGATATGATCATGTATCCCACAAAACATGTGCATATACTGTCCATTTTCATCAAACTAGACGTGTGTAAGTCGATGCACAGCGGACTGTCGGAAATTTTACGATTGTTGTATTTTCTCTTCTTGAGTAAAGATAATAAAGACGTTGTGGTTTTGTGTGTTTATTTTGACAATGATTGAACATGTATGGACAATAAAAGTGGACTGTATAAGATAGTTGAGTACCGTTCTGCTTCATGCATAGCATGCTACTGAAATCTTAGAAGGGATGAGCTCGTGCGGCGAACCCTAAATCAGCGGCTGGAATAGCCAGGTTTCTTATTGAGTCGGCGCACTTCGCTCTCGGGTCTGACATATGATTATTATTACAAGACTATGAATATAACTTAACAACGATCATAACCGATTATGCACCGAGAGGTGACGATCACTTAACCATTATAAGATGCGTTTTACACGTTAAAAACGGAAACATATTCAGTATAAGAACGAATAATTCTGTTAATACAATTGTTATATACAAATTCGGATACTGGTCTTTATACAACAAATCTTCCCTACTATACAATTGGAATATAAAGTCTATAACACCTAATAATGTATAAGTAATTCATTATAACCTTTATTTCATAGATGCATAAGGTGTATTAAGCACCTTCCAGTTAAACTCATTGAATAATGAGTATGGAGATGATTGCTTTTTTTTAATAAAAGTTGTATATTTGTTATAAAAGTTTTAATATGCGCTATACACATTATTCTAGATAAATAGTTTAATAAGCCCATTTCTTTCAGTGTGTCTTTATCCGTACAGTTTTCTATAATTTTTACATTAGTGAAAATATTTGGAAAATGAAAATTTTTTGTTCTCTCCAGAACCGTTATTTTTGTACGGCATAAAGTTTTTATGTCTTATTTTTCTAACGCCTATCTTGAGTCGAAATGCCGTCAATTTCTATTTAATTAATTTACCCGACCCAAAATTGGAAAGTTTGATTTTCCGCTGACAACCCATGTGCCACGGAGAATTGACGACAGTGCTCAAATGTTTACTTTTAGGTTGTTGTATTTAAGTCATAGACTCTTAGTCTAGCAGCGTCTTGTCGGTATAGTAGTTATCGATCATTTCTGAAACTTGGTAAGTTGATAACAGCATATTCGGGAACAGTGTTTATCTTTTTCGCTCAATATTGAAGTAATCTATCCTTGGTTTTATATTACGTAGACGTATCGCTTTCTAGCACAGCACAGGGAAAAGATTAATAAAAGCTGATCAAATAAAAATGGACACTCGCCAAAAATAAGTGCTGGCTTATTGGGGTTCAGTATTCGGGTGTGGCTATAAAAATTCATTCAGTTTCCCAGAATGGAGTAAATCCGCATTTTATGAAACGTGACATGTGCCGTGTAATAGGAGTTTGTCCGAAATCGGTGATTGTATTTGCCGAAAGAATTACTTTGTGTGTACGGTGGGTAGGTGTTGAAAATAGAAGGAATTCGATAATACGTAGTAAGCCGTCGTAGAAACTGACGGAACGTTGTTGTATTTTGATACAGTGAGCGACTAAATTCAATAAAACAGGAGTTAATTTTGAGGTCACATTCAGTTGTTAATAGTCATTCGTTTGTGAATGATGACCTCATTGTTTTTTTTTCTGGCGACCCTCTTCTTATTCGTTGCTAATTTCGCAGGTCGTCTAATCGTCAAATTTCAATATATTGATATGAAAATCTATGAAAAACAAAATTTTATTAACCACTAATAAGAAAAACCAAAAATTATGGTGTCCAACAGTGAAAATTATGGAACTAAAGAAGTAAATTCATAATTTTAATTGTTTAATATTAAGTATTTGTTTTTTTATTAGTATGGTTAATAGAATTTTGTCCTTCACTATTTAAATAAATTTTATTCCACAAGATTGATATTTGAGGTTTCGACCTGTTGATGTTGTCAGTGAGACAATTAAACGATCTATCAAAGCAGCAATAAAAATGGGGGAGGGAATGGGGGGGTGGATTGCCATTAACAAAAACATCAGAATGTTTGATATCATCAATCAAAATCGAGGCGCTCGCTGTTTTTTAACGACGAGAATTACTACTGTTTTATATGGAATTCTATTATATTAATATACTGTACATTTATGTATGGTGGGATATAATGACATTTCTAATAATATGCTCTTTTAATATTTATATAAGGCGATAAGATACAATACACGTAAATAAAAAAATAACATACATTGAAACAGATTTGTTAATGCAATAAACGACACATATTCCTTAAAATAAAATATAATATATTTTTTTATATACCTACATATGTACTTACACATCTACATAGAAGATGTATTATTCAATTGCTGTATAGAAACAAAATAAATATACTTATACAGGGTGTGACCTACAACTCGTCGATGTTATACCTTTTGGGTATTCGGCTAACTCTGTGGAGAAGGGAGTGGTTTCTAGATGTTAACAGGGCGCCAGACAAATTTTCTATAGCCGCACAAATACCCTAATAGTTGACTGTCGACTTCCGAAAATAGTCAAAAAGAGGTCGACGATAACTAAAATACGATAATAGTACAACACAAGATGAATATATTTTATTTTACGTATTTACACTTATTGAGTTAATTGTATATTTACTGAATACTGTCTGAAAATTGAAATAGTATTTTGATTAATAGCAAAAGCAAATATTGAGACTAGCTACGCAAACGATTAGAGATTAGGGAGATAAAATCTATTTAAGCAAAATGCAAAAGACAGGCTTCGAAATGGCGTCGCTTGAGCTCAGGCGCATGCGCATAAATACACACAAGCAGGTGTATACCGTAAATAAGCAGATAAGTACCCCTAATTTCCGCAAGCGTATTACAAAATGCTGTCAATTAATCTAGTCAATAAAGCGGAAAAATAAAGAGAAAATATATAAAAAAAAAACAACAATGTAAATGTGCCAATATGGCCAACAAATAAAGAATATTAACAAAAGCGCATACATGCAAACAATCGGATCTAAGCCAGTAAAGCTAAGCAAATAATAAATGTTACTAAGCAATAGCAAATTACCAATACTAATAATTTAATGTTACGATCAAAATTTAAGCATAGAGAAAAAAAAAAAAAAGCGAAATGTTTGTTTCAAAAACTTGCGTGATATCCTTTATTATCCAAGAAATATGTCTGGTAGAGGATCTTCCATGGAACTGTACCAAAACTCCTATGGGATGACGAATGATGGTAGACGTGGTAGCACCGATTGCGTAATGCTTGGCTGAGACTGTCACAGGAGATATTTGAATACGTACAGGAACGTCAACAGTGTTCCAAATGCTGTTACGTAGAAGACCAGCTTCAAAAACAAAAGGAATCAAGCTTTCAGGAAATATTCCAAGAATGTGTGGTCCCCAAAAAAAAACCCTAATGGAAAATTAAAAAAAGAACATTAATTTAATGCTATGGCGCAATACATATGATATATATGGTCACAACGTGACGTATTATTTTAACAAATTAATTTACCTAAATTTTTAGTAATAAAAATAAACTGGCAACGTCGCATGCCATTGCCTATATGGTTAAATTTTACTACAGCTACAAAAGTATAGAGCTTATTACAAAAGGCTAAATGTAAAACAAAAGAAAAATAACTATAATAAAAATACTTACCCTTAACTAAGGGGTTCTTTATAAAACTTGCCGCTTGTAGGCTATCTGCGTATGCGGACAGACGAATACGGACCTTATGGTATCTAATGATAAGGAAACAATTCTTACAATTTGCAATTTGAACTGAACTATTACTAAATATTATTGAATTACCGCTAAAAATGTACAATAACTAATAACTAATGCCTACCTCAATTCGTTTTCCTGGGGATACGATTTTCACACGGCGTGGTGTCAGTGATCCTTCATAAGAAGTCAGAATAAGGGGTTTACACCAAAAATACTATAATCCACAGCACTATATACCCCTAAATTCTTGATAAATGGCCACAAAAATTGCTCCTAATTAAAGATGATTTCAGAAATCATAGATTTTTCACTGGCCACCAATTCACACACACCCTCCAAAAAATCTAACCTTCTCCTGTCTTTCCACCCAGAAAGCGCGCGGAAAAACCCCCCCTTGGAAACTAATCATAGTGTGATTGGACAATAGCTCTGCCAATCACAGTCAAGCATGTCGGAAATAATTGAAAATATTGGTTTTTCCTGATACAACAATGCAACGGAAGGCTATAATACTATATTCTAAGTGTAAATTAACTAACTAAAATAAGACGATGTCATAATCGGGAGTTTTCAACATTAAAAATGCTATGCACAATCGGGCAACACTGTACCGCGCAGACTCTACTTGACTTAATTTAAGTCGATCAATAATCACGGAAGAAGAAGGAGACAATATGGCGAGATGTCAAATTTGAAATAAAATAAACAAACAAGAATCAATGCCCAGTGGACTACATGAATTTTAAATTTAAGAAGCCTGTAAGAGATACACTTTAAGGTAAGCTACGTTAATTAATTGTTAGATACGTAAATAATCTCTAAACCATATCACGAAATGAATTAGGTTATACAAAATTTATATTTATAAACTATTATTTTAATCTTTATTTCAGGGTCCCAGCATTTTTGCGTTTCGAGATGCCACTTGCCGCCTACAAAAACTCCAAGGAACGATAAACACTCCTGTCTACCGTTATAAAAAGGTACGTTTTTCAAAATGTTATTTATTTTATTAATAAAATTACTTTTTAGCTAGGAATGCAAAGGGAATCTCTTCAAGGAAAACCCATTTGGTGGACTATACGAATATCCTTTTCCTTTTAACATAAAAGATCAAATCTTATCTATACAGTGTGATGTTAATTTTAGAATGAAAATACAAATTTTGAATGGATAGAGATGTTTAAAGAAATAGGAAATAAAACCTTATAACTACTGAGTGTTTCAGTTTTCAGAATAATATACATGCCTTCTTTTAAGGTAAAAATTAAACGTTACAAGGGTAGTCCCGAGGTAATGGGCCAAAATTCATGGGTAGATTCCCCAAGTAAAAATATTGCGATTTAGCCGAACTTACCTTAGTCCAAAAGTTAATAGTTAAAGAGATACAGGGTGTTAAATGTAAAATATTATTTCAGTTTTTTTTTAATTCCTTAACAAATACAAATATTGTCACAAAATTTTGGGGAAAGCCAAATATCTCGGAAACGGTGCGAGACAGCTACTTTCATAAAGTCTACCTTTTTTTGTGTAAAAAAAGTTGGAAAATAAGAATTTGATACCAAAGATGAGATACCTTTAAGTACAAAAAAGTTACGTCGTTTCCATCACCTTCAATTTACGGCAGCTGGCGCCCTTTATGAACCAAAATGTGAACAAATTTCAATTCCTCTATCCAAAGAACCCCAAACCCCAAAATTTTGTGTAGATATTTGCATTTATTAAGAAATAAATGGAAATAAACTAAAATAATATTTTACATTTAACACCTTGTATCTCTTTAACTGTCAACATTTGGACTAAGGTAAGTTCGGCTAAATCGCAATATTTTTGCTACGGGAATCTACCCATGAATTTTGGCTCATTACCTCGGGACCACCCTGTATAAATTCATTTTGGCAATGTGATATTCGTACAAGTTTTTTAGTGAAATCTGTATCTCATTTATAGTATTTAGCTTAAAAAATAAATGAATGAATTGAAAATATGACTTAGGTAGTTAGCGTCCTATATTTGGAGAAAGTTAATAAAAATCATTGTGCTGTATTGCGCTAGCTATGTGCTATATTGTGCTGTAAGAATTGAAAAAGATAATAATTGTCACTTTTATAGAAAAAAGCAAAATTAGGTATGTTTTCAATGCTCCTACTAGTTATTGTGAACATCGTAGCGTTCGTTAAAAAAAAAAATTATGTCTGTCATGATTTCCAGGAAAATGTAGTTTTTTTAGCATAATATATGGCGCCGGCTATATTAAATTTCCATAATTTTATTTTCATCCTCTTCAACAAGCACTAAATTCATTTTAAATGTCATAGAGGCACGTTGTAAACACTTACATTTTTTAATTCATTTTAGGACATAGTAAATTCACATATTTGTCGGTAGAAATACATTTATTGTGTATCACATATGTATTTCTAAGTATTCTTTTGGTTTCGAGTGAAAGCAGTGCGTGCGTCAATACAATCTGAAAATCTTCCTTTCGCGTGTTTTTATTGTACAGAGTTCATGTTGTAACATTTTTCATAATGCTTTGTGTGGCTGAAAAATATGAGCTTTTTATCTTTTGTTATTTTATATGATTTTATAGTTATGATTCTGAACGCGCGGTGAAAGTTTTTTCTGGAAATCCTACGTCGAATAGAACTTATAAACTTTTCTTGGGAGTTAGTGGAAGAAAATGTTATGGAAAATAAAATTAAAACAAAATTGATCCAACGCTGTGAAAATATGAAATTAGATTTTTAAGAAATGAATAAAAAAATATATGATGTTTGACTAGAGGAAAATAAATGTCTAATTAGAAATTATTTTACTTTCGTAAATACCAAAATTAAATTCAATATTTATATTTGATGTTATCTAAATGTTAATTAATCATGACATAACCTGGATACATATCTATTTACTGACATTTGTACTATTTATATTGATTTTTACGCTTTTAAAAGTAGCTGTAACACGTCTGGTCCGTCAGCGTTCTTTTCCCAGACTTGTTTGTCGCAATTATTTTGCAATTTACATTTTGTAAAAATAAAGTTTCTGCGTGCTTATAAAAAAGGAGCAAAAATCAAGTTTAAATTTGCATTTGAAAGGTACTGCATAGTTGCAGGACATGTAAATCATTTTCTAGAATTGCAACCGTGCACCAGATGTACACCTTCGATTTTGCTTCTTTTTAAAGCTTCTTTACTTACGTACAAAAGTTAAAATTTATAAAAACTGTAAATAACACAAAATATGCTGAAATATGTTCAGGGTAACCCAGAATTTGACCGCCATTGCAGGAAAACGGAAAGAATTAAAATTAAACCGCAAGCGGAGATCTTTATTGACATGTTGATATTTGACTTAAAATTCTATCTTGGTCACTTTGCCGTCCTAAGGGCAGTGAAGTTATTGAATTTTTTTTCCAATTTCACATATGTCATCTGAAGGTTACCATTTCTCTCAACGACTGCGATTAAAAAATAAATTCGAAATCTAATCCGGTTCAAAATAAATAAAATTATATTTAAAGAGTTTGTATCGATCAAGTCTGTTACTGATTTTACCAGTGTTATGGTGGAAAAAATACTTTCAATGTTGTATTCAATATTGATAAATAATTTGTTTCTATAAAGCTGTACTGCTAATTTCGAACTTTTCCGGGCAGTCTACTAATGTGTTAAATTTGCTGATAGCTACTTTGGGGGCCCGGAGCAGATCTCAAGACTATCAAGAGCGCTCTGCTACAGACTCAAAGTAGCTATCAGTAAATTGATTACATTAGTAGAGCTTCAAATTACAGGTTTTCTCGCAAATTATTTAAATTTAATGATAAACGAAAAAGTTACAACGAAAAATCGAAAATTTTAGCTATTTAGTTCGCGACTTCCGGTTGCTACTTTTTTACCCTTTCTCCTCGATGACATGTTCGAAACTAACACAAATAGTGTCTGGAAGATGTAATAAAAATAACGAAACGTCGATAAAGTATAGTAGTATTTTTTTATACTTCCTGACCTAATCTAAATAAAAGCAGGAAGGAAGAAATTTGGTAGTTCTTGATGTTGGTCTTCTTAATCGTTTTATTTATTTAATACATACTCTTAATAAGTACCATTTTTTCATAAATTACATAAAAAATATCCTACAACTGAACTGCTTGTTGTGGAATATGACAATAAACAGACGGGTCATCTTCTGCTTAAAAATAGGTAACTAAGAATTCAGTGTTTGGCGTACAATTCAAATTATTTTCACTGACAAAAGTAACAGACTGAAACAAGTTAGAAACCTTATCTATCTTATCTTATCTCCACCACTAAATTATTTTGAATCGTAAACTATCAAGCGGTGTGTTTAATGGTCATATTACGAGGGGGAATCAATTATAAACGGTAATTTTGTAAAATAAATTTATTGATCAATGGTATACACAAACTAAACATTTAACATTTTTCAATGTAGTCACCTCCGTGCTCTACACACTTTTGCCACCGATTTGGAAGCTTGAATATTCCTTCTTCATAAAAAGTTTGAGGGCGAGTTGTCAGCCAATTGCGCACATACTCCTCTACTTCTTCATTGCTTTCAAATCTTTTGCTTCCAAGCGATTCTTTCAAGGGCGCAAACAAAAAATAATTACAGGGTGACAAGTCAGGGCTATATGGAGGGTGCTCGAGGGTTTCCCAGTGCATTTCTTCCAATGTATGTTGTCATGAAGGATGATGACGTCTCGAATGGGCATACCCCGTCGTTTGCTTCGATACGCGATTTTTGTCGACTGTAACAACTCAGAATAGTAAACCGCATTCACTGTTCGTTGATCGTGAAGAAAATCAATGAGTAAAACTCCCCTTGAGTCAAAGAAAACAGTTGCAAGTACTTTTCCGGCTGAGGGACGGGATTTGGCTTTGACTGGGCAGCCTTCATCCTTTCTTCGCCACTCCTTACTCGCCATTTTTGATTCGGGAGTGTAATGATGGACCCACTTCTCATCACAAGTGACAGTACGCCTCAAAAAAACCTCCCCTTCTTGTCGACATCGATTCAGATGTCTTTCACTGATCTCCGACCTGACCTGTTTTTGATTTTCGGTCAACAACCTTGGAACCCGGCTAGCACTAATTTTTCTAAAGCTAAGTTGATCAGTGATGATGGATTGAACACTCCCATAGTTGATACCCAATTCTGATGAGATTTGTTCAATAGTTAACTGGCTATCACCTTCAATAAGCTCTCGAACAGCACGGATGTTGTCATTTGTGAGACTTGTTCGTGGGCGTCGATCATGACTTTCATTTTCGCCACGTTCTCGCCCATCCCTGAATTCTCTGACCCACGTATACACTCGATTCTGAGACAGTGTAGCATCCTCAAACTGTGCCCTCAAACGAGTGGAAATTTCCGATTTTCCGATGGTTTAACGCCTTCATTGGTTAAAAACTTTATGATGATGCGTTGTGCAACAGACGAAGGTACCTCGCGCTCAGTCATGGCTGTACTGTGGACAGAACAGAGCGCAGCTGCTAACCAAATCGGTTTCCCCCATCCTCATAAACCAAACAACACTCGAGCATCGAATCCTCTAGATCGGAATTACGTGCTAAGCCAAATAGTAAAATTACCGTTTATATTTGATTCCCCCTCGTACAATACCAAAACAAAAATAAAATATTATTTTAATTTCTGAGCTATTGTTACAAATAATTTATTTATTTTTTATCTTCAATACACATCCCACATACAACTTTAATCTACTTCTAACTAAATTTATGGATATTTTATTAATAACTATTGCTGAAAATGTTGTGTGGCTACCTATGAGATAAAATTATATGACTGGGATCTTAATTTGGGTTTATATAAATATTAATTAATAATTAATTAATATTATTATTATTATTTCGTTTAAGGTATAATATAAGCCACACGAATTAAACTGTGATATATATATTCCATTTGAACCTAAAACAGCTTAAATTTGCTAAATACGAAAACGAATAATACTGCCATTATTTTTAGCTGCCGTCGTTATTTTTTATGTTTATTAATTAAAAGCTAAACCCGCTATTAATGTAATATAAACCTTTTAACGACTACTAGGATATTTCGTCTATTTATATATTTAGGTGACGAAATGTGCGCCGCAACGTTAACAGCTTTAAATTTGTTGGTAATTAATAAAATCGGACTAATGCATCATAAAAACGAACACTACCCAATAGCTTAACCTCATGCGAGCTTGAAAAACTATAAAACTAAATAGTCAATAAACAGTTGTCGACGTTTAATAGTTTTCACTGATTTGTTTGTTGTATATTCTAAAAAAAGAATTAGGCGGAGAAGTATTTATGGTCGCGGTAATTACGCTTAAGTAGATGCTTGAAAGGCCCTTTAGAATTAATTTCTTTATTAATTGAACTAGTTTGGTTTATATATATTCAGCACGTCTGTATCCATCCATGGTAATGTTGATATTTACCGGTTTATATTATTAAATCTGTTCCTCGCATATGGTATCAATTTAATATTTTAGATAGCTGTCGGTCAAGTTGAAAATGTTAAATATGAGGAAGTAACTTCCAGACGATGTTTACTTGAGAATAAGGATGGCTTTTATTTCTGTCAAGAAGTCAAGATGCAAGGAATTACTTGAAATGTGAAGAAGCCTACTTAGACCTTCCTTTTTATTCTTCGTCGCTGCTTTTAAGCGAAAGGTTTTAGTTCGTCGACAATAACAGAATGTAATGGGAAATAGGACGTTTTGTTCTAAATCTGTCTCGTATAAATTTAAGAGCGACCCAGATGTTTATAGCCATGGATATTTTATACATTTTTTAAGAAGTGCGCTCACTTTAATCATACTTTGGCTGTATCACTTCCGTGATATGTCACGAAAGGCCTTTGAGAGGAAAATGTTTCATGCTCCCAACACATATTGAATTTAGGAAATAAACAACTAATACCCTTAATATTTTGAATTCTACAGGTTATTTTCGGACAAAAAATAAAAAAAACAATATGAATGTAGTCGATACAGTAAAATATTTTTTGTTTTACTCATTTTGTAAGATAATTCTTTAAAATTTGGTACATTCCACACCATTTTTTGGAAGATCGATGAAATATACTAATTACCATTTGTAATACATACAGGTTCGGAAAGTACCGATGGTCCATCTGGTCCAAATAAGAAGTGAATCTCATTTGTGGAAGGGCGAAATGGGCAGTGACTATTAGACGCCTTCAGTATAGTCATCTTTCTCTATCGCACGGATTTCTATGTCTTACTTTATCGCTCACGTAACGGCAAATGGACCATCGGTACTTTCCGAACCTGTATATGAGTGGTACTTTTTTTGTAACTAGTTTCTCAGTTTTAATCTATGAGACTTCGGGAGCAGATAGTATAATGAAAAATAATGCTTCTTTGTCATATAAATTTATTTTAAAATCTCAACCGATTTCGAGATACAGGTGTTAGTTAATAAAAATATTTACTGTAAATATCTTCTGAAGTAATAGAAGTATTTGAACTAAATTTGGTGTGCATTATATAGGGTTAAGTTTCCATAAAATACTATAATATCAAGACTTTTGCGCAACCAGTGGCGGAGATGGTAAACTCACTCGAGTATTTTATAAAAAAAAAGTAGTATAGTAGTAGACAATCTATATAAAAGATAACTTTTCCATCATACTCAATAGTTATTAGCTTTATTACTCTGAATCTCAAAAACAAAGAGTTTGTGAATATATCTACTGTTATATGATCTTTGGTATACTTGATCACCCACAGAAAAAAATAGTCTTGAATAAATTTTTATTTATGTAAAGAAAATATTTTTAGCTTTACAGGGTGTTCCATTTCGCGTGGGCGCTACTTGTTATTTTAAATGGAACACCCTGAATATTATTGCGTTTTTGAATTCCTTGGTTAATATTAGTTAGAGTTTATTAAATGTACATGGTGTTTAAAACTTACCGTTTTTGATATAATCAGTTAAATCAGTTAAAAAATCACGATTTCAGCTCTCTAACTGAGGATAGATAGCGTCTAAACAGTAAGAGTTAGAAACCTGCAGTTTTTACATAGCTACTTTTTCGGACTTTAGAAAAGAACCTGTTTTCTCTGGAAAACTGTCAAAGATAAGTATGGACAATCTCACATCAGTCGAAAGGGCATTCAATTTTACATTCACCCACGGCAATTAATATGGGTCAATCCATTTGAAAAAAAAAGTTTTTCAATTCATAAAATTATTAAATGTAGGTTTCAGTACTTCCGAGTCTGAATAACGTACACGTTTTGCTCATAGATGACAAGATAGAGTAATTTATGCCAAAACGAACTGTGAAAACTGCAGGTTTCTAACTCTTACGGTTTATACGCTATCTAGCCTCATTTAGAGAGCTGAAATCGTGTTTTTTTTTCTTCAAAAACAACTGATCTCGAAAACGGTAAGTTTTAATCAACATGTACATTTAATAAACTCTACCTAATATTGACCAAGGCATTCAAAAATGCAATAATATACAGGGTGTTCCATTTAAAATAACAAAGTTATGTAGCGCCCACCTTTACATCCTGTAAAGGTAAAAACTTTTATTAAAACCATTTTTTTTTATAAATTTTACAGTTGCGGAGTTACAGAAGAATCCCTTTTAGGTGGAACACCCTGTATATAAATAAATAAATTAATTAATATTAAATTCAAATTATCATACTCAAATTGAGCATATCGAACACTTGAACTAAGTAAATTTTCATCACTTAAATAAATCTTGATCGAAGAGTGGTTAACTGAATTCGAGATGATTTCCTTAAATTGATATGTCTGATAAGTATCATTTTCGACTCAAAATAGGTAGTGACTTTTTTCTGTGCCTGAACAATTTTGTCGGTGGTGTATTGCAAACCTTTATATCAGTAACAGGAATACTGTTTTTCTTCTGATAAATGGTGCAATAAACAAATACTAAATAACTCACAAAATATACCTATATGAAACGTTGTTGGAGAATTATTTTTGATCAATATAAATTCAAAAGGGGATTAGTTTAAAAAATTCAGTGTCTCAAATGAGACTTTGATTTCTGTGCTTTAACTTAATATTTCGATTTCAATGATACTAATATTTATGCACTACTTCTTTACTCATAATAAATATAAATAAAATTTAGAGTAGAAGAATGCCAACATCTTTTAGATTTGACGAAGTTTGTACTATTAGCTTACAGCATTATAAAGAAGTATTTACATATTAATTGCATATTATATTTTCTTGGATGTACAAGAAAAATTATAATGTTACTTTTAAAAACGAAGGCGAACGAAAACGATTTTGAAACATCAAAAGATCTGCAGAAGAAAATTTGTTTCTGAGATGTAGGTATTTTACTTTAGATTGCTCTTTTTACTGTAATAAAACCATCGTCTTTTAGATTTGTTTAAAAGAAAAATATAGGTAATAATATTTTTAAAAATTTTATGGTTCTCGTTCCAATTACAGTCACACAAAAATTATTGAATTTATGAAATTTGTAAGTATTATAATTGTGAAAATTAGGGTTCTATCAACTATTTTTTTCTTGTACAAAATGTACAATTATGTGACATTATTAGTATCATTGAATTTTTAATAGTTATATAGATAATTATATGTTTCCCATTAAATAATTAGTACCTACACTACTTTATATTTGTGAAAATACGGATAAAAATGTTTATTGTGTATCCTTTGAGACTAGATACATTTCCAAGCACCTATTTTTAACTTTATTGATAAAAAAGAAGGTAGTTGCTACATTGAAAATATGTGTACCTACATCCCGTCTTCGAATACAAAAGTACAGTCCTCCTTTTATAAATGATAATCCCAAGAAAATAAATTCGCTTATGCCTATAGCGATCTCTTGCTGAAAGAACTGCCCATAAAGCATATAGGTATTACATTAGGCAGGAATAGAAAATCAGGGAATCACTAAAAGCCTGCAGATTTGCTTCATCCCAGGGCTTATCGTAAATAAATAATTGATGATAAATCTAAGGATGAAAATAAATTTTATATGTTCTCACAAATTGGTTTTTTTTATGTAAATAAATTAGATTAAAAATTTTGGGGTTATGTTCTATATTTAGTGGAACCTACACGTGTTACTTTAGATGACTCATCCAACGTGATTAAGAAAATAAAAATGTAAACGGTAAATCATGGATCAATTTGTGATGAACGATGACTATAGGTAGAACCTCTCATATTTTTGGTTCATCTTGGATGAATCCTAGCTGATGAATCCATTCACCGCAGTGATCGATGATTTAATTAAATGAAATAACATTGTTTTGCTTTTTCTTATTGTAAATAATGTTTTAAAGGGCATATAATCGTAAACCAAAAATATTAACATTGCTCCAAGAAAAACCATTCATTTTTAAATAATAAAGTAACAAAGTATAAAGTTTCAGGGGACAAAGACTTGAGAGAATATTTTGAACTCCTGGTACATATATACTTAAATGTAAAACAAAACAATAGTTTTATTAAGCCACTGGTTTTACACTGTTGTAATATAACACACATAAATATTTGTGTTGTATCTGCAGTGTTACGTCAACTTTATTCATCTTGTTACAGATTAGTTTTGAACTTGAGTAATATTAAATTAATTTGTTTTAGCACATAGTGTATGATTGTACAGATTACTCAATTTGCAATGTACAAAAATGTGTTATGTAATTACCAATGAAAATAATAACGATAATAAAATAACAGCTCGTGTCGAAATATATAATTTATGGATAAACACTGTTTTATTAAACAAATTGGACTTTACATTTGAGATAAAAGAAATAGGGTTATTCTTGTTTAAATGTGGCAGTCAGGATAATTAATTTAAACAAAGGGTGCAACAAATTTTATATTTTTCTGTTTGAAGATGAATTGATCATTCCCGACAAACGTTTATTTTATATTAAAAATAACCTTTTTAAGTACTTTACCCTACTCGGTGAAATCGTTGATCAAACTGTATGCGAAGGTACATATTATTTCCATGATTATAGCAGACAAATACAATTACTAAATAATTTAATGTATTTTGATTAATATGGAATATCCGAAAATGTGAGCACAATGAACAATGAATTTCCATTGGCATAAAGAAAAAAATAATGTAACAATTAGTTATTTCATTTATCATTTATAATCAAACACATGATATTACATGAACCTGAAATTGTATAGTTTACGGACCGAATAGATTTTATTTATATTTAGGCATATTTTTATTCTACCTATTGAAGGTAGAAATACTCATTAAGTTATTATTTTTAAAATTCTCCTCTTTATTTGCCAGCTCCTGTATTACTTTCGTTGATACCTTGTCATCCTTGTAAAGGAAAAAAAACGCTTTTACATTTTTTACCTAAAAAGGTACAAGAGTATTTTGTTTTAATTGCAAATTTCTGGCCCGTTCGTTTTACATTTAGGCTCTTGAATATAGCTTTCAAAACTCTCGTTTCCATGCCACTTGAACAACAGTGATTTTTTTTTGCTTCTTTTATTCCACATTCTCTCTTTTGTCTTTAATGAATCTTTTTAAGTGTGTTCCTTCCTATCTCCTCTTTACCTGCTTTTGTTTTCCGGGCATTCCCATCATTTCACTGAGGTATCTGGCAAAATCATTTGAAATTGGAAAGGCTATGCAGACATGCTTAATCTTGGTTAAATTTAAATATTAACGACTTCCTGATGCTCGTCTCCGGGTTTACTTGTTCTTAATCATCGTATAACCGAAATTTTGTGGGTGTGCGAAAAAAACATGTATTATACAGGGTGTCTCACGGAGACGGCCCATTAGAATTATTTCAGAGACTACTTCGATTTAAATTTTGAAAATTTGGGATACCAGGTTTTCGGGTATGCCCTTCTCAACTAAAATAATGGCGTCCACGTACCACTTCCGGTTATACTGGAAGTCGCCATCAACTTGCTTATTTTAAATGTAACACCCTATATTTATTGCAATTTTGGATTCTACGTGTTATTTTAAGTGGACTTTTATGAAGTTTCCCTATTCCTAAAATTAACCGTTTTCAAGATATTTTATTTTTTTTCCAAAAAAATGGAAAGAAACAGTAACTAGCTTCAAACCATAAAGCAACAATATTTATTCAAGAATCAAAAAATGGCACCTCGGAGTTGATGGATATCGTTTTAATTTATGGTGAAGCAAGACAACATTTGTGTTAAGGGGAAGCAAGAAAACATTTGTGTTAGTCGGAGAAACTGGGTAAGACGGGCCAAAATGTGTTTATACGTCGGTGAACAAAATTTTGAACAGTTTTTGTAACATTTGAACAGTTGTATGTTAAATCATTTTATGAACTAAAACCACAAATTAATTTTATTAATTAATAATAATAGCGGCAAAAGCAGTTGAATTTGCTGATATAAAAGAGGTGTTATAAAATTTTATTTATGTCCCTCCTTTTTACAAAATTGTATTTATCCTTCGTACTTTCAAAAATATTTTTTTTTTGATAAGTTCTGAATTTCCGATATGTCTCAGTAGCTATTGAAATTTTGTGTATAATAACTAAATTAGTCTAAATTGTCTTCTTTCCAATCAAGGAATTTCTGACTTTACTTTATATACCTATCTTCTGGATACCCTGTATGTAGGATGGAATCATAAATATATTTCAAAGCAATCAAGCCAAATGCAGTACCTTACTGAAGACTTTCTCAGCAGAAAAATATATTAATTCTTCATCCGCTCATGTGAAACAGTAATGAGAAAGAATTAGCTTCCAGAAAGTTCTGAGAAAACATTGATTGACATCTAAAATTTGCC
Source organism: Anoplophora glabripennis (assembly GCF_000390285.2). NCBI lineage: Eukaryota > Metazoa > Arthropoda > Insecta > Coleoptera > Cerambycidae > Anoplophora > Anoplophora glabripennis. The sequence continues at coordinate 1,647,626 of NW_019416232.1, read as the reverse complement.
TAAAGGACCCCGCACAAATCTTATGGAAATTGGGTCCCGGTCAAATTCGCTGAATTTTTGATATGTGTTAGAGTTCATCATACTGGTCAATTGTCTCAATGGCCACAAAGCTCAAAAATGGATAGTTTGGCCGGTACAGAGCTTTAAAGCTCCGAATATCATCCACGGATTTATGTATATGCGCAGTGTGTATAGACTTTTGAAATAGCCTATTTCATTTTTTTTATTATCTAGGTTTATATTTTTGAGGTTGCTGAATTCAGATCTGTTGTTAGATTTTCAAAATTGACAGTTGGCAGCTGTCAAATAGCTGTCAATGTGCTAAAATAAAGCCAAAAACTTGTTTTTTTATGTTTTATCTTTCTTTTTTTTTAGTTCGATAAGTTCAAAGACGATATCAAATCAATAACAATGACTATCGGCAGCTGTCATTTAGCTGTCAACAATTCTTCAAAGTCCGGTAATAAAGTCAAAAAATTATTTTTAGTTTATAACTTCAAGTTTTTTAGATAAGTGAATATAAATATGATATAAAATTATGTAGTCATCAGCTTACAGCTGTCAACAAGCTGTCAACTAACTGTCAAAATGCAATAATAGAGCAAGTAACTTATTTTTTGTGCTTAACTCTGTGGATAAGAAATCAAACATGATATAAGTTTATGACTTATCACTTTTGAACTCAGTGATCTAAGCAACTTAAAGCTTTTTAAAAAAAGTAACTTTTTGACTTTATTATTGCATTTTGACAGTTAGTTGACAGCTTGTTGACAGCTGTAAGCTGATGACTACATAATTTTATATCATATTTATATTCACTTATCTAAAAAACTTGAAGTTATAAACAAAAAATAATTTTTTGACTTTATTACCGGACTTTGAAGAATTGTTGACAGCTAAATGACAGCTGCCGATAGTCATTGTTATTGATTTGATATCGTCTTTGAACTTATCGAACTAAAAAAAAAAGAAAGATAAAACATAAAAAAACAAGTTTTTGGCTTTATTTTAGCACATTGACAGCTATTTGACAGCTGCCAACTGTCAATTTTGAAAATCTAACAACAGATCTGAATTCAGCAACCTCAAAATTATAAACCTAGATAATAAAAAAAATGAAATAGGCTATTTCAAAAGTCTATACACACTGCGCATATACATAAATCCGTGGATGATATTCGGAGCTTTAAAGCTCTGTACCGGCCAAACTATCCATTTTTGAGCTTTGTGGCCATTGAGACAATTGACCAGTATGATGAACTCTAACACATATCAAAAATTCAGCGAATTTGACCGGGACCCAATTTCCATAAGATTTGTGCGGGGTCCTTTCTGATTATAATTGTAAATTTATGTTTAATTTGTCAGTTGCTTCAATAAATTTTTGTAATTGAAATATTGACATGCCTTTTTTGTAGTAACCACGTAGATAATGTGTTTTTAGTTAGACTTGGTCAGGGTTAAAAAAGGAAAAGGTAGTGCATAATAATTCTATTACATAAAAAAACTATTCCAGTCGACGATATTTTGATATCTAAATTTGCAGGTTTGTTTTGATACTATGCCATGAAAACAGGATCGTTCTTAAATTAACACATTTCAAGGATAGTTAGAAATTTGAAAAATAATTTGCGTAACGGTCGATTTGTTAAATAAAACACTTTATTCATAAATTAAATATTTCGACACATGTTGCTCTTACATCCATACAAATATAACTGCTTTACCTAAAATAATTCAAAGTATTCTTTTAATTGGTAATTAGTAATTACATAACACGTTTTTGTACATTGCCCAAAAAGTAATTTGTACAAACATAAATGATACATTATGTGCTAAGATAAACGAATATTAAATAATACTTACCTCCAAAATAATGACAGAATAGAAATTATCTTTAGTCAAAATAAGTAGACGTAATACTGTAGACATAACAATTGTTATAGCTGTTTTACATTGACAATTTATTGATCAATTAATTCATGAAGTCGCTTCATCAAGAAATTGGACAAGTGTAATGCACTAAATCAGCTGTCAAATAACTTCATGAATTTATTCAGCAAGTTCTTGACGAATTAGAGCTATTATTATTAATTAGAATTAGTTCTAATTTTCGTCAATTTCTTCGTGAAGTTCGGAAGTTATTGGAATATGTAAATACTTGTGTGGCGTCGTACTAGTTTTGTATTGTTTTTACTGATTTGTTACTTACAAACACTAATATAATATGTGTCAAAATGGTACCGCTGTTGTATCACTACAATTATGAGTGGAAAGGTGATATTTTTGAAATTTATTTGCTTCTTTGATTCGTTGGTAGAACTGATTCATGCGTCAAAAAACTTGACAAAGACTGTAGCAGTGTAAAACCACACTGTTTACCAATAAATTCGTGAATTAATTCATGAAGAACTTCGTCAACTTATTCATCAATAAATTGTCAATGTAAAACAGCTATTATGAAAGCAATTTAGGTCGTATAAGGGAGATGAAATTGTCGTTGATATGTTAGTTGTTAATTTTTCCTCGTAAATTAGTAGAAGTATCCCAAAGGTAGTGTTTAAATGTTGTAATATCTCAGATACTTATTTCTCTAAATGCATGCATGCTTATATCATCTTAAAAAATCAAAACTTGAAAAAAAAAAACGGTTTATCTTATCTGGGCATGAATCAGTGAGTTTACGGTATGTTTGATAAAATTTACATTTTGTTGTGTAATGATGCTGTATTTCTTTTTTTTGTGATTCTGTGGCCCTAATATAAAATTCAAATTTTAATATTTTGTATTGTTCAGCAAGCTGGAATGAAGCGAAACGTGAGCAGTGAAATGGTTCAGTGAATTTCAGTCGCCTAAAAAGTAAAAGGTTTTAACAAGTTAACACTTATTTCTCATCGCCCATTTCTTTCAAGCCTGCTTCGTGCTAGCCATACTGAGGCAAAGGATGGGTTTGCATTTATAAAAGTTGCGAGTAAAAAAACGCAAAAAAGTTGCAATGCATTCATTTCCTCCCGAATGTTTATTTACTTTAAGGGGATTATCTTTTTCGTGGATTAGGGATTAGTCATAGAATTTGGAATGATACATTTTGTTCCGAGAGCATATTATTTAATAGAAGCTTACAGTCAAATTAATGTGGTGGATAGCTAAATTGTTACTTTAGCTACTTCCTAATAGATGTCATAAAACACTAAATATTTTATAAATTTACGTGTGTATTTTTTCGTAAAATCCATAATATTTTCGTGAATACAAAAATCTGTAAGTTTGTTACTGAAGCTTTAGGTTCAGAAAAATAAAATTGTTGCTTTGGATATAATTTTATATCTCTGAATTCGTCTTTAGAGGTACTATTCTATTTATACTATAGAATATAGAGCGTCCTATTCAAGAAAATGTCGGTAATGTATGTCAAACATGGCAAGTCTGTCAAACATGGCTGAAGAAAATAGAAAAAATTGCAGAATTTCAGTGATTTTTTAAATCTGAACTGGAAAAAAAATATGAACTTTGTACCATCATTTTGGGACACACTGTATATAGTGTGCCACGGATGTTTTTGTTGTTTTTGAACGAAAATGTCACGCTTTATAAAAAGTGTTGCCTATCGAAAAAATGAGACTGTCATACAAACATCTTGAATTAGATATACAGGGTGCTCATAAATTAAAAAAACACGAGAATACTCAAGAGAGAAGTACTATTATTTATTATTTTACACAACATTTTTATGAAACAGATCTGTTTATAACTTCAAATAATGTCCTAATACAAATTTTAAAATAAAAATTTCAATCCTGACTTTTACTCTACATAGCGCTACCTACCTCCCAACTCAACACATTTTTCCGCTAACTTAATAAATTTTTCGTACACTTTGCTACATGATAGGGAACTATTAAAAGAGCGTATACGAGAAGGAATAAATGAATTAAATGGGCCTCAAACTATTGGCAAGGCTATATAGAGTAAAAGTCAAAATTGAAATTTTGATTTTAAAATTTGTATTTATTTGTATTTAAGGTTATAAACAGATTTGTTTTGTAAAAATGTAAAATAATAAATAATGGTACTTCTCTCTTGAGTATTTTTGTGTTTTTTTTTTAATTTATAAGCACCCTTTATATTTAATCTAAGATGTTTGTATGACAGTCTCATTTTTTCGAGAGGCAGAACTTTTTATAAAGAGTGACATTTTTCGATAAAGTCAAAAACAAAAGAGTTTTCCTCCTGTCAACTCCATCCGAGGACACACTATATATTTTAAATTCTGATACTAATCAGTTTATATTGAATGTTATTTATTGTTTAACAGTTTTAATTTTTATGGAAATTTTGTTGTGGCACTTTCATATAAAGCTGTGTCGTCTTCTGTTCTAGAAAATTTTCCTTGAAGACTTCCTAAACCCAGTTTTGGCACTTACCCATTTTGACATTTCCATAACTTCTATTGTTTTAGTTCACTATTTTTTTTTATTCGTTTAATGTTTCGATTTATTAAATTGAAAATTCACAAGTTGAAGTTGAAGTTGAAATTGACCCAACTCCTGTCTGCATTTATCTATCGGATGACCTTTGTACATCAAAAACAGTAGGTACTACAATAAAAACTACAATTTTGAGTAGGTATGTCTTACTGTTTTAAAATTCACTGTTAAATCATAAATTATATTTAAACTTAAAACACTAGGCTACTAGTGTATTTTTAGGAGATAATTATTCCTATTTAATAGCACTTCAGTAAGCCTAATGAAGAGCTTACATTCTTTTTCATTTGTTAGATTTAATTGCAATTTAATGGAAAAATACAAGAATGGATGTAATAAATATATCGTCATTAATAATATGTAGGTAAAAAATTAATTATGTGTACTCAAACAAATTGGCAATTCGTTCCAAACATTTTTCTCAGTGTAATAAATTCGATCTTACTCTGTCGTTTGAAGTGATACTTTGCCTAACAAAATCTATTGAAAAGTGTTTTCATTTTCACATGTGGAGGACGTGACGAGTTGGATAAAACGTAAAAAACAACAAAACTCGAACTGATCATTTCGTTGAGTTTCTCTACCAGATCACACTTTTCAGTGCCAGGTAAAGATGGGGAAAATTGCGAAACCTAACGACGATTCGGCAAGTATTTAAGCGTTTTTACGGGTTTTTCAAACGTTTCCGCGATCCGTCAAGTGTCGCTTTTTCAGCGAGCCATCAAAGTTATTTACGCGAGCACGTTTCAGCAAGTCTTGATGAACTTTGTAACACATACATGCTGCGCTTTATATAAACCTACAAATACGTTCCTTGAAATTCGTATTTTTGTAAATTTGTCGAAATGAATCACTGTGAAATGATAAAATTATTCAAAATTTGTTGTGATACTAGTTTTACAAAAATTCACATGCTTACACACTAAGATCTAGTACACATTCTACAGGGTGTTAAAAATAATTAAAAGCAAGGGGTACTGCAATAAACAAATTTTGTTCACATTTTCCAAATGGATTGACTGAATCAATTAAGACTTTGTACAGGATACCTACTACTAATTTCTCACGATTTGAAAATGGTGATGACGATACTCCTCGTCCTTTTTTGCAGTGTTTTCACGGTACTTTATGAAAGAGCAGGGTAAATTAAAAAAGATACTTTTAAATCTTTTCCATGTTATTTTAAAACCTTTAACATTACAACACAATTTGTGGCACACACAATATGACTTTTTTGTCTTAATTTATTTATTAATTTTCCGGAAAAATAATGTCGTCCTATATTTTTGACAAAAATATGGATTAATTGTTAACCATGTCTTCTTAAAAAAGGTATGTCGTTTTTGAGTAGGTATAAAAATACTTTTATTTCTAATAAATTAATTTATTAGTGTCTGAAGTTTGGTGCATTTTAATTTTTATTGCTTGCATGTGTTGTAATAATTTATTTAATAATAAATGTCAGTGAACCCGTTTGGGAGACACAAACAGATAGTTTTTTTCTTTACGAAACCTTTAACATACTGTATTTTGGAAACGAAGCGCTTCCAGACATACGTTCATACAAATTTATTATTTTTTTGCAATTCGTGCTTTTAAACTTTTTGATACTTTTTTTTAACACCTTGTATTGATTTAAATGTTTTGTTTTATTTAGAAATCACAATTTACTCGTTATATACATCACTTTATACCAATTTTTGTAAATTAACAGACTGCTCCTTATGGAAAAATGTAACGAATTAATATTTTATACAGTCTTCGAAGTTGTACGTTTCACTTTACTTAACTTCGTGTTCTGAATATATGATTAAATTTTGAAGTTATTAATTTTCTGCGGTGTTTGATGAAAAGAAAATATTTTCCCCTTTCTTTCTTTTTCTCTTTCGGTGGATTTGTTCCGGTTGTTTCACGATATAATAACTGCGAATCACCTGAAAATAATAACTTGACATAAAAATCGTAATAAATTCTTTTAAAGTTGTTTATTGATATTACAATTTTGATGTTAAATATTTAGTTTTTTTATTTCAACAGAACATTATTATAGTTACTTATTCAATATTCGTACATTCGTAATCGTTCCTCTTAATAAGCATTCATAGTATTGTGTTGAAATCAATAGAGATAGCTTTTTCGATCGGTTTTTTTGGTTAAATTTATTGTCAAAATAGAGTACAGTGACCTCAAAAATACGCCTCTAAATTCTTTGTCCGTACTGAATTTTGAATCAGCCTGTATATTTAAGAAGATAATAATTTCATCATTAGTCCATTTCCGTGTAAATATTTGACTTGATGGATGTTTTTTTTTAAATTTCACGAATGTAATAATAAATGAGTATACTTACGTTGTGCGACTTCAGCTTTTTCATAATGGCTCTTTAGAGAAACAGAGGGTAGGCATTTAAGACGGTTGATAAAGTCTTGTAAATACCTAATCAGATTCTGATTGAACGAAAATCCCACACGCTACGCCAACACGTAAAAACCGCTCATAAAAAATTTAACAACATAAAGGAACATTTTAACCTTTTGAGCATAATTGTACTACGCGTGGGATTATAATCGAACATATGATGTATAAATACATCACACAATAACTGAGCAATTGAGAAATAATAGAAATAATAAAAATATCAAATTTGCGAGACCGTACCTACTCATTTCATTTATTTGGTAGTGTAGGTAGGTACGTACAGTTTAATTTAATTTTTTTGTAATTATGGACAACGCGACTGTAGTGTAGCTCTAGCGAATGAAGTCCCTTTGAGGGTAAAGCGATTGGATCTGATCATATATCAGTCAACTTTGTCCCGAAAGTGCTGTTAGTGATTGAAATACGATACAGGCAAAATTGACCATTAACACAAGAATTTAAAGTATAGGTGTATAATTAAGGCCCTTTTATGAACAAAATTAAACTAATAATACAGCTAATTACACAAGGTTTCATATGAGGAAAAATGATTTGTGTAAATTATTTATTCTTATCTATCTTCGCTTTATAAAGAGAATAACCAGTATAGCTATTAACGTAAGAAAATGATAGTAATTATATTAAATAATTGCTGCTAGTAAAACAGGTATAGTCTTTCCAAAGACAGTTGAACATGTATAAATACGCCCAGCAATAAAGTTTAATGAGTTTCATAGGCGTCCCTAAAAAAGTTTTCGCAATTGTAATATGAATGATTAATAGAAGGTGCCTATAATAAATTAAAATTACCTGAGTCACACCAAATTCAGCATTGCTGCACTGCACTGCTAGGCAATTTGTCAACCACTTGTCAACAACTGAGATTTATTGCCCAGTCGCCCAGTGCAGCTGTGTTATACGTCGTTTGCCCGCGTACGTATTCGTCAACTGGGCGTACACAATTCTACCACCCCCACGTTTAGTTCGACCAGACCTGTATATGGGTATGGCTAAATAAATATGGGTTTTTCAATATTTCAATGCCGATTTGCCAACCTTTTGGTTCTTCAATTGAGATCGGAAAGACGATAACACTTTCCTGGTAAGCTAAAAAAATAAACTGCATTATCTTATTTCCTTGGCCTTCTACTGATTCTGTGAAGAATATGAAATCACTAATTACCTTTGTAGAAAAGGTTTAATTCGTTTTTAACGTGGTTTATTAATTTCTTATATAGGTAAATCATCGGTTACTGGAATACTTACAACTATTCCTGCACTAAATCTGAATTTGAAATCAATTTTTATTCAGAAAGTTCTTAAGGAGGTATATCAGGCTTACTCAAATGCACAGATGTACTTGAAATTTATATAGCGTATTACCCAGTGCTCCCTCTGTGCGTCATATTTTTTTGAATTTTTTTTGAATCTAGATTTTGAGATATTGTTGTTGAAAGTTGTTCATTTTAACATTGGTTTATATGGTGAAGATGGACTGTGCGGCTCTTTTTTTGCCAATAAATGAGAAAAAATGTAGAAATTGTAAAACAAAACTTTTCCATATATAGTACCATCTTATTTTTGATGTAAAACTAATGTAAGTTTTGAACATAGTACAGCTGTATTAATTAGAAACAGAAACCAATAATTGCATTTCTGTCTGACTTGAGGATTAATGTGGCAATGTCGTAATCAAATGACAGCAAGGAGGGAATACATTTGAAAGACTTGATAAAAACGAAATTGATTTCAAACATATACATTTTTCCTAAATCCCATGTACATCGTTATCAACAATAGATTATCCTCGACAGATGATTTTTTGTAATGTTTTTAAAAAACTAGATTAATTAAAAAAGACTAGGAAGCTGTGATATATTTATTGGAATAAAAAATACAGTTGATAAATCCTTTTACTATATTTGATGGTTTATGAAAACGTCGTAATCATTACCCAGCAATATTTAGGGTTACATAAAGTTTTCTTTACTTGATTAATATAATTAGTAATACTTGAGATAAAAGCATTTGCACGGAATAACAAAGGAACATAAATATTTCTCAGCATACTTTATATCAAAAGAATTAGTTATAGTTGCAAAACTTTTGTAACATTACTAAAATACAGATTAAAAACACGAACAGTGAGTAATAATGTAATTTCTATCACAGAACCTTCAAAATTGCATCCAACATTTTCTTTGACTTGGACTAAATTAACATAATTCATAATTCTCGTTGTTTTACCAGTTCACATGATTTACGGATTTTAAATAAAGGATACAAATCTTCGCGAGGATAATACGATATATTTGCTATATATAATAATTATATTGTACATAGTTTACACACAATACATTTTTGAATGCTTACGCATCTCTACCCGAATTTGACGCGCAATATCTCCGATGTCCGACGTCTGTAGGTTCGCAGTGTGTACAACTGCTAGTCAATTATTAGCGCTGTTGCCACATATACATAGTGTTTATGCGTTCCTTAAATATAATTTAAAACTATTTAAATATGATATTTTTATGTTGTTAATTAGTCAATATGTATGATATGTGCATATGAGTAGATTTCTTTGCTATATAGATAATGTTATGTTTATCGCAAATAATTTCAATAGAATTTAATTTTTTCAAATTGGCAGCGGGCTTTAGTCCCATAAGAAAAGCATAGGACCCCCACTGCGCTCCTCACTTCCCTCGGACCCCGATATACCTCCTTAATGTTACATAACGTTCTGTATTTTGTACTATTGAACACCGGTATTTGTTTATGGAAATTTTAAATCTATTCAGGCCTTAGTACTTTATACGGCGAACCGACGTTTTCACTGTTTCCTTCTCTTGCGTAAATCGCAGTCGTCAAGATAACATCCAGAAATAAAATATTTATGGCGCTGTTCTGGAAAAACTCCAAAACCCTGTTAAGTCCGATGGAATTTTGGTAATTTAATAAATTCATGTGTAACTCGTGTTATTTTTATTAAGGCATTCCAAAAAAGCGCAAAATGAACAAGTAAAGTGTAACAGCACTATGCTTTTAGAAATACGCGCTGCTTGAAATTAATAATACAGGGTGTTTGCCCCTTAATTCGACTGGCAAACTTCTACAGGTTCCTACAAACAAGTTCTGATGATGAGTCCAACTAATTACGAAGATTAACATGACCGATTGGCAATGTTTTTTTTTAATTATTAACTAGGTAGTTGATGAATAATATTTATATAGGGTGTCTCTGTTTTAATCTAATAGACTTTGGGAGCGAATAGAACAACAAAAAATAATGTTATTTTGTCACAATCTTGTTTCAAAATCTCATCCGTTTTTGAGCTACAAAATGATAAATGTCCCCAGAAAATTTACTTTTTTTAATTTGATGTACGCTTTTTAAGTTTTCTTAAAATATCGTAATATCAATATTTTTACGCAACCAGTGACGGAGGTACTGGGAGACAGCGTCATTAAAAACATCAGAATTTCGACGCCACTGAATAGATAAGTTTGTAAATTAGATAAGTTCATTTTAGTTTTAATTGAAAAGCAAATCATTTTCGATGTATAATTTTTTTTTCGTCTAAAATAACCTTACTAAACAGTTGAATAAAAAGAAAATAATACATAAACATTGACTTAAAAGTTTTAAATTTTGTAACGGGTAGTAAGGGACAAATTTTATAATTGTAATAAAAAATTCCTAGGTAAACTTATTTTAGAATAAAAAAATAACAACCTGAATATAATTTGTTTTCCGAATAAAATGAAAGATATGTTTGAATTGCAATTGGGAATCAAATGAACTTATCGAGTATGCAAAATGTTCAGTGGCGTCGAAATGTTGATGTTTTTAATGACTGTCTTCCAATATCTCTGCATACAAGAGTCTTAATATTACATTATTTTATGGAAATTTGACTCAATATAACGAACACCAAATTTAGTTAAAAAATATCTATTACTTCAGAAGATATTTGCATATAAATGAATATTCTTGGGGACATTTTCACAAGACAAAGTACAACTATTTTTTGTTGTTCCTCGCTCTCGATGTCTGGTGAATTTAAACTTGAACACCCTGTAGAGATACAGAAACAGGTTGCATGCTTTTTATAGCCACCTTGATAAAAAATTTTAAATTTTGGTTGCTCCTTTGGAAACGCTAGTGATAAAGTGTGGATTTTTGCTAAAGGATACAGTTTTCAAGTAAAAATAAAAAATCAGTTTCTAGATTTAAACTGTTTATGTTTAATAGCTAAAGAAAAGTATAAAGAACTTGGTAATGACAAAAGCTTTCTAACTTTTTGTCAATCAGATTTACTAAAAAATTTTTCAAATACAAGTATCATTTTTTTGGTTCAGAACTTGAAGCAGATATTGGAATTTTAGAAGATATAAACACATTTCTAAATAGCTAAATTAGTTTAAAACAACTTTTGCTTTAATTTTATTAAAAATAAAAAAAATGAAGGAAAAGTCTAAAGATTACGTTAGTAGTTACACTAGATACATATTTGAAGTTTGATACAACTAGATCGTTTTTGTTAAGTTTATTTCTATTGCATATTTAGATACAATTTGTAGTCATCGAATCAATTTATTTAAACAGCGCAAAGTTATAGACTTCCTTCAGGATTTACGGACTCGTTTAAATTTAACCTAAGTACATAAAGTAATATTCCCATCACGTCTGCATCTAAATATTTAAGTTACGTATTTCTAAGGAAAATACACAAGTTAACTTCTCGATATGGTTGAAGTTCGGCTTTGGGAAAGATATATAATGCACACGTCTTTAGAATTCAGCAAGTTTAGCCCAAATGTTGTAAACTATCAAATACTATAAGAACGAGGAACTGAAATATTTTTACAAGGAAATGTTTGGAAAAGTCAGAAAAATTACAATTGGATACCTAGTCTTGTTTCAGATAGATCTGAAATAAAATTTCGTAAAAATTCGAACTGTTTCAACTTATGCGTTAAACATAATAAATTTTTTCTTTACTTTCAGTGCATAAAATTAATATGTTTGTAAAGACATGTTTTGTATATTTGGTGATTTAACAATAGATTTAATGTGCCTATCCATTTAATTTTATAGCATCTAAAAATTTTAACTAGCGAAATAACAGGAAATGTGTTTATAAATATTTTAGTTTATTTGAAAAATGTTTAGATACTTATATATACGTATGAATTTAAAGGCTTAATTTTTATATATTTATTTCTAGCGTTTTTAGGTACTGAAATCTTGAAAAATAAAACGTGTAGAACAAAAGTAAGCCCATAAATAAAATCCTTGATGTTCTGTTTATTCATTGTTACTATATAAATTTACTGAAATAAAATAATAACTTAAAAAAAAGCGTTTGTAAAACATGCGTTTGCTGTTATCCTAACCCCACATTTTAAGAATTATTTTCACATACTTATAAAAAAAGTAAACAATT
>NW_019416232.1:1573741-1634177 GCF_000390285.2 Anoplophora glabripennis | reverse complement strand
TTCGTGTGAAGAGTTGTGGCAAAGAATACAAATCGCTGCCAACGAAGTCAAACGCAATCCCAATATGTTGTTTCAAACTCGAAGATCTCTCAGAAAACGTTGTGTAGTGTGTAAATGTCAACGGTGGATTCTTCGAACACTGACTTTAAATCGTTATTACGAATTTCATTTGTTTTATTGTTAATTGTTGTAATAACACGAAGAAACACTTGGTTTGTTTCGCTTTTAATTTCTCATATTATCAAAACATAGTGTTTGTTGAATCGATTTTTCTCGAAAACGGATCGAGATATCGAAATGAAACAAGAATACACAGTTAATGGAAAAATAATTGCTTTTTCAGGTTTGAATCAAGTTTCATGTTAGACATACAGGGTAAAAAGTCATTAACTAAGTTTTCGGTAAAATTGGTCGTAAGTGGCGCCCTTTATGAGCAATGCTGAAATTACAACACGCACCTTCTTCGTCGCCTAAAAAAACATAGTTTCACAAATTTTCAAGTTCCTAACCTACATATTTTCAGAATAATCGCAAAAATACGATTTAAAATTTTAACTTTCAACACCCTGTATTTCCGAAACTATCAACTTTCGGATAAGGCATGTTTGTGCCAATGGTCACCATTTCACGTGTAGTATCTTCAGCTTTCGATTTTCCCATTGTTAATGAATCACCCTGTATATATAAAAGTTGGTATTTTCGTAAATTTCAGTACCTAAAACCTTGATGGTTTGATCGTTTTTTGCACTTATTTATTCATTTTAGTGCGACATCTTTGAAAATACAGAGATGGCATGACATAACATTCCCGTTATTTGATAAGCTTCAAATTATTTAGTTCTTAAATTACGTAAATTTTATTTGTCTTTGTGGAAAACACTATTTCAAGAATATGGCGCCCTTAAGGTATATGGTATACCTACTTAGATGAAAGGAACAGATTTTTGTAAAATATTTCAGTTGCGAATATTTTATGAATAAAAGATGCCCAATTTTTAGTATGTATTCTTTTTTTCATTTTCGACTCGACTAAAATTATATACTTTTTGACATTGTCGTTTTAAGATTATGTATTTTATAAACTAATGCAAAAAATTGAAGGGTTAAAAGAATTTCCGAAATTTTTCCGTGATTTTTGACAGACTGTATCGAGGTGAAAAATGGTCGTATCGGAAATTTAAAAAAAAATTTGAAACAGATTCTAGTTTTTAGATTTGTTGGTCGAAATTTTTTAGGAGCTACGGTTATCACAGACTTGGAATTTTTTTTTTAGCTAAGCCATTGCCATTAGACCAGACAACTTGTTTATTCAGCTTCAATTTCCTCATTTTTAAATTTCTACACGACCATTTTTCATCGAAATATCGAACTTTTAATGGAATAGGATCCTTTTGTCTTCAATCATCGATATCTCGGCGACAAATGGTCGTACAGAGAATTGAAGGGCAGTTTCGAAAAGTGGAATAAATTTCTACAACGTACTGCTGCAACTTTTCGGAAAAAGATTTTTTTTTAATTTTTTACGCGAATTTTAAAATGGTTTTTTAGAAAGTTGACAGCTAAATTAGAAATATTCACGAATTGACTAATGTTAAGCATGACTTTTACAGTTCGATATACAGAACCCTGTGAAATTTTATTTGTTTTAGACAGTCAAACTTTTGAAAAAAATAAAGGGTCACTTATTTTGAGCACACTTCATAATCATGACTAAAATGGAAAAAAAAATTTTCACATTTTACCGCAAGTAACGTTATGAAAAAAAACTTCGAAAAATTTTCGAATTTTTTTTTGGAAAACTTGGACATTGAATAAAACAATATCCAATTTTAGCATTTCTAGATAATTGACATGGTATTTGATGAGAATTTATAGAAATTTTATTAATTAATTTGCTGTTTTCTTTACCCCTAATGGATTTATTTGTCAATTAAATATAAAGTACATAGAAACAACGGAAGAGAAAGTAGCATACATGGAATTAACTGACACTTAAGTTTCCTGGGCAGTTGAAAAAACGGCCCTTATTTTTAAAGTAACCAAACTAGTGGTATTTTTTAAATTATGATCACATTAAGGAAAAAAATAATTTAGTTTTCATCTTTTGCAATTAATTTTTCATAATTTTCTGCACAAAAGACTGTATCTGAAATAATGTCGCTTGTATACATGTATTAACTAATTCTGATATTTTGAGATTTCAGTTATTTCCCTTTTGGAAGCTGCACACATCTTATTCCTGGAGCACCTGCGTTTCTCAGAATCTCCCACAAAAACTTATTAACGGACCCTTATAATCCAACCAATGAATTGATTACTACAAACGACGTCCCCGTAGACTTTATATGTATTTACCCCCCTCAGTCGCTAGTTACTGAGCTTTTACCTGTCTAGATCTTACGTTTATGTGTTTTTTTATAGCCCAATTACGTAGGTACGACCCGCAGGAAGGTTTTAGCTCGAAAGAGGGTAGCATTTGGGAGAAGTAAACCTGATCCTACTCGTTTGGCTCAGCTGGGGCTATTAGGTGAAATAACAGCAGTCTATGTAAGAATTACAGACGTCTGAGACAAGTATTACTTTTGTGTTTTACTGTTAGGGGCTACGAACTGCATATTTGTCTGACGTCGATAACTAATGAAACAGTTCAGTGTAACTAAACATTATTCTAAATAATATAAAATTAATGTGTATTTATATCGGAAGGTATTGTAGCGATGGAAATACAAATCTTGAGGATTATGGTCGCGCGATCTAGGTAGCTTGCAAACCATGGACCACCATGACTTGTTAACCACAGATAAGTTTTTTGTGGGCCAGAAAATATAGAGTTGGACGCGACTTTTTGTTTCGGCAAGCTGAATTTTTCACTATAGACGCTAAATATTGTGTACAATAACATATCAGTTTCCACAGTCATAGAAATGAGGGGAATATTGTTTATAGGATGGTTAATTGTATAATTTTTACGTAAATTCAACTTATATAATATATAAATATTATTATATTAATATATAATTATAATTTTCTCTCATTTTTTTTAACTTTGTGATATAACGCTACTGGTTTCTATGCCTAAAAGTCATAAACATCAAAAAGTCACACTACAGAGCATCAATTTTTTTGTTGCTTATATCATTAACAATGTACTGCAAGTGAATGTTTAATTTGCCATATGAGCACATCAAAATACATAGTATGTCATAATTTTAACGTGACATGCGAAACACGAAATATTTCTTAAGTTTTAATGTTTAAATCACTGTACTGGAAAGTTATTGTTATTGTATATACAGTATGTTCGCAATATAAGTACCATTCTCTGTTCTTATCGTTTTTAAAACAAGGTTAGGTTAGGTTTTTCTCTTAGCGTGACGTATCTGTGGTAACAGACAGATATTTACGGCGCTTCGTCGTTTTTTAGAAACTGGTAGTGTTATTCCTTGTAACTATAAAATGTATTAAGTAATAAGTCACATTTTGTTTCTCAGTTTCATTTAGTGCAAACCATTTAAATTTTTATGAAGACCTCTTTCTTAAGTAAATTTGAAATGGCTAAATATGGACCTATGTCGCATAAGATTTTTGTGTATTCTATTAAATATTTAACAACGGCACATATATTCTGTCAAAACAGTATCCGGAATTTGTTATTCAAACGCAATGTATTCAATTACCTACTCATCAAAATTTATTTTGTTTCCTTCAAAATGGGCTCTATTAGAAGCAATATACTTTTTCCAACGAACAATCCAGTGATAAAAGCACTTTTTAAACGCATATTTCGGTCTGGACTTCATCTCTTTCAGCCATTTTTGTTTTATGGTTTCTATCTACTCGAAATGTATTCCACGAAGTGGTAATTTGAGTTTAGGAACGAGAAAAAGTCAGCAGGGGTCATATCCGGTGAATACGCTGGTTGCTGACATTTGTTGAGTTTTTAGTCAAAAATTCATTTACAATTATCGTTTTGTGTTTTGGTGCATTATCGTGGTTCAAACTCCAATTTTGCGGTGGATACTCTCTCTCAAATATCTCATAACGTCCAGATAATATTCTTTGTTGACTATTTCTCCATACGAAAGGAATTCGTGGACAACACCAGGATAGTGAAAGAAAACAGTCAACATGACTTTGATTTTTGGTCGACTTTGATGAGGTTTTTATTGGTTTCGGTTCATCAAAAAGGCACCATTTCGAGGCTTGTTGGCTCGTCTGCATGTCAAAGCTAAGCCTATGTCTCATTACCCGTTTCGATGCATTGCATGAGTGTAGAGTCCGGATTAGCTCGTTGAAGTATGTCTTCAGCAACATGATCGTGATGCTCCATTTGAAGAAAATTCAGTTTTTTTGGAACCAGCCGTGTTGTGATGTGACCGTTTCATATCCAAAATATCGACTAAAATGGTGCGAAATGATTTGTGAGATATGTTTAGTGCATATGCCAGCATTCTCAAATTATAACGACGGTTTATAAGCACCATTTCCTTCACATTATGGATGTTTCCTTCAGTTGAAGACATTGAAAGATGACCAGAACGTGGCAGATCATCAACCAATTCGTGACAATGTTTGAATGCTTTGTATAATTGGTATGCTTGCATGAGTTTTCGATAAAACTGAATTGTCGTACGTCTTTCCCAACATTTTAAAGGATTTAACAAACGAAATTGCATTGTATCACAAAATTTTATTTCAGAGTAAAAATCGCTGAAGACACTTTAGGTGGATTAACAAAATTAACAGCTGTAAACAAACTATACTTGACAGATCGAGCTCAAACTTCTTGTCAGATTACAGTGCTAACAACTTTTCATCAAAAAAGAAATTTAAATCTACTTTGCGCGGAATCTTTAAATGACAAATTCCGGTAGCTTTTTTGATAGAATGTATTGTAGTTATCCTGATTAGTAGGTAATTATTTGCTAGCATATTTTTAACACCACTGTTTTTTTACGGTTTGCAAATTTAAAGAGCGCAGCCATATTAAGAACAAAATGTAGATATTTCACACTATAAATCGTTTACTGTTAAATGCTTATTAAATTTTAGAAACGGGGTAAACACTTAATTCAATTTTATAAATTATTTACATAGTGTAATTAGGGTTTATCAGCTTTCTCGCGCTTGTGTTCCAATTAAAAGTTTACAATCTGTATCTGCGTAACATTAATCGAGACTGATATTCGTGGGAACTTTTTATCTTGCTTTGGTAAGTAAACAAGCTTTTTAAAGCATGCGATTTAATTTAGATATTTATACTACATTCAGTCAAGTATAATTCAATTTTTGCATCTTATTCAACTATTTTTTTCTAATAATTTCTTATAAATTTCGGATTTTATTTATTTATAATGTATTGCTGTAAGGCGTTATTAAAATTCAACGTGCGTAAAATATTATAAATGTTAAGGCAGGCAGTTCTGCTGATTTATGAAAAATTGTTCAACCGGTTGAAATTTAATATTCGGTATAATAATGAAATGTATCTCTGTGACTATAATATTAGATTCGTACAATGGCATTGTGGGGATGTTTCCTTCATTTATTTTTTATATGTTAATATACAGTATACAGTAGTAGGACGGAGAAGTGGAAATAAAAGTGAAGGAAAGGAAAATATGTTTTATTCATGGAATATTTCATTTCAAAAGTAAATGGATCGAGTCTGTTGTTGGCGACAGCGACAGATTTAAAACAAATAATACATAAATATTTAAAACATATTAAAATTCTCCATGGATACAATCTCCAAAATTTTAAGTAATTATTCCACTGAGGTAATATCTCCATACTTCCATTTGTAGATCCACATAAATGATGAAAATTCCTTATTTTTCCAAACATTTCCAATAAAAAATTAAATATGTGATTGATTCTAAATCATTATATTTCCTATTCCAAATATAATAATTCTATTTGAATAATTCGTATGCCTATATTTTTAATTAATATTAATTTTTTTATAATGATATACTTTTAGAAAACATGTTTTATTTATTATTAGCTGTCACATTTTTTACTGAATTTTAAAGATATTAAGCTAATACAAATTCAATATTTCTTAAATCTTATCGAATGTTCGTCAATACCAAAAATTTAGTAAGACGATACTCCTAACTGCTGATATAGTGGAACTAGCATTCAATTATGCCTGGACAGTGCCTAGAGAAATGCTACTAATAAATAACACAGCCCCACAGAAAAAAGTTTCTTTCTAACTAAAGCTACGTAGTTTGTCATTTCTGCAAGTGCCAACTAGAATTTAGTGGAAACAGTTTGCTACTTGAATGATCAAATTTATATTTTTAGCTATAAAAGCTTACTCATTTTGTGCATCTTATATTTCCCTGCTGAGATCGGTAAAAGTATTTGAAAGAGACAGCACATTGCAAACCGAATTTATATTCTTTATATTATTTATATTTCTGGTGCTTTTCAATCCGTCATAATGGATCCGCCATTTCGGATTTAAGAATTTCCAAATTGGAACCTTATATTCGTGATAGGCGACCACCGAACAAGTTTCAGCCATAATCTTAAAAGTTTTCTCTTACATTTACAAACTGTTGCTTTTGATCATAAAGCTTTACCGTATCTCCACTATTTCACCCTATTTTAGGGGATATTTTAAAATTCTACTAAAAAATGCCCTGGTAAATCGGTTTTTGAGCTTCGAATTCGGATTCAGCATCAGAAAATACACAAGATCTATGTACTTTGGTACAGAACTTTTTTTTTCTGGGGCTATGTAATTAAAAACAATATGATATGTATAAATATAATTAATATAAAAACACATATATGATATAGGAACTGTTAAATAATGGTATTATTGAAAGAAACATCCAATATTATTGCTGTTCTATTATCACCCTTGACAAATAATAATAATCACGTAAAATCACATTTACTGCTGAAACAATCCCAGGTACTTGGCATTTATCCCATTGACGAGAATGTGTTTTCCGAAATGGACTTACTTCCTTCCGATGTTACCAAGATGTTGCGGACCAAAAAATAGTGAATGGGACTCAAACTACCCAACACAATTTCTTGTACACTGGAAAACAGCCAAGAGAAAATCTTGATGCAGGTGCATCCACTGAGAATATATCAATTCAGGAACTGCCAGAGCAAAAAGTATTTACACCTTCAACATTCTAAAGAATATAGTTACCTCATATGAAGTATGTACTTCCATTTTCTAGGTCAGAAGATAAAAAGAGAAGAGTAGGACAGAAGTCAGAAATATTGTCAGGCACACCGTAGAAAAACAAACTGACGAGTGAGGAAGAGAGACGAAAGGAAGAAACAAAGAAGAACGGGGTAAAGATGGTTGGCACCCCAAAGGGAAACGATCCCAAGAAACAGATGCTTTTAGAAACTTGTACATAGTCCGGATGCTCTAGATAATGTAGCCAATAGAAAACTAGGATGTGTGATGAATTTAGAAAACTATCAGGAACGATGACATATAACAGCGAAATAAAATCCGTTTAAGCCATTTACTGGGCACAATTCCTACTTTGCATTTGTTTCGATTTTTTGTTATTAGTTTTTTATAAATCTTAATTTTTTTATGTGTAAAGAGCACCAAATAATAAAAATTATTTCGACCTTATTTGTTTTTCTATAATTGGTTCAGATTTAAGTGAATCCAAAAACACGGCACAGGCTTCGTAAAACATCAACTTATAATTTATTCCTTCCTCAGTTCCGTTGTTGTATATCGGACCACTTCGCTCCATCCCTGTAATACCATTGCACCTCGACGGGTCCGTAACGAGAACTGTCCAGACCTAATGACTTGTCTGGGTCTATTCCTAGATATTAGCCATGCTAATTCTACAGTGATCGTCAGGCAATGTTAATCGCCACCTGTCCGGTTAATTCGGCGTATGCTATCTGTGCGTTCAGAGCCCTAATTAGCGCCAAAGGGAATCGATTTTCCTTGTCTTGGCTCCGGTTAACTAATTACTAATTACCGGCTGCAAATCATCCCCTGGCATCTAACTCGAAAATGAATACGCTGGTTGCTATTTCACCGAATAGGACAGCTTCCTTAAGTGAAATTCTGTATAAAACGGTATACGGGGTGTCGTCGAAATAGGGATTTTCTCATTAGTGTATTCAAAACAAAAATAATGATGATAAAATGTTGTAAATGATAAGAAAACTTGCCCTTTCCGAGATATAAAAATTATGGAGTCCGGTCCTGTGTCTACGAAGTATAAGAAATGCTAAAAATTGTTTATTACTTTTCTTATAACAAGCGTAATAATAAATAATTTAAATTTATGTAAAAACAATTGGAAAACTTTAGTGTGGGTAACAGGTTTTTTTTTCCTGATTTAGCAGCTGCAGGTTTTGGGAGCAAAATTCTTACTTTTATTCTTGGTTGTCCTGGTTTATTATTCCTAATTTGATGTTATTTGTAAATGTTTATTAACATTTATTCAAATGCGTATTTTTTCGTACAAAAGAAATAAAACGCAGTTTTTACAAAATAAGTTATTTTACATATCACTTTTAGACTTTTAGTTATCAAATAAATACATTCAGACAGGTAATCTATCTTTTAATCCAATAAAAACCTAGAAATAATAGATGATCTAGGAGCTAAAGGCGTTGGCAGCAAAATTGTTGCTTTCATCCCTATTCTCTCTCCTATACGGAGTAGTCTAGTTCGATCTATGTACGTTCCATGATTGTCCAGTACCACGATATGTCGTGTGAGATAGACAAATCTCTGTGGAACAGGTTGTGGTTTTATCAGAATACGTTTTGCATAATGATGCGATGTCTCTGTAATGTTTTGCTTGCATTCACCGTAGACTGACAGTTACCAAGTTCATTATTATCATATATGCCGTGCCATTTGTAATAACTGTCATTAACTTTGTCTAATGTAAACATAACGACATTAAACTTAGTTTATATGATTATCACAATAGCATCGTTCTTCCGGAACAAAGTACCTATAAATATTTTCAGTTTTTCAAGATACAGTTCCTCCTCCTGAATTTATTTAGAGTTCTTAAAGTCGTGACGATTTAGTAATGAAAGTTAGTTTTTGACAATCATAGTTAAATCCAAAGCCTGCTCAAAACGCGAAGTTGGATAAACCATTTTTTCAACTTTCAAATTTTCACGTGAAGATTTAAACAAATTTAAAACCGTTCCTGGTGCAGCAGCCAGCTGTACCTTTGATATTGAAACTGCCGCGCGTCGCAATAGGAGAGCGCTAATGGCGGTTTTGACGGTTTATATTTTGTATTCGAAAATGCTGAAATTTATTCAAATCTTGTTTAAAAGTAACGAATTAAACGAATAAACGAATTACTTACCAATAGAGACTCTACAAAAATTGTTCAAAGTTATTTCTATGTACAAACATTTTATACGCCGGTTAAGTGATACTGCAACTCATAACTAAAGAACACAAGACATACTGACTACTGACCTACCATCAAATTTGCTTGATTGTGGAAGATACTGGAACGCCAGCCAATTAGAGAAGCGCTTCACGCGTGTAGCAAGTCCGAAGCATTCTGGCCGTGCACGTGCACAAGATGCACAGGGTCGGCTTACATTTAGGTATGGTTAATTTTCTCGAGAACCGAAGCATTTAGACTAGGGTTCCTGGTCGAGACTTCTTGAAGCGAGAATTCCCGGGAAATCTGGCCTTACTCGAGACGAGAAAAAAGTGTCGAGAAATCGAGAAATTTAAAAATCACGCGCGTCGTAAGTTCTTGATTGGAGTTCGTTTCGTTCTCGACAAATAATTGAGCGGTTAAAGTGGTTTCTCGACTATATCATGATTTATTTATTTTAAGTTTTTAAGACTTTAGTTTACTTTGACAATTCTTATTTTTTTAATGTACCTTATTATAAGTCTGTGTAGAAATTTTATTATAAGCAGATACGTAATGTTGATGTTGATTCTGAAAATATTTAGTTCCTGTTCCTTTAGTTGCTTATTTTATTTTTGTTTTGTTAATTAAAAGACTGTGATTATAAGTGATAAATTAATAGGAATAACGCTTCTGTATCTTTAAATTAAAGCTTGTTTTTTTTAAGATTTCTTCGGTTAAATTTCTTATTTACTATTTGTTTAATTAAAAGACTGCATGATTAATGATTTTATTAATAATTATTGGAAGAAAGCTACGATTCAAAAACATTGAAATAAACATAAGTATAATGGAAGTGTTTAATAAAAAAACAAGTTAAAGGATTTTAAGAAAAAGATACCCAAAGATTAATTTAGTTTTATTAGTAGAAGTAGAAACATATAAATAATTAATAAAAATACTGAATAAATAATAAATGTTAATGATGATTGTTAAGTATAATAGCATGTTTATATTTCGCACTGCAATACCAAAATTATGACTTTTTTAAGTTTTAGAAATTTCTAGAGAATTCGAGAATTCCCGGGAATTCCTAGTCGATAATTCTCGAGTCCCGAGAAAAAAAGTAGGCCGAGAAATCAGAAACCCTAATTTAGACCATCCGTTGTTTAATAAAAGTTGCTTTTTTCATGTCCCTTATTACCCTTTTGAAATAACGCACTTATATCAGAAACACCCTGTATATTCTGTTGCGCAAAACTTTGCTATAAATTATTATATTAAAAAAAATAGCAGAAGAATAAAAACTGTGGTTACTACTAACGTTTGTTTGCTTTCCCGAGTGAAAGTGATATAAAAAACCCTTATTTAAAAAATCACCTAGTGCTACGGGGAGCGATCAAAAACTTTGCGCCATTCCAAACATCGATTCTCGTCAAAACTTCAGGTAAGCTTGATAGCGCTATTCCCCCTGGACTGATGGACTTCGCGGCCGAGAAATTGAGCCATACTCAAAGAGAGGCACTGATGACGATGTCACCGAGCGTCGCAACTCCTAGACCACCTGGCAACAAGACTGCGAGCGTCCATAAACAACATAACTAACATAAATCTGCACGATGAGTGTGTTTATTGAAAACTTTATATTTTTTACAAACTTTTGTTACATTTGAATTGGCATTCCTTTCGTTTCCTACTATGTTATTGACTTGACAGTGGCTAGTTACTGACTAAGTATTTCATTTCTACCACAGTCATAGAATCAATAGCGTATTTGTCTTTACAGTGTATAGAATAATATTTATAATACATAAACTGGGTAGATATATAACACAGTATTTCGAAATGAAATGAATGTATCGCGATCGAAATTAAAAAATGTTAAATATGTATAAAGAAACGACCTTATTGTTTGAGGTATGCAGTAGGTTTATGGTTTATGGTTTGTGGATGTTTAGTGAATTAAATAATTTGCCTTTGTAAGTTTTTTTAATTTGAGTCTGAGCTCATTCACGTGAAATACGTCTGACCTGATCGTAATGGATCTAAATTTTGGTAAATAAAATAAACGCAACGTTCTTTTAGCGCTAATAAAAAATTTTATGGGCTATAATATGTGCTCTTATGGATGTTGACCGATATAATTTTTATTACAGGACATGTCATAGGTCAGTGAGAAACAACAAGGTAATACACATTAGACGAAACGTTTTTTACTCAGTCACCGTTGAAAATAGGGAAAAAATATCCACTAAACATAAGAAAAGACTAAAATAAGATTTTAAATAGCGGACTAAATTGTAAGGTCAAGTAGGTAGTGATATTTTGATGTATATTTTCTGAAAATAAAGAAAAAATCTAAAGAGCACTGAAGAGCGTTTGCCGGAATGGATAATTTTATTATTTTTTTTTTTTTTGTTGAAACGGACACATTGCTTTAAAACACCTATAGGTACCAAGTAGATAATTATTATAATTATTCATTGCAAAAAGTAGATACGCAAGCCAAAGTTATATTTCATGCTTCAACGGACACAATTGTTGTTTAAGCTTTTAAGAAATAATCCTTATTTTTTATTTTGATATACAGTTAATTCACTTTTGACACATATTCTGTAAAGGAACTTCTAAAGGAAATTTTAGTTAAAGACAACTTAGATTAGCGGAACATTTTAATGGTTATTCAAATGAAGGTTAAGGATATACGTTATTTTAACATTTCTCACTGAGTAGTTATTTCCACAAATTGCTGAATTATGTCAGTAGTGTTACAAATTGTTTGAAGCGTAATCTAAATAAAAAACTAAATCCGAGCCACGAGCGAATCTGACTAATATTTTGCAATTTTTTTGGTGTCAACTAGTTTCAAAGTTAGTTTAATCTGCAGCGATTATTCAGTGTCAAGGAAGCAATTTTTTTCATTTGTTATTCGAAGGGGAAATGTTGAATGTTTTATGGTGTAACTTTTATCGTTTTTCCAATACTCGAGAAATATTTTAGGATGGAAAATAAATATGAAAAGCGTAAAATTAATATTATGCATATTACATATGAAAGAGATATAGTCCAGCTATTTAAGTGTTATGATTATAACTACAGTATTTTCATTTGAAATTGTGTTGGATTTAAATGGAATTATACTCAATACTAGTGCTGACAAAAACCGGAAAAAAGTGAAACCGGTTAACCGGGTTCCGTAAAAACCGATTTCAGATAAAACCGGTTAGTCGAATAGTTGCTAAAACCGGTTATTCGAATAACCCGTTACTTGAATCGCCAAAACCGGATATCTGAAAATCGGTGCTTTATAAAGACAGATCCGGAGAAATTGTCTAAAAAAAAAGGTCTACAAAAATCTGGAAGTCAAATTTGTTTACAAAGAAATCGATCTCCAAAAAAAAAGGTCAATTGCAATCGGACAAATCGATGTCTAAAAAAAAACAAACGGAAGTAGATCATCGAATAATCGGTTATTTGAATAATCGGATATTTTAAGTTTCGAATAACCGGTTTTCGGATATTTGAAGAATCGAATAACCGAATAACCGGTTTTCGGATTTCTTAAAAATCCGAATTATCCGAAACCGGTTAACCGACTATCCAAAAAACCGATTTCAGTTGCCAGCACTACTCAATACTCATAATAATAATATTTTGTGATATTTAATTTTAGGTATTTGAAGAGTAACTATGACGAGAGAAACCCAAACATAAATGGTTGTAGTAATGAAACAAAGTTTTAAATGTACTTTAAATAAAAACCAATATATCTAATTAAGAAGAAAAATGTTATTAACATTGCCTTTTATGGTGTTCCTGTGATTACTATCCGAATACAAGTACATATATATTTTCAAAAAGTTTGTTCTGATCAGAGACCCTGCTGCTTAGCTTGTAGGACAATATGAGCAGCTAACTGTTATAATTTTATACCGCTTACTAGCTAGCATTTGTTCGTAATAACTTCTTCCTCCAACTTTATTTCCTACATTTGACTATACGCCTGTAAAATCTTTCCTCTAAATAACCTCTTTCGAAATATAAAATTTTATAATTCCATTTTCAAGTCTAATTGGATAATTACCAGAAATGAAATGTTTGAATTATTTTGGCCATGTGGTGAATATTAAAACTTTATTTGCGTTATTTCGTTCCCATGCATTCTGTTAATGTTGGTTTTACGTACTGTTTTAAACAGCACATGTATATGCTTCAAAAACAGGAAACGTAAAAAACAATTTGACTGAGAAACTATTGTTTGAGTCTTACAATGTCGTGTTCGTGGATTCACTTTTTCGGGAAGCAGGCCTTGCAATATAGAAGTAATCCCTAAATATATACCTGTTTAGTGAAGTTAAAGTTCTGACAGTTGAAGGTATTTCATAAAACATGAGGAAAAGTTATTGTATAATAGAAACTAAATTATTTTAACCGTTTATTTCGCAATTTTCATATTCCGCCGCTGAACAGACCAGTGCAACCACAAACAACAGATCCCATCTTCCTTGATTCGTATCATAGAAGTGAAGACACAAAGACGCCGTCATTAAATACGGAAATAAATAACTAGAGGGTTTCTATATTTACGCTACACAAAGACGCTTCACTAAATACTACTTTTTTGTAAACGATAAATGAGAAATAAAATAAATCACTGTATTAAAACGAAGTGGCTTACCTAAATTAACGTTTTCCATTTGTTTTTTTTGTTCGTCTACCACCCTGTTATCATATCATGTCAGGTATTAAAGTCGACTTACATATTCCGATCATATAAACAATGATCAAGCACGTGCTGATGCGAAACTATTGGTTAAAACCGATTGAAACTGACTTTTAACTAGCTAGTTACAGTCATGGAAAAGAATTGCCACTCTATTAGTTTTATAGAGTTGGTTTAAAAAGGTAACAAGTGGTTATACTCCGGTACGGGTGCTGTCCAGTGGTGGCGTACACAATAGTGTAATTGCAGGTTAAAAAACGAATTATAAGTTGTAATTTGATTTTAAAAAAAATAATATCATGTTAGATTTCTGGGAATACGTACTAAAATTACAGTTCGCCTGTCACAAAGTTGCGTATTCTCTTCACAAAAAAGTTTACGTGAAAATTATGTACTGTATTTGTTGTACGTAAATTTCGAATATAAAATTTGTTTGTACACACAAAGTTACATACAAAGTATAATTTTGTACTTTTTTTTGTAACCTTTTTCTATTTGTGTTTGAGTTTTAGGATTACAAACAGTAGGTTTAATCAATAAGCAACAATAAATGATGAATATAGTGAAGTCCGTAAGCAAACGAATCCTGTTTTGTGGGGTAGGATTGTAATTTCAATCGGGTTAATTTATCATTGTAACGTTACGACGTGTAGAATTTGAAACAATCCAGGGGAAACTGTTACTATTGTATTATTCTTGCGGTGACAATTTCCAATTATAAACCTTAAATCCTGCTATTTTAGATGAAAACCGGGAACTTTATTTACCACAAAATTATACACGGTGTCCCATAAGCACATGATCAAAAAGGTACTGCGACATTCTTGGGCTCAAAAGAAGACGATTTGACCTAACATCCATTAAGAAAAAATGTCTGGCTCCTCTGCTATTGACTGTCAAAGTTCTTGAAAAAAAAATATCTTTTTTGTAATATCTGGAGAATGTTACGATGGATTTTAATGAAACTTGTTCCTAAGTAAAACTCATGTTTTGATGAAGCAACCGCGTCCATCTGCCTTGGGCTAATGGTAAATTCTTGAGTGAGAGAACAAGTCCATAGCAAGTTTCATTAAAATCCATCGTAACATTCTCCAGATATTACAAAAAACATATTTTTTTTCAAGAACTTTGACAGTCAATAGCAGAGGAGCCAGACATTTTTTCTTAATGGAAGTTAGGTCAAATCGTCTTCTTTTGAGCCAAAGAATGTCGCAGTACCTATTTGATTATGTGCTTATGAGACACCCTGTATATGTGGCTTTACTCAGAATGTTTTTTAATTAGGAATTTTGGCACAGTTAAGTCTGTAATATTTTTGCCTAACTGTAAATACAAATTAGTATTTCAAACAGAAGACTTGACTAACTAATTGATATTTAAAAAATTCTTTCATGTGTTAATTAAAATCAATTTTATATTTTTATCGTTTTCACGTTTCTGTTGGAGGAAATTATATATTTTTTTGGAAAATATATATTATAAAATAATTTAAAAACCAAATAAATAGGTAGATGCCTATTCACTGAACTATCTGATAATGTTTAAGTGGACAACTTTATATGCCGTTCTTATTTTAACAATTTAATGTTATTTAGTTAAAGCTCAAACTAATTTATGTAATTCTATGCACACTTTTCCTATTGTCAAATTGTCAGTAAGGAGATGGCAAAGTTACTAGTGACTACCACAAATGGTAACTAGCGGCCGTTTCAAAGTAATTTTTGCTATATTTGGGTAACATGTTTTTCTCGTGTTTCCTTTGAGGGAAATGTCAAGTTACAGCTACTATGTAACAGAGACTTAAGGAGGTATATCAGGGTCCGAGGGAAGTGAGGATAGCAGGGGGGGTCCTATGCTTTTCTTATGGGACTAACACCCGCTACCAATTTGAAAAAATTAAATTTTATTAAAATTATTTGCGATAAACATAAACTATATAGCAAAGAAATCTACTCAATATGCACATAACATAAATATTGAAAATGAACAACATAAAAATATCATATTTAAGTAGTTTTAAATTATAAATGAACGCATAAACACTATGTAGATGTGGCAACAGCGTTAATAATCGAGTGCAGTTGTACACACTGCGAACCTACAGACCTCGGACATCGGAGATATTGCGCGTCAAATTCGGGTAAAGATGTGTACGCGTTCAAAAATGTATTATGTGTAAACTATGTAAAATATAATTATTACATATAGCAAATATATTGTATTATCCTCGCGAAGATTTGTATCTTTTATTTAAAATCCGTAAATCATGTGAACTGGTAAAATAACGAGAAAATAATTATGTTAATTTAGTTCTAAAGAAATGAAATGACACTCGCGCCCATCGTCCAAGTCAAAGAAAATGTTGAATGCAATTTTGAAGGTTCTGTAATAGAAATTACATTATTATTCACTGTTCGTGTTTTTCATCTCTATTTTAGTAATGTTACAAAAATTTTTCAACCATAACTAATTTCTTAGATATAAAGTTTGCTGAGAAATATTTATGTTCTTTTGTTATTCTGTACAAATGCTTTTATCTCGAGTATTACTAATTATATTAATCAAGTAAAGAAAACTTTATGTTACCCTAAATATTGCTGGGTACGGATTACGAGGTTTTTATAAACCATTAAATATATTAAAAGGATTTATCAACTGTATTTTTTATTTCAATAAATATATCACAGCTTCCTAGCCTTTTTTAATCAATTTAGTTTTTTAAAAACAATACAAAAAATAATCTGTTGTGGATAATTTATTGTTAATAACAATGTACATAGGATTTAGGAAAAATGTATATGAAATCAATTTCGTTTTTATCACGGTTTTCAAATGTGTTCCCTCCTTGTTGTCGGCTGATTGCGACGTTGCCACATTAATCCTCAAGTCAGACAGAAATGCAATTATTGGTTTCTGTTTCTAATTAATACAGCTGTACTATGTTCAAAACTTACATTAGTTTTACATAAAAAATAAGATAATACTGTGTACTATCGATGGAAAAGTTTTGTTTCACAATTTCTACATTTTTTTCTCAGTTATGGGCAAAAAAAGAGCCGCACCGTCCATCTTCGCCATATAAACCTATGTTAAAATGAACAACTTTCAACAATAATATATCAAAATCTAGATTCAAAAAAAATTTCAAAAAAATATAACGCACAGAGAGCACTGTGTAATACGCTATATAAATTTCAAATACATCTGTGCATTTTAATAATCCCGATATACCTCCTTAAGGACAAATAGGTCTATAATTCTACTTACTCTATGTAACAAATTTAAAGTACAATAAATTTAACGTTCTGTTGTTGTTCTGTTCAAACCTAATAAAATGTTTTTTCTTCCAATGTCGCATTTATATGTTAAAGTTTTATGGAAAAATGGACTGTATTGGTACCAAAATCAACAGCTTACCTTATTGTCCAAATGATAGGTTCACTATCTATTTAAAGGCGGTTTGTTTTGGTACTCATCGATTCTACTAGAGTACTAGTTGTTCAATCAACGAACTATTTATTTCTTGTTTGTCAAGAAGACCCCTGTTAAAATTTGAATGGGCGGACATATAACATACCTAACGCGCAAAATAAAGATTAATAATAATAACAACTATAAATTTTACACGCAGTTCGGTATTGAGAGAAATATTATAAAACAAATTTAGCGAATATAATGTTTTCCACGTTTGGAAGCGACTTTGAAAACTGTTTTTAATACTTCTACATACAGGAAACACATGTTTTTAAGGTATTTGGTTGGATTGCACTTGAAAAATATCATGTGTCGTGTTTCGAGTAGCCTGTGAGAAAATGCATTAACTATTGAAAACAACTGATGAATAATTTAAAAACTGGCGACGTAACTCTATACCATATATGAAGCTGCGCATTTTCTCGAACAAATTTGTCCAAAAGTCACGTTCTAATATTCCAAATGGCCGTTTTAATCTGTTAACGAGCTAGTTCGCCTGTCAAAGTGCAATGAACTGCTGATACTTGGGTATCTGGACATTTTTATTTGGTCGACTTAAAAAAATTAGACGAAATATAAACACATAAATTTCAGTCTCCAGATAAGGAATGTGATGAATATGACTTGCCGTACGTATCCTCCTCTGATGTAAACAAAGATAAGATTTGAATTGTTGCTACTTTCCAATTGCAGTATTGATTCAATTCGACATGCCAATATACAGGGTGGCCAAATGAAAACGAAACAGAGCCATTTTCAAGATTGTAGAAAAATGCTCAGACCCGTCGATTTTAGATTAGATTCTTTGCTGGTATTTTTGACTCCGCCACTTTTACTCCCAAGCAAGGGTAAGCATCACCCCAAAATATATAAATGTCATTGGGGGTTGAGTAATATTTCTTTTGAAAGCTCTTACAATTCTCTTTACATCAGATTTTAAATTTTATAATTCCGGCCAATACTTTGAAAAAAATTTACATTTTAAAATTTAAATTATGTTTAGTTGCTTACTTACTATTTAGTTGATTAAATATTCAAAATGATGACCGCTCGCTTTCATACAAGAATACAGATTTTGTTCGAAACGTTCGCGCACATTCCGAAGCATATCCGGAGTGATTCGACGGCATTCGTCGACGATTTTTTGACGCAAATCTTCCAGCGACATTGGCTGTGTTTTATAGATTTCACTTTTTAGGTATCCCCACAAAAAGAAATCAAGGGGCGATAAATCCGGTAATCGTGGAGGCCACTCAATGCTGTCTCTTCTCCCAGGCCAATTGCGTAGAAAACGTTGGTCCAAATACTGACGGACAATTAACGCATAATGCGAAGGAGCACCGTCTTGTTGAAAAATCAAATGATCTTCATCATACTCTGGAACAATTTCAATAACATCAGTCAAGGCAGGGTCAATAGCGTCTTCCAGTAATTGCAAATACATTTGGCCAGTCAAATTACCAGGTAGAAAAAAAGGACTCACCAGCGGGTCACCGAAAATTCCAGCCCATACATTTAATTTTTCCGGTTGCTGTGTATGCAGCTCGTGAAAAACTCTTGGGTTTGAATCGGACCAATAGCGGCAATTGTGACGATTTACCGTCCCGTTCAAGAAAAAACTGCATTCATCAGAAAAACAGATGTTAAAAAGGAACTGTGGATCGTTCCCTGCTCGCTCACTCATTATTTCGCAAAATTGCAAACGGCGGTCATAATCATCCTCATGAAGTTCCTGGACTAAATGTATTTTGTATGGATGGAATTTATTCTTCTTCAAAATGGTTTGTATACTAGTTCGATTTATCCCAGACACAGATGCCAGCTGCCTCGTACTTAATGTAGGATCAAGACGGACTTGTCCCAAAACTGCAACTTCACTAGTTTCATTAAAGGTTTTTCAATTTCTCGTTTTTTGTTGGCTACGTTCCCTGTCTCTTGAAATTTTTTACTAACTCTAGAACATACTTCCTCCTGACATGACGATCTTGATGTTGTTCATTAAATAGCTGAGCTGTTCTATTCACACATTTATTGTTCATAAAGTAAAACGAAATGATATCTACCCTTAAACCATAGTGTTTAATTTTCAAAAACTCAATTAAATAAACTACCAACCAACGCTTCCAAATATTACTAGAAAATAATTTGGAATCCACTAATTTTACGTTCATTTCTGTTTTTTACAATTGTGTTTTTTTTACGAAAGTGATAACGAATCGCCAAAAACCAATGTAACGCAAGAAATACTAAATTTATATCATTGGTGTACTTAACTCGAATGACTGACATTTTTACCGTTAATAATTGTTTGTACATAAGTTTGAACTTTAAAATCAAAATAAGTATTGGGGGGAATTATAAAATGTAAAGTCGGTTGTAAAGAGAATTGTAAGAGCTTTCAAAAGAAATTTACTCAACCCCCAATGCCATTTAAATATTTTGGGGTGATGCGAAGTCAAAAATACCAGCAAAGAATGTCCCCCTTTAATCTAAAATCGAGGGTTTGAGCGTTTTTCTACAATCTTGAAGCAGTTCCTGAAAATGGCTCTGTTTCGTTTTCATTTGGCCACCCTGTATGTTAGTGTTGGCTAATGAGTGTATGTTTCGAATCAGAGAGTCGACTCTTGGCTTAGATCATCTGAGTCGACTCCCAAAATATGTAAGAGTCGACTCCGATGATTCACCGACTTCCGTGTGGAGTGTTGAATCCGTTATAGTGTACAGCTGAACCACCAGGGCCGAGAGTCAGATGTGAGTCAGATTCGTTTTGCGATTTGGATCGGCGTGTAGCTGTGCCTGTGATCACTGATATTTAGTGATTTGCAAGTCGTTTGATACTGATAGGGAGTAAAGAGTGTGGGCAACAATGGCCACAATCTACAGGGAAAAACGGTAGCAAACGGTTTGCGTTTGTATTTGTAAACGTTTGAAGAGAATATATGCTTTATCGTCGCATTCATTCGCATTTTTGTATGACAACAAATTTCAGTGAAAGAACTAAGTACATAACCCTTGACTGCAGTGGAAGAACTAATTTCAATTTTAGTCGTTTCAGTAAACAAATATGTAATCGAATTATCGGTCAAGCTCAAGATTGACAAAATTCGTCAATCGGCCCAGATTTCGCTATTTCCGTCCGTTCCGAGACGGGCCACCGTGATTATGCGCATTACGAACTTAGCGATTCGATATCTACCATGGGAGTTGGGAGTCGGAAGATTCGGCTCCCAGTTTCGACTCTCAACTTTGAAATGAGTCATTTGATTCGAAACATCAAAATGAATCGTTTTGCCCATCACTACTGTATGTGATTGATGTTGCACTGTGGTTATGATTAAAACCAGTACATCTCTATTCAGTACATACATATTGTTGTGCAACGTAACAACCGTTAATTCTTTAGTTAAAAGTAGTTAAGACTTACCTATACATCAGATACTCATTTTTTTGATATTTTAGAAAGTTAATTTGAAAATAAAGGAAGGTGTAGGAAATATAATGTTTCAAAACGTGTGCAAGTTCCTCATGGGAAAATAATAGGGGTTGTTCATG
Organism: Anoplophora glabripennis; assembly: GCF_000390285.2. Classification (NCBI taxonomy): domain Eukaryota; kingdom Metazoa; phylum Arthropoda; class Insecta; order Coleoptera; family Cerambycidae; genus Anoplophora; species Anoplophora glabripennis. Next base: position 1,613,072 of record NW_019416232.1, on the reverse strand, counting down.
TAACGTCTTTTTCTTAGACGCCCTGTTTTCGAGATACAGTGTGTTGAAGTTGTTACTTTCCAAATGGTTTTTCTTAATTATCTTTAAATCGGCTAAAGATAAAAATGTCAAAATTTCTACACGCGTAAACATCAACTGTGCGTTAAGAATAATGTGCAAACGGTTTCTTTCTGAAAAGCAGTGTCGCCGATACAGGTAATTGGATTGGTACAATCGAAAAAATATGTTAAAAGTCAATATTTATTAAATTTCTAAACGGTTCTGTAAACTCTAAAGTATATTACAAAAAAGGTATACTTGCCGAAATTCGGTAGCATGTACCATTTTCGAGAAAAATGACATTGCATTTTTTTTGCTAACATAAAGCGGCACAAGTACATTAACAAAATATTAAATTGAAAGAGGACTTTACCATTGAATGAGTTGAAGACATTTAGTTACCAACAGTATTTGCATTTAAGACTATAATTTTAATTTCTTACGTATCACATGAAACAGTTAGATTGTAAAACATTTTATTAACTAACAAAAAAATTAAATTCATTTTAAGTTTCAGCTTGTAAAGTAACATTTAAAAAAGTAAATCAAAATAAACGGAATATGGTAATTAATTAACTAATTTTAGATTTTGTAAACTACTACACTACCATTACTAAAATAAACAATTGTTGAATGGACTGAATTGTTGATGGACATGAATGCTTAAAAACGTGATAAGTACAGAAAAAATAGGAAAAAGACTCGGAAACATACACAACGAAACAGCTGCATAATTAAATAAATGAGCAAAACTCGAAATACTACAGTAGATGCTGAAATTTCCCCATTTTCTTCTATGCAACTTCATTTTTCTCGAAAATGGTACCTACATGCTACTGAATTTTTTTGTAGTATGCTTTAGAGTTTATAGAACCGTTTAGAAATGTTATAAATTTTGAATTTTAATATATTTTTTTTCCATTGTACCCCTCCAATTACCTGTATCGGCGACACTGCTTTTCAGAAAGAAACCGTTTGCACATTATTCTTAACCCACAGTTGATGTTTACTCGTGTACACATTTTTATCTTTAGCCGATTTAAAGATAATTAAGGAAAATCATTTGGAAAGTAACAACTTTAACACACTGTATCTCAAAAACAGGGCGTTTATGAAAAAACTTTTCATGAACTACCCCCATATTTTTCCATGAGGAACTTGTACACAAGTTTTTTTGAAACATAAACGGGACACCCTTTATAAGGGGTGGTGCTGAAAAGTTAATAAAAATAGAAACACTTGACTTTTCTATTATCTCCCATAGCTCTCTTGTTTGAAAAATTAGGAAAATTTGTATGTATGATCAAAAAAGGAAGAGAATGTGCTTGCCACTAGTAAGCGTTTGAAGTTATTGGGCTTATTACACAAATCACTGTAAATGGGCAAATTGTATTTTGACGGGACGTGTTCTCCGTAATGAATTCTCCAGCAGCCCATTATTTTTGCAGGAAACGGGACGGGCGCGTACAGGCAGTTCCTGTGTACGAAAATGTCAACAAAACAAAAACGAAATTATCTTAATGAACCCGGGTACGTATAAAAGGAAGTTAAGGGGCCGCTACACAATGTTGGCAGCGTTTAAATTTCGAAAAGCTTAATCTTAATATTATAATACAGAATTCGTATCATAAAATGTTCTGAGGTTTGCATCCACTTGACGTGCAGCTTGCTAACGAGGTAAATAAAACAGGCTTCGCTTCTGGAATATGCAAATTTAATTAAATGGTTGTGTCTTGCAAACTCTGATTTATCTTAACAGACGAATTCGGTTTGCCAGTGACTGGAAAATAGGAGCGGGTTAAAAATAAATACCTACCTACTGTTCACCTGGTTTCTTATATGAAGAGGATATTATGGAAATGTTGCTTTGTCAAAATGTTCTAAGTTTAGAATAAATATTCGCCAAAGTCTGAACAACTGTAACACAAGCACACAAAAAACTTTTTGTCTTAAAATCACTCAAATAATCAAATAATCTGTTGAATTTATTGTACATACTTAGTTAACACCCTGTATATTCTAGCTTTCCATCTTCCTAACACCCGTGTTTTTCAATTGCAATCATATTGTAATTCGGACAAAGCATTCTGTACAAAAATGGCATAACATGCAACGTGTTCATTTTAAAAAATTATAAACTTGTTTGTCTTGTCTTATAAGAAAGTATAGTATGTACAAAATTTTACATAGTCGTAAGAAACTTCCAGTTGATAGATACGCTACAACTTTGATATTTTTTCTTTGGCATCATAATTTATATGAATCAGGAATGACCTAAAATTTATATTTATTAATCCAATTTGATTAGTTGGATATGTCCTAAATAAACGTAGAAATTTATCTTTTATGTCACATAAAGTAGTCTACATCTTTAAACGAAAATTAAATGAGATAAAAACAGTTCTCAGATTTTAATTTAATCACCATTTACACAGACTGTAACAACCGCATCAGAACAAAAATGTTGAGAATTAAATTTCTATAGTGACTGTTTTTTTTATAGTTATATCACCGTTATTTATATTAATAATAATTAAATCAAGATAATCAAATGTAGTTCTAATTATCTTTTTCTACATTTATAATTGGATACCATTATTTTGGGTTTTATCTGTTATCTACATCTTTCCAGATATATTTTAGGAAACGTCAATTGTATTATACATTAGTTTATTTTTATTTTAGAATGAGATAACAAATAGAAGAGAACTTGAAAAAAAATAAAAATATCAAAAAAATATAGAATTTCGCATGAAGATTGGAATCAAGAAAGTGTTATTTTTTATAATTGGACATCTAATAGTTTGTGAAGTACCGTCATCTGGGGCGAAAACGGACGATTTTTGGGTTTTTTTACTGATAACTGGTACCCTTTTTGTACAAAAAATTCAAAAAAATAATATAGATGTGTCTAGAATATTATGCGATAAATAAAATGCTATCCCCACTGTTTTTTTTCTATTAAAGCTTGTCAGCCTTCACCCCTATGTGTGGGTCAATGGACACCCATTTATTTTGATTGAAAACTCATCATTTGACATAGAAAGAGGCGAAGGCGGACAAAAAATGTGTAAAAAATGTTTTATTAAAGGGAAGTAGCATTAAATGAAAAAAAAAATATTTTCAACAAAAACGCTTTATTCAAGGTTATGAAACAAAATCTTTAAATTTTCAAAACAAAAAATACACCTATTGCAGAAAAAACAAAAACAAAATCTTATGAAATTATTTTTTGGGTGATTTATTCAATTCGAATGTTTTTATATTTTTCTAAAATCGGGAACTGATGTCTGTCGAATACTTTTATAGCTCCTTTTTATATCTTCTAATGCCCTCTGCCACCGTTTTCCATCATAGTTCATAAAATTCAAACCAACCTTCTTATTATAACTCCTAACCATGATGTCCGCCTTTACCCCACCTGAGGATAATTTTTTATAAATTAATTATTTAAAAGTAAACTAAAAAAAGTATGGTTATCATTTTGCGGCCACAGGTTATCCATACATTATTTAAGACTAGTGCAAAAACTTTTTTTGCATATATAGGCAATACCTGTGGGCAACAGTTTGTTTCCAAGATTTGAAAAATTATAAAAAACGAGTTCATATAAAAACTTACCTGTACGCTTCTGCCATAAATAAAATCAAACCAATAACCTTCCAGTCTTACATCCTAGTCTCTACTGACGCCACAGAACCGATTTTAACATTTTTTTGCAAACCAGTGGTTTGTCTTTGAAAAATATATACGTACACGTGCGTTTGTCCGCATTCGCCCCTACTATCCGACTTCACCCCAGACGACGGTATGCATTATACTCATTTAATTAACATATTTTCAAGTTTTAGAAACAATAATATTGATATTTTGTATACCTATGTATGTCCAGTAATAAAGTAGAGTACAAGTGGTTCTTGAATAAAATAGAAATTTTATAATGAGTTCTTAAATTTTGAATTCTCTTTAAGATTCAATGGAAAGTCTATATATAAAACATAAACATTGCATCGTAACAAATTCTATGGAATATTGCCAATGAAATGCTCCCATTCTACGAATTGTGCAGAAATTTAAATAACGGGAAATATGTAATCTGCGACATGATAACGACTTTTATTTATCTATGTAGTTGTATATCTGTGGCATAACAAAAATAAAATTAGAAAATTTTTTTCTGTGAACCCTGAATTTTATGATGAAATTTATTATTTTAATTTATTTACTATCATTATTATTTAATTTTATCAAGAAGTAAGATATGTATTAACTGTTTTGCGTGTGGATAGTTATATGAATTACAGAATTCTACCATAAAATGATACTATCGTCAGTGATGCCATGACTATTGATTGCATGATATGATGTTATCATGATAAACGTTTGTTGTATTGTATTTCAAATGCCAATAAAATTCATATATAGCTGTCGTAACTAGATAATATCGCATCAATTGAAATGACCGCTGCCATCAAGGAAATAATTTGAAAAATGTTTGCTTTCTTTCAAAGTTAGCTTTTTATCTATGTTTCATGTTAAATTGTCGTATTCAGAACATTAGTAATTTTATAATAGCAGTGTATAGCATGCATATAAAGGTAAATCTGAGGCTGTAGGAGAATTCTAATGACCCAAATTATGATTGGTATTTGTGTAGATACCTATATCATAATACAGGGTGGCCAAATGAAAACGAAACAGAGCCATTTTCAGGAACTGCGTGAAGATTGTAGAAAAACACTCAGACCCGTCGATTTTAGATTAAAGGAGGCATTCTTTGTTGGTATCTTTGACTCCGCCACTTTCACCCCCAAGCAAGGATAAGCATCACCCCAAAATATTTAAATGGCATTGGGGGTTGAGTAATATTTCTTTTGAAAGCTCTTACAATTCTCATTACAACAGACTTTAAATTTTATAATTCCGCCAAATACTTAAGAATTTTGATTTTAAAGTTGAAACTTATGTACAAACAATTAGTAACGGTAAAAATGTGTCATTCGAGTTAAATACGTCAATGGTATTTAGTATTTCTTGCGTTACATTGGTTTTTGTCGATTTGTTATCACTCGTAAAAAAAACACAATTTTAAAAAACAGAAATGAATGCTATACACACACAATGAACGTAAAATTAGTGGATTCCAAATTATTTTCTAGTATTATTTGGAAGCGTTGGTTGGTAGTTTATTTAATTCTGTTTTTGAAAATTAAACAGTATGATTTATTCCATTGCGGAAGGAGTAGATATCATTTCGCTTTACTTTATGAACAATAAATGTGCGAATAGAACAGCTCAGCTACTTAATGAACAACATCAAAATCGACATGTCAGGAGGAAGTATGATCTAGAGTTAGTAAAAAAATTTCAAGAGACAGGAAACGTAGCCAATAAAAATCGAGAAATTGAAAAACCTATAGTTAACGAAGCTAGTGAAGTTTCAGTTTTGGGTCAAGTTCATCTTGATCCTACATTAAGTACGAGGCAGCTGGCATCTGTGTCTGGGATCAATCGAACTAGCATACAAACCATTTTGAAGAAGAATAAATTCCATCCATGCAAAATACATTTAGTCCAGGAACTTCATGAGGACGATTATGACCGCCGTTTGCAATTTTGCGAAATAATGAGTGAGCGTGCAGGGAACGATCCACAGTTCATTTTTAACATCTGTTTTTCTGTTGAATGCAGTTTTTTCTTGAACGGGACAGTAGATCGTCACAATTGCCACTATTGGTCCGATTCAAACTCAATAGTTTTTCACGAGGTGCATTCACAGCAACCGGAAAAATTAAATGTATGGGCTGGAATCTTCGGTGACCGGCTGGTGGGTCCTTTTTTTCTACCTGGTAATATGACTGGCCAAATGCATTTACAATTACTGGAAGACGCTATTGACCCTGCCTTGACTGATATTATTGAAAATGTTCCAGAGTATGATGAAGATCATTTGATATTTCAACAGGACGGTGCTCCTCTGCATTATGCTTTAATTGTCCGTCAGTGTTTGGACCAACGTTTTCTACGGAATTGGATTGGGAGAAGAGGCAGCATTGAGTGGCCTCCACGATCATCGGATTTATCGCTCCTTGATTTCTTTTTGTGGGGATACCTAAAAAGTAAAATCTATAAAACACAGCCAGCGTCGCTGGAAGATTTGCGTCAAAGAATCGTCAACGAATGCCGTCGAATCAGTCCGGAATAGCTTCGGAATGTGCGCGAACGTTTTGAACAAAATCTGTATTCTTGTATGAAAGCGGGCGGTCATCATTTTGAATATTTAATCAACTAAGTAGTAAGTAAGCAACTAAACATAATTTAAATTTTAAAATGTAAATTTTTTTCAAAGTATTGGGCGGAATTATAAAATTTAAAGTCTGTTGTAAAGAGAATTGCGAGAGCGTTCAAAAGAAATATTACTCAACCCCCAATGCCATTTAAATATTTTGGGGTGATGCTTACCCTTGCTTGGGGATGAAAGTGGCGGAGTCAAAAATATCAGCAAAGAATGTCCCCCTTTAATCTAAAATCGACGGGTCTGAGCGTTTTTCTACAATCTTCAGGCAGTTCCTGAAAATGGCTTTGTTTCATTTTCATTTGGCCACCCTGTATATGCCTTTGTTGAATGATGTGTATTTACACTTATCAAAATGTTTGATTTATTTTTTATCAATGTCTATTTTTTATTATTAACACTTGCACATTTATCTTACTGTAAAAGTTTTATTCTAAAAATTGTTCTGAATTCTCATCCAATACAAGTTATGTATTTACTGTACTCTTTAAAGCAAATGTAATAAAAATACAACTCTCTACTAAATAACCTCAATATACAAGGTGTCCAGTTTTTTCTTAAAAAAGGTAGTGAGTTATCGTTACGAAGAAACACGCCTTCATAACTGCAAAACACAGTATGCACTGCAAACTGCTACGGTGCCATGTCGCCAGTGTCTTTCTACCACGGGTGTCAATGCAGTTAATTCCAAGAAAGTGACGCAGTGGTCTTCTTGGAATTCTATCTCAAGAAATATGGTACAGGCTGTAATACTAAATAAAACGATCAAATAAAACATCATTTTCCCTGTAAAAACAGTCAGGCATTTAGAAAATAGTCAGTTTTTTGAATTTCTACCTATTTTATATCATATTATTACTTTAGTACTAAAATTTATGTTGTAAATTTACCTTTTACAAAACAAGTATATCTTGACTTGCGTCTGTTATTGGAAAATAATGTGTGTGTAATTTCACGCCTGGTATCAGAAAGGTGTCACAAAATAGTGTTTAATGGCTAAAAGCCTTCTAAAGGAAGTTTATCAGGTACATTAGCCAAAATAGGTAAAGACGCAATAAATCACTGGTTATCGAAAAACATATTTCAAAAATGTATTAAGAGTATTTAAAAAGTAATTATATTAGTGACTGTTAAGACATTTAGAAAGCTAATGAGTAGATTATTAGTATTAACATCAGATAAATTTTGAAAACGTTTCTACCGTAACATGCTTATTGATTAACAATTATTTTGTTTTACTTTGTTATTTCCTTCTCTTGGCGCATTTTCAAACCTAAAATTACATAAATTATACATTCACACGGCAGTGCCATGTTTACTTAAACATGAAATGGAAACAAACGTATACATGTTTATCTTGGGGGTATAAAATTCTTAAAACACTTAAGGAGATAGCTTACGGAAGCAAAGTCGCTGCATGGCCTCTTAAAAACATATACAAGAACCAGATGGGCGATAAAGCGTCTGCTATCTAGCAAGCAATGTATCACACGGCGTTCAACTGTTCCTTTATCTTCCAAACAGAGAACGGTGGCACTTTATCCGTGATATTTTTTTAAGGAAGGTAAATAGAAATTCTAGTCTATTTAAGTGCTGCAGTGTTAATTCTAACGAAATAAAGGTTTATTCCAACAAATATAATGACCTTTTAAAATTGATACCAATGTTATTGAAAATTGATAACATAATATGGTTAAGAATTTGACTAATTATAAGAGATATATTTATTGTTAATTTTAGGCTATACAGGGTGGTCTACTTCTAATCGGAAAACTTCACCAGGTAGGTTATTGGTCTAGAAATTTTGATTGTTTTATGATGTACCCTGAGAAAATTAAAAATTTTCACGCCAATGATTTTTTTAGACTTCAGACATATTACGCTGTATTTAAAACCGCATTTTTAATAATTAATTCCCATAAATCTCGTTTCAAGTAGCACATTTTAAATAAAAAAACGGTTTCGAAAATGGTTGAGATTGTTTTTTATAAATGTCATGCAATGAAAAAAACACCATTTGAATTTGCTCAATACTCATTACTCAATGGCGTAGAAATTCTGAGGCTCTTGATGGTACTGACTCTCCATATTTCCGCCACTGTTTACTCAGCGATTTTATTTCTGTATGTCAAATTATTGTGAAAACAAAGAAAGCAAATATATGGCATGTATATAACATTGTGATAAAAAAGCGAAATTAAAAGGGCGACAACTATACAGAGTAGGTATAGAAAAAAAAATTGGTGTACATGTCTAAAATGCAATAGTTATTTGTTTTTTATATGTTTTCGATTTCCTAAATTTCCTGAAACTTTGGTGTTTACCATATTTTTCTAGTTATACTAGTGAAAATTATTTTAAAAAAGTTATTTTTGAAAATCTAAAAAGAAACCCACAGACTTCAATTGTATGCAAAATTTTATGACCTTGAAGACTTCGTCACATTTTGCTTCTTAAAATTTCCAAATGTGACGTTATTTTTCTAATATCTAGTAATTGTCGAATTATCATTCACCAGTTGCACAATTGCACCATTGCATTGGATTAATGTTTAAATGCTGCAGTTTTGCTTATATGGCAATATTGCTATAGTCTTACAGCTAATAATTTTTTATTTTATTTTATTTTTTATTGATGTCTTCTACTGAATTCGCGATTAGCTAGATTTCAATCAACTAAACGGACTATCTCTACTGTTTCAGCAATTGTTAGATGAAATTCTGCAATAGTCGAAGCAATTATTTACACAACTGATTACAATGAACATTTGCATATGCACGCAATTGACAGTTTAGAAGCATTTAGTTTTTCATGACCTCTCTTTCTGATAGTATTTAAAATGTAAAATAAAGTATATGTATTACAACACCTTAAATTATTTTCACTCATAAATGTGCTATAAGATTTGTTGCTTTGATCATTTGTTACGATAGATAAGGCAGAAATATCCTACTTAAAGAAGCAGATATTGGTAGATGAGAAGAGATATTAGAACAATGACATGACCAAAATTTTACGATCGATATTAATTATGCGGGTTACAAATTAAAGACAATTGCTTGGAGATACAAAAGACCGAATAAACGGCTTGTACAGCTGTAAATGTTCATTTGGAGGGATGAAAACAACCTGACTCTAAATGAAATAAATGAACTGATCATTACAGGGCATGAGTAAGCCCGTTCTAAAGCTGTGCCTTGTTATCAGATCAGGGTTAATCCTAGATGTTAATCCTTTGTAACGATTATCGATGCGATTGTGTGTACACGATGGGTTCAAATTGTACGGGATGACCAAAGTAAACAAAACTGCTACTGGAACCTTCTACATCTCATCAATTGAAAAATAACAAATTTGTTCATTAGAGGAGTTCTAATTCAATTTCTGTAGTTGACCATTGTTTTAAATATCTTTCTAGTAGGTATTTACAGAAAATATTTCAAAACCAGAAAAATTATGAGAAACTGTCTATACTTATTATACAGGGTGGACCAGCTTTTTCGTGACAAACTTTAAGGGTATGTTCTATGTCCAAAAATAACCGTAGTTTGCTTTACAAACAATGGTCCAAAATTGCTTCGTTACGAAAATACAGGGTGTTGAAGTTTATTCTGAGAAATAGAAAAATACATTTTATTTTAAACCGCTTAAGATAATTAAATGAAATTTGACAGGTGTCAATAGCAATAGAAGACTTAAATTTTGCAATGCAAAAGTTCATTTTACTGTCACCAGTGGCGCGAGTAGCGGATCGTTAGTGACTATTTTCCAATAAAAAAATGGTACGTCCCTGGTTTTTCTAAAAATTAATGTTATTTTTGAATTCCTCGTTCAATTTGGTAGAAAAAAACTCTCTTGACTTTTTTTGTACGATGCACCGTTTAATAAATAATAAATTACTTTAAAACTTTTCAAAGTTTTTCCTTCAAATGGATTATTATTTGTTAGCTGCATACACTTGCTGCAACCACCAGATAAACAAATTTACAACGACTAGTTGGCGTCGGTTTTCATGTCAACGTTTGACAAATCTTAAATAGTAGTAGTGCAGTAGTGTCAAAATGCCGTTTAGATTTTCAAATCAAGAAATAGCGGATATCCATTTTGTGTATGTATTTGCTAATGGAAACTCAAGTGCGGCTGCCAGAGAATACAAAAGGAGATATCCGCAGAGACCACATCCTAGTCGTAATGTGTTCACAAGAATTCACCAGCAATTAATGGAGAATGGTTTAGGAAATTTACATGGAGATCGAAATAATGCCAATCCAAACCAACAGCAAAGAAGAATTTCTCGACTGATATTAAATGAGTTTGACAGAGATCCAACAACAAGTTCCCGTATAGTTTCTCGTATTATCCGCACATCTAAATCCAATGTACTTCGTACTCTCAGAAGGGATCACAGGCGTCCATTTCACCTACAACCTGTTCAAGGCTTACATCCAGGAGATGAAGAGAAAAGACTGACTTTTTGTCGGTGGGTCCTTCGCTCAGTTCAAGAAAACAGGGATTTTTTGAACAACATACTGTGGACTGACGAATCCTGCAATTGTAAACCAGAACACAACCTGTATACATTTTTTTCTTTATTTATCTTTAAAAAGAGAAAATTGGAAATCAATCGTTTTGTAGTAAATGTACTACGTATTTATCAAATTTAAGTAGGTATATTTCTTTGTTAAATACATAAGCAGAAAACAAGCAGTAATAAAATAAAATTAAATAAATAAATATAAATACAAAAATGAGTAGAAGATTGTAAGCAGTGGTTTTAAATTGAGAACAAAGCTCTGTACTCCTATAAGTTTCCACTCTCAGGTCTCATGATACGGAATAGTCCTTCACATTTATAAAAAATAAACACAGAAGTACTATCATATTACACATACATTAATGCGGCTTGCTTTCCCTATATATATTTTTTCATTCTCTCTTTAAGTTATGAGAGCACGAGGAACAATTAATGTCGGCGGCTTTTACAAACACGCCACCAAAAAAATACGACGTGATAGACAAGGGACAGGAACTTTTTAAATTGGTGAGGCTGTCAGTTAATCTGTCGGGGGTAATTTGAAGCGACAAATAACGGAATTTTAGGAGAATTTCAGTAGTAAAAAATATCGGTTTCATTGAAAACAATTATTCAAATCGTGATTTATGTACCAAATGCCAACAATTACAAGTTATGGCGGTAAACCTTGCTTGGGTCGTACTTTGCTTGGTTGAAAAACATGGAGGAATCTGTTGTAACATTGATTTCAAATATATGTTTAATAAAATTGTATGATCTTAAATAAAAACAGATTTAAGATATTATTTGTGAGTTACAAAAATTACGTTAATTACATACAGGTTCGGAAAGTCTCCATGGTCGTTACGTGAGAGCGATAAAGTAATTCATAGAAATCCGTGCGATAGACAGGGATGGTTACATTGAAGACGTTTCATAATCTGAATAGTCACTCCCACTTCTAACCCGAAACGGGCGGTGATTATTCAGATTATGAAATCATTATAGCCATCCTTGTCTATCACACGGATTTCTTTACTTTACCTTGTCGCTCTCTTGTAAAGGCAGATGGACCATGTGGATTTTCCAAATAAGAATGTATTTTTTTTTTAAATTAATTGACTTAGATTTTGCAACATGGCGGGTGAAAATCTATCAATATCTTCTAGAGTTAATTCTGATTTATTCTTCTCATGGGGATATCCGGAATATTACGTTTATGGGAATATATTAGTCATGATATACCTGCCGCCAAGATATTTCTGTACGTTTACTCGCCATATAAACAGTTTTTTTTTTAAATACGGAGCAGTGCCTGTGATGTGGGCACTTTGACGACGTAATTTCTAGACAATGTTTTATCATTCTTTTAATAAACATAACTTAATACAATTATCAGTTTTATAGCAATAAAACTCCTAAAAAACTAAAATGTGTTCTTCTCCAATGTGTTTTATCCACTTGAGCGGTACCGAAACGTTTTGGCCTTCCGTGAAAATCTCGTTTATCTTTGTGTTTCAGTTCAATTTTAAAATAATTAATGTAGCAATGTGTTTTCCTTTTACTTTTGTTTTGTGTAAATGCAATTCTGGAGACTGTATTCATTATATTGGACTTATGCCATGTTTTAAATAATGTAGTACCTAGTGTACTTTTTTTGGACACTTTTCTTATTAATTATTGTCAGGAATTCTATGTTTCATAGCGCACTAGTATCTAACAAACTATTTTTATGGATAATATTACGATAATAACGATCAGAAAGTTCAAATTATTTTCAAGAAATAAACTGGAAACCAAAAATCAGCAATCTGCAAATGTTCACATTGTAGTTATCGGTAGTATCGTAAGTTTTCCGTATACGCAAATCCTTTATTATTTTTTTTAAACTGAAGGGTTTGCAATAACTTCAATATATCATTTATGTACCTATTGTTTATTTACTACCCTTTGGATAGATTATTTTTACTTTAGACAATTATTAATAAAATTAATTTGATTATAGAGTAAAGAGTAGAAGAAGGTTTAACTAGTTTGATGAGAAATTATAGAAACATTTTTAGAATTTGAACCTTCAAAATAAAGTGCATGTACATACAAAAGCTGATAAAACATAATATTATACTTCTGCAAAAAATTAAGGGAGCAAAAAAATTTTTCGAATTATTAGTGATTTTTCAGAATGCTGTATCTCAGTTAAAAATGATCGTATCAAGGTTTTAAAAAAAGCATTTTAAAGCGCCGAATGTCTAGTTTCCAGATTTCTTAGTTCAAAATTTTTAGGAGCGATAGTCATCGCGAAATTCTAAGAAATAAGAGTAAAAAATTTTTTTTTCAATTTTTTGCGTTTTTTTTCTCGGTCCACGGGCTTGGAAAAATTTTTTACACAAAAATCATGATATGGACTTGATAGCCTGTTCATTCAGCTTTAATTTCTTTTTTTAAATTTTTCTCTACGTTAATTTGACCCGGAGATATTCGACTACGAATACAAAAGCATCCTTTTGGCTTTAACCATCGATATCTCAGCAACTAATGATCAGACAGAAAATTGACGGGCAGTTTCGAAATCTCGAATAAATTTCCTACAAGGCTATGTAGCGTTCTTGGAAGAAAAAAAATTTCTTTCATCCTCGACATTAACTTGAAAAAAGTGAAAAAAGTGACTTTTTGACTTGTTTTGCTAAGTCGACCGCATCTTTGCTAATATCGATGGAGAGTCTAATGCTTGTACGAATTTTTACACCTCGATGTACCCCCAAAAGCTCCGTAAATGGGCAGATCGATCTATCGAACGGTTTTTCCGGACCGCTTAATCAAAATTTCAGAAAAATTTAAAGGAGCAAAATTTACATTTCTGAGCACCCTGTAACGTTCGTAAAAATGAAAAATTTGATTTTTTTTCAATTCTTTCACAATTGGGCATTTTTTGCTCATTGAATTTGAAAAAAAAAATAATTTTTGAAAAAAAAATTTTTTTTTTAATTTTTGAAAATTTTTTGAAAATTTACTCTTCTTTATTTTTTAACAACTCAAGATAAAAATATTGAGTCATTTTTGAAGCGATGTACTCTTTCCGTACCGTAATTTCCTTTATTTTGAATTAACGAAATTGATTAAAAGTTGATACCCCCAAGATTGGTGTAGTCCTCGATCTGCGAAAAAATAGTGCGTATTATCCTAAACTTTCTTACGAAGCTGAGCGACTTCTGGTGCGGATAAATGCCGTCTAGGCATGACAAAAATTAAAAAAATTGAAGTCTACAAAAACTTTTGATTAATTTTTTTCACTAGAATTACAAAAAATATTGTTAGTTTTGAGAAAAACTGTTGGTTGGTTCCTTTGAATCAAAGATAGAGTTTAAAAAAAAACTGTTTTTTTCACACTTGTTAGCTTCGTAAGAAAGTTTAGGATAATACGCACTATTTTTTCGCAGATCGAGGACTACACCAATCTTGGGGGTATCAACTTTTAATCAATTTCGTTAATTCAAAATAAAGGAAATTACGGTACGGAAAGAGTACATCGCTTCAAAAATGACTCAATATTTTTATCTTGAGTTGTTAAAAAATAAAAAAGAGTAAATTTTCAAAAAATTTTCAAAAATTAAAAAAAAAGATTTTTTTTCAAAAATTTTTTTTTTTTTCAAATTCAATGAGCAAAAAATGCCCAATTGTGAAAGAATTGAAAAAAAATCAAATTTTTCATTTTTACGAACGTTACAGGGTGCTCAGAAATGTAAATTTTGCTCCTTTAAATTTTTCTGAAATTTTGATTAAGCGGTCCGGAAAAACCGTTCGATAGATCGATCTGCCCATTTACGGAGCTTTTGGGGGTACATCGAGGTGTAAAAATTCGTACAAGCATTAGACTCTCCATCGATATTAGCAAAGATGCGGTCGACTTAGCAAAACAAGTCAAAAAGTCACTTTTTTTCACTTTTTTCAAGTTAATGTCGAGGATGAAAGAAAATTTTTTTCTTCCAAGAACGCTACATAGCCTTGTAGGAAATTTATTCGAGATTTCGAAACTGCCCGTCAATTTTCTGTCTGATCATTAGTTGCTGAGATATCGATGGTTAAAGCCAAAAGGATGCTTTTGTATTCGTAGTCGAATATCTCCGGGTCAAATTAACGTAGAGAAAAATTTAAAAAAAGAAATTAAAGCTGAATGAACAGGCTATCAAGTCCATATCATGATTTTTGTGTAAAAAATTTTTCCAAGCCCGTGGACCGAGAAAAAAAACGCAAAAAATTGAAAAAAAAATTTTTTAGTCTTATTTCTTAGAATTTCGCGATGACTATCGCTCCTAAAAATTTTGAACTAAGAAATCTGGAAACTAGACATTCGGCGCTCTAAAATGCTTTTTTTAAAACCTTGATACGATCATTTTTAACTGAGATACAGCATTCTGAAAAATCACTAATAATTCGAAAAATTTTTTTGCTCCCTTAATTTTTTGCAGAAGTGTATTATATAATTGTAGTTGAAGTTACGGAATTCTAAATTTTGGTAACGTTACACTCAAATATGTTATCACGAACGTCACTCTGGTTTTTTTTAATATATGTATGTGTGCAAAGACCATTTAGTTGTAAATTTCGAGGTGTGTTTTTTCTCTTATCTCATGGGATTAGCGATTGTAACGGTTTTTCTCTGCACTGATCTGTGACAGTTGGAGAAGAGCAGGATAAAAGTACATGAAATATTTGTTATTTAAAAGCCTGTTTTTTATACTCTATCATTCAGGTTTCTGCTTGACGCTCTTTCCACGATATCCAAGCTTTTAAGGATCTAATTATAAGGATTAGACGGATTAACCAACGAATCAGAAGGATTATGAACATCGCTAATGTGAAAAGCTGTATCGAAATATTTTTCTTTGCGATAACTGTGTTTCTTAGACTTAGCCTTAGAAAATACGATTAAATTAAAGGCGTTTCTATATATTTTACTGACTTTGGAGCCTTCATTAATTTTCTTAGGATTGAGATGTGTTTTTATAGGGTTATTTATTTTGCGGATAGTGGTTTTAGGAATGATTCGCATTATCAGGGACTAAACGTCACGTCACGCATCAGTGACGACACGACCCCTTTTGATAATCAGTTCTAAGTTGTTTGATATCCTAGGCAAAGCAAAAAAAAACTATCACTTTATAAAAATAATCGAATAACTTTACTTTCATGCGAAAATTATTTGGAATGATATTTGTCAACATTGTCTGGCAACCATAGATTTTTTCAGATATAGTTTCGAAATCAGTGAGCGTCATTCAGAAATTGTGCCCTACAAAAATTTATGAAAAGCGGCCATGGAAAATTTCAACAAAAGAGCGTATGTGCCAGCAAAGCTTTATCCATTTACCGATATGCTATTCCATACATAATCCTATACTGTATGCTTTATGAATCGATAGAAAATATTTAATTTTTAATTAAAAACCTGTGTTTTCTATCAACATTTCCTCTTGTGAGAACTCCTCTTGTGAGAACTTCGTTGTTTCACTTACAAATATTGAAAGCGAATGAATAATATTTTCTGAGGTGGATAGACTACTTCTGCTTTTAAACTTTTATTTAAGGCGAAGCAAAAAACATTTCATTAACTTTTTTCCGTAAGGATGTATATGGCGTTTACTCAAATGCACAGATGTACTTGAAATTTATATAGCGTATTACCCAGTGGTCCCTCTGTGCGTCATATTTTTTTGAAATTTTTGTTTAAATCTAAATTTTGAGATATTGTTGTTGAAAGTTGTTCATTTTAACATAGGTTTATATGGCGAAGATGGACGGTGCGGCTCTTTTTTTGCCCATAACTGAGAAAAAAATGTAGAAATTGTGAAACAAAACTTTTCCATAGATAGTACACAGTATTATATTATTTTTGATGTAAAACTAATGTAAGTTTTTAATATAGTACAGCTGTATTAATTAGAAACAGTAACCAATAATTGCATTTCTGTCTGACTTGAGGATTAATGTGGCAACGTCGCAATCAGCTGACAGTAAGGAGGGAATACATTTGAAAGACTTGATAAAAACGAAATTGATTTCAAACATATACATTTTTCCTAAATCCCATGTACATTGTTATCAACAATAAATTATCCACAACAGATTATTTTTTTAATGTTTCTAAAAAACTAAATTAATTAAAAAAGACTAGGATATTTATTGGAATAAAAAATACAGTTTATAAATCCTTTTAATATACTTAATAGTTTATAAAAACATCGTAATCATTACCCAGCAATATATAGGATTACATAAAGTTTTCTTTACTTGATTAATATAATTAGTAATACTTGAGATAAAGGCATTTTTACGGAATAACAAAGGAAAATAAATATTTCTCAGCAAACTTTATATCTAAAAAATTATAGTTGCAAAACTTTTGTAACATTACTAAAAAAGAGATTAAAAGCACGAAACACGAACAGTGAGTAATAATGTGATTTCTATCACAGAACCTTCAAAATTGCATCCAATATTTTTTTTGACTTGGACGAGAGATGGGCGCGAGTGTCATTTCATTTCTTTAAAACTAAATTAACATAATTCTCGTTATTTTATCAGTTCACATGATTTACGGGTTTTAAATAAAGGATACAAATCTTCGCGAGGATAATACGATATATTTGTTATATTATAATAATTATATTGTACATAGTTTACACACAATACATTTTTGAACGCGTACGCATCTTTACCCGAATTTGACGCGCAATATCTCTGATGTCCGAGGTCTGTAGGTTCGCAGTGTGTACAACTGCTAGTCAATTATTAGCGCTGTTGCCACATCTTTATGCGTTCATTAAATATAATTTAAAACTATTTAAATATGATTTGGTCAATATGTATGCTATGTGCATATGAGTAGATTTATTTGCTATATAGATAATGTTTATCGCAAATAATTTCAAAAGAATTTAATTTTTTCAAATTGGCAGCGGGCTTTAGTTCCATAAGAAAAGCATATGACTCCCCCTGCGCTCCTCACTTCCCTCGGACCCCGATATACCTCCTTAAGCGCAATTTTTATTTTTGAGTTGGGTATTTGTTTAAAAACATTTGGATGTGAAGATTGTTTCTAGGTCTGGACAAGACAATAAATTGTTTATTCACTAAGCTCTGTATAATACTCAGTTATTAAATGTTTAAAAACTTAATATTGTTTACAATAATATTGTTGATTACATATTCCTCATGAAACAAATAACGCCTATTTCGCACACTCCAAATATTTAATCCACCATTTAGTAAAAGCAGGGTTGTTACAATTGAGTTAGTATGATATATATAAGGTATAATGCTTTTACATATAACATTTATTTAACCCTAATAGATATAAATTACAAAAAAGCAAACATGTTAAAGCTTAATGTAACCGTTCCGTGTACACGGTTTTATCTGGACCATATTTAGATACTATTAATTATTTCTAAAAAATGAGGGTAATCCACTTAAGCGTAAGCTTTTTCTAGATAAGGAGCGCCACCCTCGGTAACATATTTTATTGTGCTTTTAGGCAATCAGGATATCAGGTTGGTCGTTTATATTCTGGTACCCGTCTTTATTGAATATACATCATTTTGACCTGGCTTTTGAGATACCTACTCGATGAGTTTTCGTAAAATATTAACCGTATTTAAAATAAAATTTTAACATGCGCTTACATAATGGAGTATAATGAACAAGAGAAATGTGCACCTTTATTGTGATTTACCAGTTTTATGATTTATTTTATTTAAATTTTTAACCACGCTAAAGAATTTGTTTTAAATAACTTAATATTTGTTTTTTTTTTTCAGGTACGTCTCTAAGAAGTGTAATATATATGTGTAAGTAGCAACCCATTTCATTTTAATGTATGATTGTTTCGAAAATTGTATGTAAGTAAGTAACAGTAAGGCTCTTTGAAATTGTGAATGTGAATATTTCAATTTGGAAAGATAGCTCCCTAACTGTCCTTAATTAAAATATTAATCTGAACAGCCTATGATGCCCCATCATTAAACGTGCAACGTACTCTGACATCTCTACGATGAAAAAATCGTTAGGTTTCTTAGTAATTTCAGCTGTATATTTCAAATTTGTACATTTCTGCCTCTAATCTGAAGTTTCGCTTCAATCAATTTATTCGATACGTATCTAGTTGACCGTGCATTTCCTTGTCGTTTGTGCGAGTGTGAATGAGTTTGACGCTTTGCTTGGTCGAGTGTATGGCACGTGTTTTTATGTCAGTTAGTAGCATTGTGTATCGTAAGCATAGAGGTACACGACTTGATTATAGATTTAGCCTATTTCTGCTATTACAATGCGTATTATTGTCATTTACTAACATAATACATATTACTACTGTTTATTTACTTAATTTTCGCCAGTTTCCTATGTCTACCTATCAGGTATACATCAGCTATCTTGAATCGAATAATTTTACAAAATTATTAAAAGTTTTTGTTATATACTACTGAGGGTCAGAATTCCGAAACTGAATCTAAGAATGGGGTAATTTCCAATGCAATGAAACGGCAGAAGTTAATATTGTGTAGGATTTTTTTTATTTATTTTCCGTTTATTTAAATATACAAACATTGACGTCTTAATAAAATGTACGATGTTTCTTTCTATTCCTCATTGAAATCTTAAAGATCAGCCAGGAAGTGGTACGAGAGAAAGGGTGACATATTATCATTCAGTTAGCCTTGTTTGTGCCCAGGAATGATTTACATCGGTAAACTCTAACCACCATTCAAGCGGGAATGAGAGAAACCTGGAAACTCTCACTAATTAGGGTATGGTTAAACGCCGACTGGTATTAATTTCTCACGTTGACCTAAGACAACTTTCTTCCATCCTACTGTACTTACTTAAGGTTGCATACTTGCCCCCTGTGAATAAAACTGATCTATGCCGTCCAGTGAAGGGGGTAAATCCGCGTCCTCTGCATTAACAAAGACTGACAATTTAAAACTTTTTTGTTTTGAGATTTTTACTTTTTGGACAAGTTCAGCAATTTTTTCATCCATTTTTTTTTCTATAAGCATTCTATACTACCGACGCTGTTGACTTATTGTTCACTTGAAATTTATAAAACGCAGCTTGTCTTTCTGTTTTTTCAATTCTTATAAATTTGAAACTTTTTAAGCATTTGAATATAATGCCGATTCTACCTTTTCTGAAAATTTACAATAATGGATAAACAGCATTTTGCAAGCCTGCTCGTCAAGTGACAGTTGGAAGTTTTAATGATATTATTTTTATAGGTTGTAAAATCCTGTAAAAAAATATACACAGGAAAAAATATCTTAAATTGAGAATATATATTTGAACAAAGTAAAATTTCTCACGTAAATTGATTCCTTCATTTGATAAAGTTTATTTAAATCAATATACGTATAAGTACAGGGTGTCTCTGAAAAGTATGGACAACCCTTGACCACAGGTTTCTTGGATGAAAATAAGACTATTTAGCAAAACTTACTTATATACAAAAGTGAACGCCTACTGAGACATAGCATTCTAAATATAGAACAAATAACCTAGTTTTCAAATAATTTGAAAACCATTTTTCTTAGTAACTTCAAATTTGGCACACATATTTTTTTATATAAATGCAATGTAAATATAGAATATGGTGAGAATACATTTACAGGATGTTCTCTTTCTAGTGCCTGTGCGCCATTGGCTATTCCGTAATTTTTTTCTGTGTACGCCAGTGACGCCAGAATTTATGTTTTTAAAAATAAGCACTATTTTAGAAGATTTTTGCCTTTTACAAAATTTTGATATCGTTTATAGATTTCGAGTAAAATTGGCATCAAATTCTACGGGTGTTTCAGGATTAAGTCGACAAACTTTAGGGAGATATTCCTCGTAGAAAAATAAGAAAAAAATCAAGTATAAATTTTTTTACATAGACGCTTCAATTTCGAAATATAGGGCGTTAAAGATTTTTTAAAAAATTCGAATTTTTTGAATAACTTCTAAATGAAGAAGGCTATTTAAGCCAAATTTGGCATGACACATCTTCTTATAAGATACCATTTTTCCATAGAAGTAGAAGTCCCGCAAGCAACCAGTGGCGGAGTTATGGGGACTCAGACTCATTAAATTATAAAAAAAATTAATACGGCCCTACTGGAAATAAAAAATGATGCTGCTTTTAGATAGAACAGTTTGTTATTGACAAAAAGTGTACGTTCACTTTTTTCCTAACTCTTATAGTTTCATGGCAAAATTGATTTTTCTTTTTCGGAAGGGTGCTTCTGGATTCTGCCTATAAACTTTAGGAAGACGTCCCTCATAAAACCTAAAAAAATATGGTACCTATTAAAATGAGTCTTAGTCTCGATTATGTGTGAGTCAAATAAGCCTTTTTGTCTCTCCTTCTCTTGGGTTTAACAAATAGTATTAAAATTATTTAGGAAATGCTTCGTTTTTGAGATGTGTGTTCAAACTTTCGTTTTTTTCCAGGAACAACTTTAATGATACGAAATAATTTATATTTCACAACTCATTGAACTTTTATCATTGATCTGACGAACAATCTCACTGTACTGGAAATTGCACATATTTTTCGTTATCTCCATTCAGATATTTTCATACTTTCATCTGAAGTCACATAATAATTATATATTTTTCATATTTTTTTATTTTATGCATAGATTTGAAACTGGTCTTAGTTTTTCATCATGCATAATTTATAAAACAGAATAAAATTAATAAGAATGCGATTTACTGAAAATCGGTAACTTTATACTAGCATACTGTTTATGAAATTGCCATATAAGTGATACATTTTCGCTGCAACTGTTCTATTGTGGCCATAGATGTCAAAGACAGATAGATAACTATTGTGCGTGTCAGTTTGCTCTCCTCTGCATCACCGCGATGCTATTTTGCTTTTAAATTAGCTCAGGTGCGCAGTTAAGTTGTGGGGAACGTTAGGTTAGGTTACTGTCCACCAAAATAAACTCACACTAAGTAACACAACAAATAATTACAAAAAGAAATCGATTAAATCAGAAATAATGAATTGTACTTTGTAACATCGGGACGAGAGAGAGTCAGTTGGCTATGACACATTTATATCCCAAGGATTACCTACCCAAGTGTAGATACGTGCCAGCGTTTTTGGTTATTGTTCCCGGATTAGGACTATTAATATATTGGGACGATTTAGTTACTCCGACAAATACCCTTAATGCAGGAATATATACTTACTTGTACAATGCCACAATTGTAAATATTATTCGAAATTATTTGAGTAAAAATATTTCCATGGATTTACTTATTAATAATTGGAATTTCACTTATTCTAGCTTACGCCGAAATATTACTTTATTATTTACATAAAAACAGTGACGTACTGGTGTATTAAAACAATAATTCTCTGGCTTGAGTCACCTAGTCCCGTAAAACGGCAGCCTTTGCGCAGATCCAAACTCGTTCGTTGTATAGTCATATACCGCGCATACATCCTAATTCATACTTCTTTTAACCGCCTAGTCTAGGAGCCAGATAGGGTTCCGTGGCCAATCAGAGTGTCACGGCTGCAAACAACTTATTCTTAAGTATTTTGACCTCCTGAATCCAAAAAAATGGTCGCAAAGCCTGCAAAACTTTTTTGAAAATTAATGGAACTTACTTATCCTGTAAAATAAAGTTCAAGCTTTAAAATGAGATGTCGTGCGTCTCAATTCGTCCAATAGAACCAGAGATATGGTAAAATTGGTTCGCGTGAATACGCAAAATATTTGCACTGAATTTGCAATAACTTTGGTTAAAGTTAATATGTTTTTAATTTTTAAAAAAGTATATGTTTGTTATGAGAAATTGTAACTATGAATGCATAAAAAATTGTACTAGCTATAAAAATAAACTTTTTTACAGCCATTTAAACATTTAATTTGTTGATAACATTTAAACTGACCACTTTCAGGCTTTGCGACCAAGTTTTTTGGATTTAGGAGGTCAAATATTTCAGAATAAGTTGTTTGCAGCCGTGGCACTCTGAATGGCTACGAAACTCTATCTGGCTCCTAGACTAACCACAACAACGCTATTTTGTTTTAGATTCATTCGCGTGCGAAGTTTAGTTTGTTTTAAAATAAGAATTCCTCCCACTTAAGCCACCAGAAAAACAGTCAGCTTTTGCATTGATAAATTACAGCCTTATATTCTTCCACTCGTTCGAACCTTTTTGCTTATGTTATAATTATTTAATGTTGATCTCATGACAGTATTGTGTTATTTTATTTGAACTAATTTTTTTTTATATAACAAACTTAATTTGCAACTGTTATTTCCCAACATATTTCATGCGGTCAGTTTTTGGTAGAAAGCAATTTAAAACGAAAAATTGCGCAAAATGTTTTGTAAAGCTTTTTGAAGCCAACTTTGAAATTATGCATAACAACATATATCATCACGCTGAAGCTTTTACACACATCAACGGAACAGCACAGTTCATTGTATCAAACGACCAGTTTAATTGGTATTTGCAAACTTAGTAACTGAAAATTGGTCTGGCTCATTTGTATATCGACGTAGTTGTCTCCTAATTTAAATTATATATGGCAGAGGCCACGGAGAAAGGAAACGGGCAATTAAAACAATAAAGTTGATTGTTTTTGTTGGTCTTTCAAGTATTCCTACACATAACAGCTGGGAGCAAATGTTACTGACGTTTCCCTGAATTTAAAACAATTGCGATTTCAACGTTTGAGCAGAAACGGTGCTGATACATTTTTAAATTTTAATTAAATTCGTAGAAAAAGTAATTAAGCAGAGTTGTTTGAATTTATGAGAAAATTCGACGATTTCGGTGGTGCAAAGTTGGAATTAAATGTCGGAGAAACGTTTTTTGAATAAGAGTAAACAATTTACATTTACTACATTTACTAGTCATACAAATTAAAGGATAAACAAATCTCCATTTCTAGGTGACTTTGAAAAGGTTGTAACTTGGCGAAAAATGGCCGTAGAACAAAAAAAACTTGTTAAGGTTTGAAGTTTCTAGTTTCAGAATCTGACGCGAAAAATTATTATAGTGATCTTTAAGACAACATAAGAAATCCAGCAAAAAAATTCAAAATTTTTTCTAACCTTTCAAAAGGTCCACGAGCTTCAATATATTTTTTTTGACAATCCCTCTTTAAGTTGAGCTGTTAAAGAGCTTTGTATGATAAGTTATCGCCGTTGACAGCAAAAATGATCTTTTTGGTTTTGATAATAATTGATTACTTGGTAACTAATGATCGTACAGAAAATATAAGCTGGGTTTTTATTATTTTTTGATATACATTTTTTTTATTCGAGATATAGGTACTAAAAAATTACGTTCTTAAAGATTTTCGCTAAACTTTAGATAACTTTACAAATATTTAATAAACTTCGTTTTTTTTTTAATCTGAAAGTATCCCAAAGAAACCCTCGAGAGTTCTAACTGCTGCGATTTTCCTTGTTTTTCCTTGTGATCCGAATGATCCACTCTTCCTGAAAATTAATCAAAGGATAAATTTTGCATCTCTTTTAATTTTTTTTAACTGAACATATTTTTTTCGCAAAAATCTATATAAAAAAATAAAACTAAAAAAAATAAAAAATTTAAAAAATTTCCATTATCGCAATCGTAAGAAAAGAGTGTCTTTTTTTTGACCACCTTTCAAATGTCAATTTAAAAATTAATTGCAAAAAGGTGTATACTCCCTGATCAGTCACTGTATTTTTTCACTCGCCATCTGGAATACTTACTGTGTTCTCTAGCATACAAATCGTTTCCAAGACTAATTAAAAAGATACATATATTTTTTCCAGAGTTGACTCAAAAAATATAAATTTTCAGATTCTGAAACTAGAAACCTCAAGTTTCTATTTACTTTTTGTTATCGCTCTACGACCATTTTTCGCCAAGGTTTTGAAAGTCACCTAAAAATTAATTTTTTTTTCTATTCTTTAATTTTTGTGACTAGTTTATATACTTTGACCGGTTTAATAAATGACATTAAAAACTGCTGCAAACGGGTATCTCCATATTTCCATAATTATAGGAGATGGGCTTAGCAAGATTTAACGTGCGGAATCATGTACTTAAATATGGTTTTTATTAAAATAATATATGTGCATATTTAGACACAAAAGAAGATAACGTTTTGAATAATTTCAAACAGATATATACGAAAAAATACAGTTACGTAACAACAGTAAAAAAAACACTCTTTAAAAGTCAACTTGATATAAAATCTTCCACACAATGAATCGTAATAATATAGTTCATATAATTTCTTTCTCTTCATGTCAACTACTGCCTTCCCTTTTAGAGAAGTCGTGAAGGATTCAAATTTTGCCTCATCGACTGAGCACTATATTCATATTTTCCGCTTTTATGAGAAATTGCACTAAAGATCATGTGAAGAGCGATAATATGCTATAAGCACTTCGTTCTCTATTAAACTCTGCACCAGAGCAATTACTATGGGTTTTATCGACAAAAATTCTGAATGCCCTTTACGATAAAGAGCAGACGGGGTATTGTTGTAGTTCTCTCTTTGTACTTCACAAGCGACTTCATAGATTTTAAAGTATTTTAGGATTAGGAATTTGGTAATATTTAAAATTATAAAAGAATCGCTAATTATACCCACAAAATATATAAGGACAGGTAATATGTAACTACACGTATTTTCAAGTCAATGGTGAAACCAATTTTTTACCTTTATTAGAGCAAGGGAATGATCTGTTATGAAAATATCGTTTATTGTTTATTTTTCTTTAAATATAGACTAAATTAAAAATTTATGGATACATGATATTTTTTCGGGCATTGGGACACTTATTTTTCATTTCTTCCAGCTGTAATATATCCAGCAACTAACAAAAACATATTTTAGATGCGATACGATCCTGAATTGAGCTGCACTAAAAAAAATTACGTCGTATATTGCCTTCGAGGAAAATTTATGTCAGTACAAACAAATTTACAAGTGTCACACGTTCGCAGCGTTCACACGTAGCTAGTGTTTATACGATACTTTTTGTGATCGCTTTAAGGTCAGAAAGTCTGTAAATTCACGCGAAACGCAGGACGAATGGAAAACAACGCCATGAGAACTCGTGTTTTAATGAGAAGTTTTGATTAAAAGCTGTGTTTTTAAATTTGTTATTTATGAGATGGCTCCACAATCTGGAATCAAATAAAAACCGTTAAAATTTAAAAATAGCCAAATAAAATGGATTTATTTAGAAGTTAGGGTGGTTAAATTGGTATGAAATTGAAGGTGTTTAATTTTACCGAATATTTAATTTTTTGCGAGTTAAACAAAAAGTTTTAAACGCATCGCGATTTTTAACTCGCCGATTCAATTTCGAGCAGGCCGAAGCGGCCGCGCTCTCTGCTTAATAAGTACAAAAATTCGACCAATGTTTAATCAAGCGCCAGAGCTCTCCTAATTGACGGGTTCGAATTTTTCAAAAAAGTTTGAAAGCGTGAGAGCCCTTCTATATGTGATTAAATTTTCAAGTATCTAAGGGCCTTGGTTTTTGCTGTGTAAAAATTTGAAAAAATGCAATTTTTTTTTTCAAAATCTGGATTGTAAAATTATTATGCAAAATCTATAGAACCGATTTTAATGAAATTTGGTGTGATGATTCTACATAACATGAAGTTTTTTTGTGCCAAGTATAAAGGTCCTATACCCAATTTAAATACCCCAAAAAAATTCCCTAAAAAGTATTGTTTTTTAACCCCATTTTTGTGATTATTTCGATTTTTACTGTAATAATCATGATTCATTCGGTTTGTAACTAGTCATGGTTTCTAAAAAATTTAATTACAAACATTTTTTTCTTATTCCATTTTCGCCTAAAATCAACTCTTGAAAAGATACATAACTAAATAGGAAGAAAAATATGACATTTTTCAAATTTTTTTAACATACTGTGCCGCCAAATGTTAAGCCCACGTTTTTTTTATGCGCATAAAAAAATTTTCATTTCTTGTGATATTTGAAAGCCAAAAAGCGAAAAATCTCTGTGGATATACGATTCACCCAAATATGGCTTTTTGAAACAGATACCGTCTGGACTAATACTGCAGTGTATTCTGTGAAATTGTAAATATAAACAGTTTGCTTTATGTTTATTAATTTCTTGCCTAGTAATAAATATTTATTTTTATTAAATTTTGATATTTTATATTTTAATTTTAATAATTTTTAGTGCTTTATATAAACAAAAATCTGTAAATAATTTTATTAACATGTTTACTCGCAGCTATCGAATATGTTTTATAAAATAAACTATAGTTTACTGATGATTATTCTGAGTATAGTGTCATTATTCCAATAATTTTTTTAGTACAGGTATAATATTTTACACAACGATCTCATTTTTTTTAAAAACCGTATATCGCATTTTTTATTTTCTACTAAACGGTAACATTTATCGACTTGAATTAAGGGTACAAAATTTTTTTTGATATTATTTTTCTTTTCAATAATGTTTAAAGTTCTGTGATGTCTAGAAAGAGAAAAAAGTTATGAACAAAACAAATTTTGAGATCTAGGTAAAGTGCTCTCTAGCGACGCATAAGGAAACTTTTCTCTGACCGGTCCAATAGAGCTTCGTCTACTTAGTGGGTGTGCCAAATGAGAGATTAATCGAACTTGAATTATCGAAGTTATTTAAATAGAAAAATAAAAAAATTGAATTTGACAAGCTAACTTGCAAGCAATTGACAATTTGAAAAAATTTTCATTGCATAATGTTACTATTATAATCCGTAGAATCACCTCTCGGAGTTTCCTGACGGACTTTTAGAACACCCTGTATAGTACCCTTGTTTATTTTGTCAACTAAGTTTCATCTTACTTCCAACTTCAAATTATTGTGACGCGACATATTGAGTTTGTTAGAACCGCAATGTTCACTTGATACTACAACTTCAGTACGAGGTTATAGTCTGAATTTCAGGAAATTACATATGTTTCGACACACAAAGATTTTCAATTATTTATATCGATCTCTCTGGATTTATTGGTGTGCCAAGCGTATATAAATTCCTACAGATTGCCAGAAATATAGTTCCTTCTTTATTGTAGGTACTTATTGTTCCGCTTCCTTTAATATAGAAAAAAATGTTACGCCTCTTTCACACGCTCTGCTTTCATATGAGAAGATATTAATTCAGACAGTTGTATTTTGATGAGATGAGAATTGTGTAGTTTTGGATGTAATGCATAAGCTTGTTACGCAGCGGATACAAAATCCTATTCCTTACAATTTTTATAATATTGAGGAAACGGCATAATATAATAAAAAATTTGCATCTACGGGTTTTCTTTCTGAAATAGAGTTTCAATTAATACGGAAATTATGTAGTGAATGGTTTTTTAAAGGAGTTTTTAGAAAGACGTATAGTCTTTCCGAAGTCAATTGAACATGCAAAAAAACGTCTGGTAATAAAATTTAATGAGCTTCATAGGCGTCCCTAAAAAATTTTCTGCTAAAGGTAAATAATAATTTATATACAGTGATTCAGAACTTATCCAAAAAAAAATCTGGATGTACAGAGGACCCTTACAAATACAATTTTGTAAAGAAAAAATCAAAAAGGTCAGTTCGAAATTGATTTAAAAATACACTTCTGCACGGCACTGGAAACTGGTCCACTGTAAAACCTGAGCTCACACGATGCGACCGGTATGGCGGCGTGATAAAAACGGACAAAAACTTTCGGAAGGAAAGAAATATGTAAATAGAATTTTATCGCACCTATTTTATATCGGCAAATTCAAATGCTTTTGCCTTTATTAATTATTAATAAAATTAATTTGTGTTTTTAAATAATAAAATCATTTGACATACCCGATGCTGCAACAGCAATTGTTCAAAATTTTATCCACTCACGTGTACATTTGGGTCCGTCTTACTCACTTTCTACGAACTAACACAAATGATGTCTTGCTTCACCATAACACAAATACTTCACCATAATACAAATGTTGTCTTGCTTCATCATAAATTAAAACGGTATCCATTAACTCTGAGTTGCTATACACGCAAGCCATTTTTGACACTAACTACTAAAAAACTGATGTAAATACAACAGATAACAGGTAAAAACTACCGCAACGACGGATTTCAGTATTAGGAGCCACATGGCTCTCCACGCGTATTGCGAATGACGCTAGAGACTACAGTTGTCCAGCTATGCAGTGGTTTAATGTGCTATAACTTCAATAATTTTTTTCTCAGAAACTATAAGGATTTTACAACATTTTTTTTTACAATATTGACTCCATTTCTCATGCCGCATCTATTCCCAAATTTTTTTGGATAAGTTGTGAATTACCCTGTATAATGTGTAGAAAATTTCTATTATATGTTCATTTGGCCAACAACATATTTTAATTATTTGTGCCCTCAAACAATAATTTTATTATATTGGTGGTAAATTTCGTTTTGTTCCGTTTCAAAAGGTATCCAAAATGCCATGTTGCGATAATATTAGTAAACAAAATATCCCTCTTATTTCTCCCTTTCGCAATTGTAATACGAATGGTTGATAGAAGAAAATTACCTGAATCAAACCAAATTCCGGATTGCTGCACTGCACTGCAGAGCAATTTATCAACCTCTTGTCATCTGCTGTGATTTATTGCCCAGTAGCCCAATGCAACTGTATATGGGTATGGCTAAAGAAATATGGGAACAAGTTTTTCAAATATTTCAATGCCTAGGTGGTGCGTCAGTGACCGAACCTGGTACATACTATCAATCTGTTGGTTCTTCAATTGATATCGGAAAGACTATACCATAAATCCTAGGAGCAATGGAATATTACAAAACAAGGCGATCTGTAAATATACTTATACGGTGTATCAACATAGGGTGTAACAACTAAGTGGATTTAGGAGTACCTACCTACCTACCTACGTGTTCTCCCTCATATTTATTTGAAATTATTATTAATTTTAAGCAAATAAATTGTTTTTTTTAACTAGGCACAATCAATTGCGGCGTGCCTTCACTCCTTATTGAATAAATAAAACCATTGTGTTAAACAGTCAGTTCATTCTCATGAATGTATATTTTTTTTAAAGGAAATATTCTTTTCTTTTCATTGGTTCTAAACAATCTTCAAGTTAGGTAAAATTATGAGTTATTCGTTTTTTTTTTGTGAGCTCTTGTCTATTTCGTGTATGTACACCTTTTCTTTTACAAGTTTTAGAGTAAAAGTAGTAAATATAGTAGAGTAGAGTAAGTTGTAGAGTAAGTTTTGTAACTATGGCAATATTATTTAATAATTTTTAAAAATTATGGCCTATCTAAGCAAAACATCTTGAGAAGAGTACCTAAATTATTTGTATACAATTAAAAAATACAATACTAACGAGCGTTCAAATAAAAACGTGGTCGAAGTTGGCTCTGACACATTGGACGTAGGGAGTAGCTTATAGCGACCAACTTAACCTCATTTCTCAACGAGCTGTATAGCAGCTGTCAGTTTCAATAACGTTAATGACTATATAACTTTATTTTAAAGAATAATCGTGATAACAATAACAAACAATTAAAAGAGCTGCGGAAAGTGTCCCCCCTCCTTGTTATAACAATAAATTAAAGCAGCTGCTGAAAGTGTCCCCCTCCTTGTTCAAAACACTTTTCACACCTGTTCCTCAAAGAATTAAAGACATTTTCTAAGATGCTCGGGGTATTGTTAATTTCACGAATCTTGTCTATAAGTCGAGCCTGCAGATGGTTTAAATCAGGAATAGGCAGTTCAAAAATAGTGTTTTTAAGGTAAGGCCACAAAAAGAAATCACACGGCATAATATCACATGACCTCGGTGGAAATTCATGTTCAGCATTGAGACTTATTAGTCGAATTTGGAAAACTTCCCTCAACATATTCATTGTCTCGCCTGCCGTATGTGCCCTTGCGCCATCTTGTTGAAAGTAAAAGTTTGTAATTTCGTTTTCTTCCAGATGGTTAACAAAAGGAGCGATAATTTCTTCTCTATACCTTTGCGCAGTAAGAGTACCATTAAAAAAAATAGGTCCATAAATCCTCCTTCGATTGAGAGCACACCAAACTCCAATTTTTTGAGCGTGTAGAGGGCCCTCGACAAAATAGTTATCTGGTTTTTCAGAAGACCACATTCTCATATTCTGTGAGTTTACGTAACCATTTAAATGAAACCAGGCTTCATCAGAAAAAAAGGTGATATTATGAAGTTCACCGTAGTGAAGTTCATGAAGTTCTTGCTGACATGTTAAACGATAGGAGAACAAACGCAAATCTTTTTTTAACACTGTGTGGCAGGTACCGACTGATACTCCCACCATTTGTGATAAAACACGTACAGAAGTTCTTGGCGCATTTTCCATTATTTGTTGGACATTTTCTATTAATTCTTCAGTCCGCTATTTAGGTCGGCCGCTTCCTTCTTTTCTTGTTACACTGCCCGGTTCACGAAAAACATTAACACAACGCTGAATTGCACTTTGAAAAATTTTGTACTCAACAACGCCGGGAAATTGATTTTGAAATTCTATGAAACATTCCTCAATAGAATACTTCCATATTCCATCAATTTTGCGTCCATTTCTAAAGTAGGACTCTATGATAAACACTTTTTGTTCTTGAGAAAATACCATTTTAAACGCTTTTTAAAACAAAAATATTCAAATTGATAGCGGCGATATAGCGCTTTGACAGATGACGTTTAAGTTCATTTGCTATACGCTACGCCCTACGTCCAAATTTTCAGAACCAACTTGACCACGTTTTTATTTGAACGCTCGTTAGTAGTAATACAAATCCTAAAATGTTCCTTGACTACATCATAATAAATGAATTACTAATTACTAGAGCCCTTTAGTATAGCATCTCAAAATATCAAGTTCCACTGCGGTACTTGGTTGTTTTTGTATGGTGTATCTTGATATTACAACCAAAATCTTAATAATTTTTTTATTCTAAGATGGCACGTTTCCTTGAACCCTGTGATTATTCTAAGTAAGCATAAATGCATAAAAAAGGTGTGAAAACTCCATAGTGCTTTTGCGTTTAAAATTGAGAAATATTAAAAGTTTTTTATTTGTTATCGTACTGTTTTTCGATTTAACTTAAGATTTAATTAATTAAGTTCTGTGCCTTTAAGAAGTGTTTTCGTATCTGCAGTGCCGCTCCTAAAATAGAAGCTAATCGGAAGAAGCCCTTCAATCCCCAGACAACTTCGTTAACTGTACAATGCGTAATCATAGCCTCCGTTATTTTATGGAAGCCTGACCTCTGTATTTAATTATGATCTTCTATAATTATATCAGCCTGCATCTGTCGTATTTAAGTGCTGACATAAGTGCACCTCCACTCATCCGGAGAAGTAATTCCGAACGCATGAACGAGGATTTTGGAATAAATTAGAATATTTTTTCTTTCCAAGAGAACGACTGCGACCCTCTGTAGGGCGTGGATTATTATCACAAGCGTAGCGAGAGAAATAATAATTAAATGTTGGAAATAATGGTAATGCAAATAGAATTTACATTTTTTTTTAAATGCATTGATCAATTTTCAAGATTTTTCATAAATTATCTATGAAATCTACTTTAGCATTTATGTAATTTTCGTTTCTGCCTCAATTCGTGGTAAAGTGGACTAAAAACATGTCAACAATTAGAAAAATATATTCCATATTTTTTAAGAAAGTGAAGAATACATATTTGGATTGAAATATAAAATAACATGGAAATACAATTTCGATACATAGATATATGCGGTTTGCTTTACTATGTAAATTAAAAAAAAAATAATGAAAATTTTGTTCTATTTCGTTATTTATTTCTTTAAAGATTTGGGTTTACATTGTCATAACTTTTTTGTAATACTTACGTTATTTTGTCTTTTAATTATTTTTAATAAATATTGTTTAACATTTTTATATTAATTGTATTTGTCTAGTGTAAATTTACTGCATATAGTTACTGTGACTGACAACATTTATCATTTTAATAAAACGTTACCGCGTAGAAGACAGTTTTGTTACTATCTGATATTATTTTTTAATTTTTAGAAGTATTTTCAGTAGGACATTAAAATGAGTTAAATAGTAAAAATTCTGTGCTGAAGAAAAATTTGCCATGCTTTCTAAAATACAAGAATGGTGCCACTCAAAATGGAACTCGAATATAGTCCAAGCATTATAGAGAAATGCTTACAGAAATTATTACCTGGACAAAAAAAATATGACCGTATAGAAAATGAAATTTTAAATTGAGTTTCTTGTTCATTAAACTCGATCCAATATGGTGAACATGGTTAAAAAAAATCGCAAAGTTGAAAAAAAAAACGGTTTTTCTAAAATAACTAAAAAAATATAGCACGGATTGAAAAATTTTAAATGTGTAAGTTGTAGGTTTTAAAAAGATCTATCTACTGATTTTTTGAAAGTATCGATTGCTTTGTTACTTTTCGAGATATATCGAAAAAACCGTTAAAAATCTTCTCTTTTCTCTTCTTCTATAACTCGTTTACATTTACGTGCCCATATTTGCTATTTACTGCAAGCATAGCCCGCGGCAAGCCAAAAAAGTACATTTTTGAAAAATTTAAAAATATTAATTATTTTTCGAGATATATCGATTTTTTGAAAAAAAGGCGCTCTCGAAAATTGGCTAGATCTTCTCAGCGGATAGCCCTACAGTAACGATTTTCGGTTTATTTTCTTCGTAAAGAGTTATATTATCATGCTGTTAAAAAATGTTGACGATTTTATTAATTTTAAGGATCAAAAAATGACTTTGAATAAGTTGCACTTTTTTGGGTATGTTTTTTTCAAATTACTATTTCAATTTTTATTTTATGAAAATGACTTTTAAAGAAAGAAAACTAAACATTTACGGGTCTATTTTGCTTCTAAGGCGAAAATGCTATAATATTCGTGTTTAGCTACCCCAGATTAAGTACAAAAAAATAATAAAAATTGAAATAGTTATTTGAAAAAAACATACCCAAAAAAAGTGCAACTTTTTCAGTCATTTTTTGATCCTTAAAATTAATAAAATCGTCAACATTTTTTAACAGCATGATAATATAACTCTTTACGAAGAAAATAAACCGAAAATCGTTACTGTAGGGCTATCCGCTGAGAAGATCTAGCCAATTTTCGAGAGCGCCTTTTTTTCAAAAAATCGATATATCTCGAAAAATAATTAATATTTTTAAATTTTTCAAAAATGTACTTTTTTGGCTTGCCGCGGGCTATGCTTGCAGTAAATAGCAAATATGGGCACGTAAATGTAAACGAGTTATAGAAGAAGAGAAAAGAGAAGATTTTTAACGGTTTTTTCGATATATCTCGAAAAGTAACAAAGCAATCGATACTTTCAAAAAATCAGTCGATAGATCTTTTTAAAACCTACAACTTTCTCATTTAAAATTTTTCAATCCGTGCTATATTTTTTTAGTTATTTTAGAAAAACCGTTTTTTCAACTTTGCGATTTTTTTTAACCATGTTCGCCATATTGGATCGAGTTTAAAGAACAAGAAACTCAATTTAAAATTTAATTTTCTATACGGTCATAATTTTTTTTGTCCAGGTAATAATTTCTGCAAATTTAACATTAATCCGTGACAGAATGCTTGGACTAATATATACATTAGGTTTGAGATGGAGGAGGTTAAATAAAATGAGTTTTATTTTGTGAACTTTGTTTCAATGGATAAAGCAAGTCGGTGCTTTTAACAGAAGACAGTAATTTTAGAATTGTGGTCAGTAAATTCATTATTTTTAACCGCGAAAATAATGTCCAGCAGCAAAAGTATACTGTTCTTATACTACTTAGAAATATTGTTCAATATATCTCATTGCTCAATTTGTGGTTTCACCGGAAATGATTAATCTGAGCTGATTTTTTATAATGTTAATTATTCCGGATAACATTTTCATTTATTCAGTGGAATATAATATCATAGCTGCTACCATTTTGCGTTATTATTAATATAATACGTGATTTGCTCTCGATACTAAATATTTAAAAGTTGTTTATTTAATAATTAGCGATTGTAAATTCAACGTGCATTTCGATTAATATTTTATATCTGTTATATTATACAGGGTGTGGAACTATGCAACAGGGTACAACAATGAACTTGAGACACAAAAATGTTACGAACTATTCAAATTTGTTTAGTAATAGTAAATTTGTTTTAGTTTAGACGAAATAAAATAACTATACCAAACCTACAAATGAATAAAATACATATTTTTATACTTATTACTCTAAAGAATTGTATAAAATATATTGTAATGGCATAGTGGGACAATCTCAACGAGTACAGAATGACCACTTAAAAGTTCATAGATCAAAATTTATGACTATAGCTTTGGAACCTTTTTTAGGATTTTTTATTTTTTTGGGGGTTTCACAATCTACAGGGTGGGCCATTAGTGTAAGAAAGTAAAATAATTCCCTTGTTACTCATAATACAGAAAAAAAGTTTATATAAAAGTTATACAGATTTAAGAAACCTAAACTACAAAATTACTTTGATTCATACAGGGTGATGAGTAAAAACGGGACACGCCAAATATTACATTTTTTAAATGGAATACCCTGTATATTTTAAACATATGGATTTCCGACAAAATTCTATATATGGCAATATAAACAGTTTATCATTTTAATGCGGGGTTACCAAATTATGTAGAAAATTCTTCGAATTTTGGAGAAAACACGACCCTGAAGAGGTTGTATTAACTTTCAGCTACTAACACTTGGAACAAAATAATTAGACAGTTATAGGCAAATGTTAGGCAATATTATATTATTTAAAATCGATATTTTATGCAGGGCATTTTTTTATAATACGATCATTTTTAGAAAGTTTAAAGTTGATTTTATTGTTCTATTTTATTCACATATCGGTCCACTTCAACTTTTATTAAGCATGTCCTATATCTAAAATTGTTAGTTTTTAAGATATAGTAACATTTCTGAAAAAACTTAATTTTTATTATTTTATAGAATACCACAAATAACTAATCAAATTAACCGAAAATGGAATGATATATTATGAACTGACAAGTTGACACAATGTGACAGTTTTTTCCAAAGCCATTTGGTGCGACCGAAAATAGGTAATAAAAATTAGGTTTTTCCAGAAATGTTGTTATATCTTAAAAACTACAACTTTAGGTGTAGAACATACTTAATAAAAGTTGAAGTGGACTGATATGTGAATAAAATAGGACAATAAAATACAGGGTGTTCCGTTCTAAAAATTTTATAAAATCATGTTTTAACTTTCTTAAAATGATCGTATTATAAAAATGCCCTGTATAAAATATCGATATTAGCTGATATAGGAGTCTTTGCCTAACATTTGCCTATAATTCTATCAAATATTTTTGCTCCAACTGTTAGTAGTTGAAAGTTAATACAACTTCTTCGAGGTCATGTTTTTTCCAAAACTCGAATAATTATATTCGATATATTATACATAATTTGGCAACCCCGCACTAAAATGTTAAACTGTTTATATTGCCATATATAGAATTTTCTCAGAAATCCATATATTTAAAAATATACAGGGTGTTCCATTTAAAAAATTTAATATTTGGCGTGTTCCGTTTTTACTCATCACCTTGTGTGTTTCAAATTAATTTTTTCCTTTAGGTTTTTTGACTCTGTAGAACTTTTATATAAGCCTTTTTTCTGTATTATGAATAACAACGGAGTTATTTTACTTTCTCATACTTGCCCCACCATGTATGTATATTAATAGACAAGGTAGGAAAAACAGGTTCATATCCTCATATTCGTTGGAAAATTCCATAATACTTAATATCTTGTTTTGTAAGCTTAATTTCTCGTAAATTCCAGTACTGTAATTAATTTTGACATGTACAACTTTGTTTTTTATAATGACAAGTACCTAGTAGATAACAACTAAAATCTTTACATGCATTTTTCTACGAATTAATACAGTCGATATTTAAGATCCAATTTACTCGAAAACGGTTCATTTTTGAGCTATGAAACACGGGCACATTTTTTGTTCAGAATTGATTGCAGATTCAGGAAAATGTAATCAAATTACATAAAACTAGGATATGCAAAAGTCATGAAGACGTAACGTTGAGGACAAGTTGGCCTAGGCCCCCCCTGGCGTCAGATCGAAATAAGTACTATGTAGTTTGAGCGACCTTTAATAGATACAATTCACCCAAAAATTACTTAAATCCCTGAAAATGTTTTTGAGTTATTGTGGAAAGTTATTAATTTTTTCTAAACAACACCCTGTAACTCAGTGAGAATACATCGCAGAAAAATATTTTATAAGAATTTTAATCTTATTTTGGTTTGGTCTACCCTCTGGTAAATTTTAGTACGCTGACACTGGGACACCCTGTATTTTATTTTCGCATTAGTCTAATGATGTACCAGAATCTTTGCTCCATCGAACTCTTCTTTAATTATAATTATACACAAACCGTTGAAGTCTTTGTTCGGGTTTGGAAATTACCGAAATTCATGAATAACTGGAGAACTGAGATAATACTCAATAATCATTCAGGATAATCGAGATGGTACACTAAACAATTGAAAAAGCATCGAAAAGAGAATTGGAGTAATTTACTTCCAACGTAATAAATGAAGGTAAAAATCTACAAATTGATGATATATTAAGTACATAACTCCACTCCATATAAATTCGACATGAACTGTTATATTGGAGTTGATTGATGTGAGTTCATTTTCATTATTTCAGTGTAATATAATCAAATAAATTGAAGTCTGTTTCAAGATATAAAAATAAATGTAACCGGTTTGAACGTATACCATTCCAAAGCCCTAATTTTTATTGTTAGAATTTTAATTTTCAGTAGTTTTATCCAACCACACTGAATGAGACAGTGTAGCCTATTATTTCTATATATTTTATATGAAGCATATACAATGAGCTTATGACGAATTATTTTATCGCGTTAACACTTGTCAATACGTTTCACCACGGCACGATACATCAGATACAATGATCACATTATTTTGTCGCGATGCATGTTACTTAAGGCTGCCGTTTTATAGACAAGAAATTGTACTTGTAGTAAGACAATGATAGAACAAGTGGATCCATCCAGGAAGTGACAAAGCGTGACGTTAAACTAGAGCAACTTCCTAATTTTTTTTTGCATTGAAAGATCACGGAGGATATGCAAACCTCAGAAAATGTACCTTTCCTGTTTTGTCCAGCAAATTAGTAAATATATTGTTATAATATTCTAAGTTGAAACGTTAAATTAATAAATAGCATGTAAATGTTGAAAATTTAAACATATTCAGGCTAGGAAAGTAGAGAAAACTGACAACAGGGATGTGAAATACTAAACATGAGAAAATGAAGGATAAAATTTACATATTGTATGGGAATTATCCAATTCTTGGAGTAATAATCTTAAAGTTAAAGATTTTAGAGAAAAAATAAAATGACAAAGCGAAGGCGACACAGACTTACGTAGTCTCGACAAAACACATACAGAATAAGTTTGTTTAATAATAAGGCAAAGTCGTAAGATTAATACATCAGTCTGTCAAAATAAGCTAGATAATGTAAAATGTTAAAATAAATAGGCTGTAAAAGGCAACAGTATATAGTAGAAAGTACAACAAAGTACAATTTTGTAAAGTCATGTATCATATAAGGAGCATTGGTTTGAGGAAATTTAAAAGAAAATAAGATTTTGAGATATAGATTGACGGAGCGAGGAGTTATACTTACAAATAAAATTCATTATGGCTATAATTAAATTTTATCATACCTTTAGTCTATATTTATAAGTGGAATCAAAATTAAAGTTCTTTGTATAACTTCATACAGCGATTTTCAAAATGTCAAAACGATGATTCAACATTGTCTGAAATTTGTTGTGTAAAAAGTATTTATACGATGTAAAATGATTTGTGTTGTGTTAAAAAGACGCTCTAGTCATATAAAACTGTATTTAAATCCCAATTTACGTTCCAAGTAGTGTATAAACATTATTAGTTAATTCAAACAAACTGTTCAGAATAGTGAAAATAAGGAAATATCAATGTCGTGGAACAGTAATATAAACATATAATTAAACTAAATAGCATAGTTTGGTTAAATTTTGCAAGAAATTGAAAAAATTGTAAAACAAACGTTGAAGAAAGATATAGGTACTGAAATTTACAGAAAATTATGTAGAATCTGAATAGGTAAGTGTCACGCTGCAAAAAACATACATAAAGGCATAATTTCCAGTTAAAAAATTTCATAAAACGTCAATATAATATATCCATATCAACAGGTTATCTTATTTTCAGTTTATAAAAACTAGAACAGGGCACGTAGTAGTCAGTATTTCATAATTTGCCGAGCTATAAACAAAAGCAACTTAAAATTAAGTAAATAAATGGTGAACTTAGTTACCAGTTTTGAAAC
>NW_019416232.1:1273573-1573038 GCF_000390285.2 Anoplophora glabripennis | reverse complement strand
CTTTCAAAAATGCAGTAAAATACAGGGTGTTCCATTTAAAAAAACATAACTTTGATATGGTACGCTTTTCCTGGACACCCTGTATATCTCAAAATATTTTTAAAATGTAGCCGTAATCAACCTACACATACCCACCTAAATAGGTTTCTGTAACATTTGCCGTTTGGTCACTAGCGACCGAGGCGTTACTGGTGGCCCACCCTGTATTGTTATAATATTCTAAGTTGAAACGTTAAATTAATAAATAGCATAAAGTAATGTTGAAAATTTAAATATATTCAGGTTAGAAAAGTAGAGAAAACTGACAACAGGGATGTGAAATACTAGACATGAGAAAATGAAGCATAAAATTTACATATTGTATGGGAATTATCCAATTCTTGGAGTAATAATCTTAAAGTTTTTAGAGAAAAAATAAAATGACAAAGCGAAGGTGACAGACTTACGTAGTCTCAACAAAACACATATAGAATAAGTTTGTTTAATAATAAGGCAAAATCGTTAGATGAATACATCAATCTGTCAAAATAAGCTAGATAATGTAAAATGTTGAAACAAATAGGCTGTAAAAGGCAACAGTATATAGTAGAAAGTACAACAAAGTACAGTTTTGTAAAGTCATGTATCATATAAGGAGCATTGGTTTGAGGAAATTTGAAAGAAAATAAGATTTTGACAGATAGATTGACGGAGAGAGGAGTTATACTTACAAATAAAATTCATGCAATAAATTAAGGCTATAATTAAATTTTATCATACCTTTAGTCTATATTTATAAGTGGAATCAAAATTAAAGTTCTTTGTATAACTTCATATAGCGATTTTCAAAATGTCAAAACGATGATTCAACATTGTGCGAAATTTGTTGTGCAAAAAGTATTTATAAGATGTAAAATGATTTGTGTTGTGTTAAAAAGACGCTCTAGTAATATAAAACTGTATTTAAATCCCAATTTACGTTCCAAGTAGTGTATAAACATTATTAGGTGTCAAAAAACGGTGGACCTGAAAACATTTAAGTTATTAGTTAATTCAAACAAACTGTTCAGAATAGTGAAAATAAGGAAATATCAATGTCGTGGAACAGTAATATAAACATAGAATTAAACTAAATAGCATAGTTTGGTTAAATTTTGCAAGAAATTGAAAAAATTGTAAAACAAACGTTGAAGAAAGATATAGGTACTGAAATTTACAGAAAATTATGTAGAATCTGAATAGGTAAGTGTCACGCTGCAAAAAACATACATAAAGGCATAATTTCCAGTTAAAAAATTTCATAAAACGTCAATATAATATATCCATATCAACAGGTTATCTTATTTTCAGTTTATAAAAACTAGAACAGGGCACGTAGTAGTCAGTATTTCATAATTTGCCGAGCTATAAACAAAAGCAACTTAAAATTAAGTAAATAAATGGTGAACTTAGTTACCAGTTTTGAAACCTCAACGACATTCAGAAGTAATCTGCCATCTGTCAAAAGTGTAATTTTCCATTAGTTAAAATTTTTCTCAAACCAAATACCTACTGGAAATTTATATAATGGGAACAAATGTTATTTAACCAAAAGTGCAAAGTATAAATTGTCAAATAAAAATTAGTGAAGTGCAGTGAGAGAATACAACGGCAGGTGAAGTGCAAACCCTATTTACTATTGGCACATCAAGCTCGTGGGACCATTTTTACGACGTGGAGCACCTGAAATCCAACATCGATCATCACGAGGATTATGTCACCTGAAAGGCATCTCCGAAACCAGCAATACAGAAATGCGTTACGTGAATTTCATACTTTTAATAATTGCCCAATTAAAAAATCTCACCCTACACTGAAAGAAATGCGTTTTATTCTTTATTAGAATTCTATATACCATTATAAGACCATTGTATACTATATGTGACAGTTAAACAGGTGAATATTGGATATAAAACGCGTATTGCTAGCACAGTTGTATAGTGACTATAAACCTTATTCTTTATTAAATTATTGTATAACTAGTATACAACGTTTTTTATACCCTTTACGAAATAATAGCAATAACTGTTATTAAAGTGTTCCATATCGTTATTAGAACATCTAGTACTGGTTATAAGTTTTATAATAATAAATGTATTAAACTGTTGTATACTCTGTATGAGTTAAAAACATATGTCATTAAGTTTTCAGAAATTTTATTGGATAACTGTAATTACAAGCTAAGGTTCTAATGTAAACATACATAAAACATACTTTTAAGCATTAAAAATGATGACAAATCGCTCCCAAAACTGTCCAGTTTATTTTCTTAGCAACGATGCACCCGTATTTTCTTGTATTACATGAGAATTTGCACTATAACTCTTCCACCTTAAGAATGAAGCATCCCCAGAAAGGTTGAGCTTCTTTCCATATAATTTTATTTCCTCTGGTTGATTGACTTTATACCCATGCTCTTCTTTGTCACCGTTAACCTTCTGTTCCTCCATCTTATGTAAAACTTAACATCAGCGATTTCTAATAGGACCTACAAAATAATAATTTTTAAGATTTAGACAAGATTTACATTTGAAAAAACAAAACAATTACAAGCCATAAAACAGTTAGATACTTACATAATAATTTTCCATTTCACACAACGCGATATGATCATGTATCCCACAAAACATGTGCATATACTGTCCATTTTCATCAAACTAGACGTGTGTAAGTCGATGCACAGCGGACTGTCGGAAATTTTACGATTGTTGTATTTTCTCTTCTTGAGTAAAGATAATAAAGACGTTGTGGTTTTGTGTGTTTATTTTGACAATGATTGAACATGTATGGACAATAAAAGTGGACTGTATAAGATAGTTGAGTACCGTTCTGCTTCATGCATAGCATGCTACTGAAATCTTAGAAGGGATGAGCTCGTGCGGCGAACCCTAAATCAGCGGCTGGAATAGCCAGGTTTCTTATTGAGTCGGCGCACTTCGCTCTCGGGTCTGACATATGATTATTATTACAAGACTATGAATATAACTTAACAACGATCATAACCGATTATGCACCGAGAGGTGACGATCACTTAACCATTATAAGATGCGTTTTACACGTTAAAAACGGAAACATATTCAGTATAAGAACGAATAATTCTGTTAATACAATTGTTATATACAAATTCGGATACTGGTCTTTATACAACAAATCTTCCCTACTATACAATTGGAACATAAAGTCTATAACACCTAATAATGTATAAGTAATTCATTATAACCTTTATTTCATAGATGCATAAGGTGTATTAAGCACCTTCCAGTTAAACTCATTGAATAATGAGTATGGAGATGATTGTTTTTTTTTTAATAAAAGTTGTGTATTGGTTATAAAAGTTTTAATATGCGCTATACACATTATTCTAGATAAACAGTTTAATAAGCCCATTTCTTTCAGTGTACGAATTCGTAAATAACAATCAAATTGATAACTTTAAAGTAATTTTTTTTTAACCTACCTAAGTCGGCTATAATCTCTAAATTTTCACCCTCTAGAGCAAAAGTAGAATAGCTAGTAGATTTAACGTAGTACATATGTGGTAGTACTTGAGAAAATAAAATTTGTTAAATTGTCCAATTATTTGAATATGCAATACAATCTGTTAGTTAAATGCTCAATTGAATTTTTCATTTTCTAAACAAATCTCATACTTCAAAATAATATCAACAAAAGGTAGTGAAACATACCCTGAGAAAGAGTCAGCTCTAAACCAAGTTACTGTACAAGACAAGTTCTTGTTGGCGTTCAGGCAAAATAAAGTAAAAACCACAATCAACAAAATTAAAATCAAAATACAATAAAATTCTATAAATTCAATAAATAAAAGAAAATTAAATTATTAAAAAAATAATAATTTACACAAACAAAAATCATAACAATATGTAGTGTTTTTTCCCTTATTTTGAATGTATTGTCAGTTGTTTTATATATTGAAGAAAACTGATAACTGATATAATAAAGAGAGTTTCTAACTTGCTTAGGAAAAAAAAGTGGTGGAAAAAAACTTGCGCATATAAACACCCCCTTTAAATGCATTTAAATAACGACCGATCCTGAAGTTATTCAGTATAGATGTTGTCCACTACTTTAATATAATTAAAGAAATGGAGACCCATCTCTTTGAAATGGATTATTTAGTTGAGTAGAAAAAATTGCTAGATGTTGCGTAGC
Organism: Anoplophora glabripennis; assembly: GCF_000390285.2. Classification (NCBI taxonomy): domain Eukaryota; kingdom Metazoa; phylum Arthropoda; class Insecta; order Coleoptera; family Cerambycidae; genus Anoplophora; species Anoplophora glabripennis. The sequence goes on along the minus strand of NW_019416232.1, from coordinate 1,568,850 downwards.
AATGTTTGCGCTTTGCGCATATGAGTCCAGAGAATTCGACAAACGAGCGTAGGCAATTAATGTGAATAAAGTATTAGAGCATGGATTAAAACCTGCAATTGATCTCATTACATCCTATCTGTTTGATGCTAGTTAGCTTATGTCCCCTTATTCTGCTGTTGCAGTTATTATTTCTAGTTAAGCCAAAGCTCAAACAGAATTGCATATAGTGAATACGTCAATAGGTTCATAATTCCATATGAGGTATATATGGATATAGCTTATTGTTAGTTTCCCGAAACTCTAATTAAATGGACTGAATGTCAGTTTTGCTGATTAGAGATATGAGGACAAAAATATAGAAGTTTTCGAATTATTAATAACATTTCATGTCATGGCTGATTCTTTTGTCACAATAGGCCATTTATTTAAAATTTCTGTTTCTTTTCAAAATTGCAGAACTGTTCAAAATAAAAAAAAAATATTAAATATGTCACAGATAAATAATTATATGTAAAACCATTTATAATATATTGCATTGAATTTTGCTGTTAATGGTGTTTTAATTAATTTTTAACACCGGATGGTTTTTCTGACACTTTGACGGCTATCTGGGACTATTGGCTTTTGACGGCACATCAGGAGTTTATTATTTGTATGGTTTTAGATGACGAGAATGTGATACTTTTGGGTCACTACTTTGCACGATTCTGTTTAAAATAACTTAATAGGTATATCTGCGAAAAATTGAAATGCTTTGAATTGATTTAGCAGACATGCCGCTTCCTACAAGTTGAGTTAAAACTGCGCCAACACCTGAATGCTTTAAAATGAAAATGTTAAATGTACTGCATAAACGGGTTTATTGGAATGCTATGTTTCACTTTACAAATGCTAAATGATGCATGCTAATTGAGGATCAGTGCATTTGAGCATATTCAATATTTGTTCACGTAGGTACACATGTTTTAATCTTTATTTTATACATAGTTCAACACTTTTCTCTATCTTAGAGGTGCTACATTTCTTAATATATTTAAAATTGTATTACTGAACTCACAAAGAAATTTAATATTTACACTGAAAACATGTACTAACTATAAGTTTTATAATAAAAAATGTGTTAAACTGTTGTATACTTTGTATGTGATAAAAACATATGACCCTTAATTTTCAGAAATTTTATTGTAAAACTATAATTACAGACTGAGATTCTAATGTAAATATATAAGAAACATTCAAGACTAAAAATGATGACGTCCAGCTTATCTTCTTAGTAGCGATGCATGCACCTGTCTTTTTGTATTACTTTATAATACATGGGAATTTGCACTATAATTAATTCTTCCATCCTAAGAATGAAGCATATAATTCTATTTCCTCTGATTGATTGACTTTACCCGTACTCTTCTTTGTCACCATTAGCCTTCTGTTCCTCCATCTTATGTAAACCTAAACATCAGCAGTTTCTAATAGGGCATACAAAATAATAGTTTTTAAGATTTAGACAAGATTTAAATATGAAAAAACAAAACAATTTCAAATAACGATGATCATGTATCGTACCAAACATGTGTCTATACTGTCTATCCTCATCCATCTAGAAGAAGCGTAATAGTCGATGCGCAGAGACACAATGACGTGTTTTACACGTTGAAAAAGGAAACATAATCATTATGAAAACGAATAATTCTGTTAATACAACTGTCATACATATACAGGGTTCGGATATTGACACATACAAGAAATATTCCGTACTACACAAATGCCTGTATAAAGCCTGTAACACAATAATATATAGATACGGTGTACTAAGCGCTGTCCAGTTAAATTCATTGAATAATGAGTATGATGATTTTTTTTTAGTAAAAGTTGTATATTACAAGATCGGTTGTAATTGTTTTAAAGCGTTTGTCAATATTATTTCAATGCCTTCTATATAAAATTAAAAATATCGTGTTATTATACATACTGTCTGGATTTTGGGATTAAAATGGGTAGAGTTTTTAAATTTAGCGGTGGTTGCATCCAATATTTCTCGTGCCTTTCTAATTCCGAATATTTGGATAAGAGGAACATAGATAGGTATAATTTCAATTTGATCGATGCGCATCTTCCATTGATAAATTTAAAAACTCACTTAAGGTATTAAGGTGCATTTGTCCCGTGGCAAGGCAAAAATATAATTACTTCGACACGTCTTACATTTTTATATTGCTATATTTCCTGCTCTGTGTTATATTTTAACACGTTACATGCAATTTAAAAAAATAATAGCGTACGCAAGAGGCGCGATTGCAGGATATTTATGTCGGTGCAAAGGGAAATGCAGTCATATAAATCCTCCAAAGGGGTTAATTAATTTGTTAGAGCACAGCGCGTTTTATTTAGACTGACATATTCTGCACTTTTTCGGGGTATGTTTAATAAATGATAATACCAAATTCGTGTACGCTTTGATGCTGTATCTACTGTTGTCACTGGCTGATAATTTTATAAATAATTATTACTCGGAAAAATTCTACAAACCACATTAGTTTTTTCTATAATTTGTTACTTCAAATCTATTTATTACGAACTGAGAACACACTTCGATATTTGAATATAATGCTGGTTAAAATTACATAGTAGGCTGCGATAGCAACTTTGACATTATGAGCAGTTAGAAGAAAGAATAAAAAATGCTTTTCATCAGATTCAACCAACAGTAAATTTCGAATAAATTACGTTTTCGTTACTAAAAAGATATCGGGCCTGTGTTCTTGGAAATTGAGGTATTTTTGAGCATTTACTCAAATATAATCATTAAAATGATGACTAAGATGATGATCAGGGTGATATCGGGCTATATAGATGACTGCAGAGATAGATAAAAACGTTATAGGAAAGATTCACCTTAAAATTCACCAAAGAATACGAGGTTTTATTTTTGATTACCATTTGTGAATCACACTGTATTTTAAAATTTATATTTTTTTACTACTTCGTGTTTATAATTTTATTTCGAATTGGATTTTTTAAGAGACCGGGCAGAAAAATTGTTACGGTGGAGGTTCCGTAGCTGTTATTTTTTACTGCAAATATCAAAACTTGTTGCAAGAGCTTAATTACTTCAATGGAACAGAAGCAAAGATGGATTATCATCTAACTCCGAGATCTCTAACGTGTCAAAACCGCAAGTGATTCATTTCCTTCACCTAAATTAACCTCTTGAAATTTGTTATAGTCTGTTATTTCATTTTCTCTCCGTTCTCTCGACACTCTGTCGGAAGCGAGACCCGATAAAAAATTGCTTTGGATATCAAAGAAAGGAGAGGATTCTTAAATCCGCCTTATTGCATCTTTCATGAAATTCGCGGCACTTTTCCCAGAGGAGAACCCTTAAAAATTTTAATTCAACTGCTTTCAGCTGATAGAATTGAGTAAAATCGAATCGTATTCAACAATTGCTCGGCTTGGTTTTAGTCCCATTCACCGAAAAGTTTAATTCAAATGAGCATTTTTGTTTTTACGACTGGATTAATAAGAAATATTCTTACCGACAATTTTTCTCTTTCATTCACACAGTTTTCTTGTTAAAGCAGTAAATGCAAAAGAGAAAAGTTAATTTATTTTCCAAAAATAAATTTCACTATTTTATAAGTAATGCTCTCACAAATATAAAAACAACGAATTTAGTCAATATTTCGAGAATCATTTGCAGTCAAGTGGGAAATTCTAGCAGATCAAAATTATGTAGATTTTCATTGTTTTTCTTTGTAGAAATGAGGTGTTTGCACCAAAAAAACGTTTTATTCGAACAATGAAAATTAAAGCGAATTGTACCAGTAATTTTTCTAATAACTTACTTATTATTTAAGCAACTCCTCTCAGTTTTTCTATTACTAATAAAAGGAGACTGTTCTCCAAATTCGTTTTTGGTTTATATATTTTTCTAAATTCCAGTTAAATAGAGATTTTACACATAAATAAAACAATACAGGGCAAGATTTTTGTCCCATGATTTAATTTTCTATGAATATTTAAAATGGTGGCGTACAGCCCCTTGCGGATATAAGGAACAAAAAAGTTGAAGAAGGGTTGAAAATATGTAGATATTATGTTTTTTGTTTCCGGTTTTTTTATGTTGTTGTTATTTTTTTTTTATTTATTTGAGTTATTTTGGGCGCCTTTATTTTTAATATTGTTGATATGAGACTCACTCAGCGTGTGGGTTCCTTTTTTATTTGGATTAAAATTTTTATATTGTTTTCTTACTCTAATTTTTCTTTAAAAATGAAAGATACAAATATCAATATATTACAATATGATTTTATGGGTTATAGGTTTTTACAATTGACAACTGTTACACTTCTTACACTAGATCAATAAAACAATAAATTTCCCCCCTAAATTCTACTGTTACAGTGCATAGTATTGTTTTACACTGTAAATAGTTAAATTGGTTGACAATGAAATTGTGCATTAATTATACATAAATGCAGTGAAATTTTGATGTAGAAATTTTTATAGCGCTTTATTTTCAAATTTGAAAATTTGTTTCGCTAATTGTGTCGACACTTGCGAACGTAGAATTATTGCTGGTTATTTAATCTGCATGTAACCGCACTAGTCTTGAGTTTCCTCGTTGAAACACCGTCACGTCACGAAGATATCCGAAGTATCCTTAGATGTTTTTATTGGAATCCTCACAGATGAAAACTGCACTATTTTTTTTATCGGGTTTCACTTATCACTTTCTATTTATTTTTGTTAACCTTGTTCAAATTTGTTGTTTCACAATTACTTATGTTGATGTTGCTCAATGAAATTTCGAACTTATGAAACTTCAACTAATGTGAATTTCGGACTTTTGACAGCTGTAGCTGTCTGTGACATTTCTCCACCAAGATGGCTTGATAAGTATGACTTTTTCACTAACTTGTTGATTTTTATTGATTGCAATTGTTTATTCCAGGGGCAAACTAGCGATGTTACTGCTAGAGGTAAACATGGAAGACTGGCTACCTCCAGCCCGGAGATTAGTTTTTATAAAAGTGAAAAACAAGTGAAAGTTTCTATGGCAATAATAACAAGCATTTTTGAAATTTTATTTATGCCAATATAGACTTTTGGACTGAATTATGATGCATGAAATTTACATTTTCAGCTTCCTTGATTTTTTTGCATCTTTTGACACCAATTGCACGTTTCTAGGTTAACTTTAAAGTCATGTCAAAATTTTACTTATTTTTTCAAATTGCAACTAAATTTTGATAAATATCTTAATTTTCAGCATGTCTGTCTATTCAATGTCTTTAGTACAACCTTTTTAACACCTTTTATAGTCTTTACTCGTTTTTCACATGTAAACGAAAGAAAATTTCTAGGTGTTCCGGTCCATCAAGTATTAATAAAGTCTACACAACAATTTGAACTTTGGTTGGAGTCTAAATACAGTTTATGAAGTTGTGCATGAGGGTCTTCTACACTCTGCATATACTATTTTGCAGTACTACTACACTTATACAACAAAAAATGTACAAATTCTAACGGAACAACAAATGTCAACATTTAAATGATACATAAAAGTTTTCACAGATGATTAGGTTTAATTCCACATATACATTCTGGTCGCAGGTATACTATGCTTTGTTTATATACCAGGTTTACGATTGCATGAATCATTATTATATGTGAAAAACCTTCATCATCTGTCGATGACTTGTCAAAATTTTACTATATTTTTAAATGTGCTCATTCCAGAACTTTTAATTGACATTTAATATTGTAATATGGTTCTTTACTGTTCTTTATAACATAATTGTGCTACTTGAGTGCATTTAAATAGTTTTATGAATATGCAAATTCAATTTTTGTCGCAATTTTGACAGTCGAGACGTTTTATCGTGAAAATTCATTAATTACATCATTTTAATATATATCTACTATTGATAAAATATCCTTCATTTAAATTCATTACAGTCATCCACACCCTGTTTGTGTCTATTTCAACTATATTCCATCTCAAAATTTGTATTTATTCGTCAATTTTATGATTCGGTTGCCGAGAAAAGAATCGATTAAGTTTTCAAATATAATAAAACATAACAATATTTTCTCATACTATACAACGTATTTACTGAAAATTTCAACAGTGCTTGTTGGATTTTTAAAACTTTGGCATTCTGTGTATTGAAGGGGAATAAAAAAAAGATTATGTTATGACGGTTAATGTTATTGATTAAGTGCGCCTTATTCATACGAAAAGTCTTGGCGATTTATTCAATTGTGTTTATTTAATATTTTGATAATGATTCAAGTTATCATATTACCACCAAACAGGATATGCTGCATCATCAAGTACTGCTACTGATCAGCAAAGATAAACTAGTACACATATTTCATAACGTCTTTATTTCTACGCTAAGTATTGAGGATATATTTGATGGACGTAATAACTTGGGTATTTCTTCGTCTACAAAAGCTGTAGAGATAAATTGTTCTAGTCATTAGTACACACTGCAAATTTTCAAACATACATCATTATAGAACAGCATGTTTGGATGACATTTGCTTAGGCTAAGAACTGCACCGGTAAGCGTCCGTGTAAGTGTTATGCTGTTGCTGTAGATTGTTATGATTAATTGCTTTTGCATTTACTTGATCTGTGCGAAATACAGACGAAACCACTTCTAAAGAAATAGATCCGTTGATGAAGGGAATATAATTACAAGTATCAAATTTCATAATAAAAAAAAGTGTATTACTATTTATTTAATGGGAGCATTTTCTCAGTTTTTTATTTTAGTAATTAACAAACAGCATCACTTGATAAGGAATGATAATTTTTCAGCTAAATTGGTGCAATTCTGTTATACGTTAAATTAAATAGAAAACTATTTTTTGGCAGGTTTTTTACCGAATTCATCAAAATTGTTTAAAATGAATAAAAGTTACCGTGAAAATTTAAACACAAATTTTCCAAAATACATGAATTTTTTTTAGCAATTTTACAAAATTTCATAAAACTTACATAGTAAAATGAAAATAAACCGAATATATATTTTTTTATTTCTGTAAATTCTAATTACACCAAATTGTAATTATCTATTTACATCAATACATTTTCAAACAAATGTAGTTTTTCATTTTATTTAGAAATTATCCCTCTGTTGTTGCAATGTAGGATGAACCAAATTATTAAATTTTGTTTATCAAATCTAGTAGTGATGTTTTTAGAAACTATGATGACTTAACTTACAGTTAAGCTTTGTTAAAAGTTCGTTACTTGGTTTGACCTGACTTTTAACCGCTACTACTTAGTTCCCTATTACCGGACTTGATTTCATGCAATTTGAAAAATGCAAAGAAACTTATTTTTTTTCCTAAAATTTCGAAAGGTGTTTTAAGAAACTATTCTATATCCGTTTGTTTTCAATTCTCAAATAAGTAAGTTCAGACTTGGTTTGCAGTCACTTTTGAAATTTAATTTTTTCACAAAAATGCTGTTTCTGGGGTACAACTTCCATTCTAACTTATCTTTTTCTAACGAAAGCGCAACGATTCTTCTGCACGACAGTCCCAGTCTCAAACGTCAGAAGCTTGAAATGAAGTGGCATTTTTCAGTTGAGCATAAATGTAAGGAGACAAGAGAATGTTTGCTAGCGTACGTTTTACTCTGCAATAATGGTATTATTACGTACGAGTACTGTATCTATCCATGTACAATAACAATCAAATTACTACATAGCAATATTTCCTTTGTTGCGCTAATATTAACGAAACAGGATTTTGCACACAAGGACGAAAATATTTTATCTGCTAAATGTTGTATGCAGACAAACAAAACATTCGTGCTCGTTAAATCCTCATATTAGGATTATGAATGTATGTTTCAGGGAATAACTTCTTTAATTAGACATAGGCATAGAAAATCGACCTCCATTCACAGAATCTTGATCCAGGGAATGTGGAGCTAAGCAAGCACTAATAAAACTCCTAATTTTCCTGAAAAATGAAATTTGTTAAGCTTAGTACACAGGATATTTTAAAGGAACGTATCATAAATTCTAAGCGTAATAAATGATTAAAAAATCAAATATTATCCTATGAATGTGGGTCTATCGTCTTTTATTTTCAACATACAGGGCGTTAAGTATGTACTTTCTTTTAACGAATTTTACGTATCCCCAAATGTTCTCGACATGCACTATTGAATAGTTTAATATTGTTGAATAAAAACCTGGAAATAGTTTGGATCATGCAGGAATAATACAATGAATATGTAGATACGCTAGTAAAAGAGGCAATCGTAAAAGGAAATCAATTCTTAATTACAAAATTCCAAGCACGGATATTAAAAAAATATTATTGATAAGTTCAAAACTAAACGGTACCAATACTATTTTGATTACGCAGCAGGAGAGAGCTACAATAAACTTTAGACGGAAGTAAACCATGATTCGTAGCTGAAACCAATCGCCCTTAAATACGTACAATTAGTCGTATGAAAAGTTTCCATTGTTTATGTGGAGAATATAAATTCAAAACGAAGCTTGAAGAGAACTTTTTCTTGAATCGTGAAGTAGTAGATAATCTGCAACATTGCTTAATGGAATGTTTATTAAAAAATTCACTGGAAGACGATCTCTTTGGTAAATTGATATTAACATATCTGACCTATTATCATTAGGAAAAATAGATATGTATATACAAAATCTTATGTAGTGTAATAAAAAACTTCATAATAATATTAATAAAAATAATACTAATAGCAAGAAAAAATGAAATAAAATACTATCATCTAAAATCTTATTATAGGTAAATAAATAAATAGTAAGGAAAAAAAAAGAAAAAAATAAGAAACAGAAACAGTACCAATCGACACTATAGTACGAAAACATGCTATCTCAGATTTCGGTTGGAAAACATGCTATCTCAAATTAAGCTTGGAAAACATGCTAGCTCTAAGTAAAAAAATGCTATCTCACAATCAGTGTGACTAGTAATTTAAGGCATTTTGAATGATTGAAACCGTGCATTTATTATAAACTTCTACAATATATTTTTCAAAAAGTAAGGAATATTTATGTTCAGGTACAGTGCTTATTTTATTTTTTTTATTCAACATTTTTCAATTAATTTTGTTAAGTTATTGTTATAAACGACAAAACTGTTAATTAAAAAATAGAATAAGTGTGCTTCAACACGTACATTACTCGACGTTTATTGAAATAATATATAAAAATGTTCAAAAAATCAAGAACATAAATAATCCCACAGAAATAAGTCTCTTTGTATATTCCACTTTCATTATATTATTTTATTTATATTGCAAGAATGAAAAATGTAATCAGCTGGCTGTTTGGTGTAGTACCACTGTACCACACACATATTATATCGTATTGAAAATTTGTAGCATTTTGAGGATGTTAGTATGATATTCTTATGCACCTTCATCTTCGCTAAACCGCTTTCGAGAAATGAGCAAGAATTGGAGGTATGTCCACCAGGTTTTATTTTTTGTTTAATTTTTATTTTGTGATATATTTTAATAAAAATAGTCTCCCCATAATTTTCATTCAATCGGTGCAGGTATGCAAAACAATAATTTAGTAAATTAATTTATAAAAATAGGAAGGTAACAAAAAACATAGAAAAAAACCATGCAGAAATTAAAAATAAATACCTACCATTTTTGAAAATGCATTAATTCTTTCTGCATTCGCTCTATATTGTCTTTTAAGTTAAAAGTATTAACTATTCTCTCTTCTAAGCATTCTAAAGTTTTACTTCGTGTATGCAGGTAAATGTTTTGTTTCTTGTAGATTATTTACTTTTGCAGTAATTGTAATACGTTTATTCTATAATATGTAAAAATTAAATATCTATTCCAGGCCCCCTAGAACCTAACCTCTAAAAAGTGGACTTGAAATATTTTGGTTTCTAGCTTAATAAACTTGGCCTCTCAAAATACAAAGAAGTAAATGCCAACATTTTAACCACAACTCAATAAAAGCAATAAATTTTGTCTAGTAATTTATTTCAAAAATCTCTTAAGGATTTTTAAGATAATGTAATTATTTTTTAAATTTCGATGCACGCCATTGGTACATAGGTCTAAATGATTTGTTCAGTTAATCATGGACGAAGAATAGCACAGAAAATGGGAACTAATTAGTACCAGTATTTAGTATTTATTTAAATGGCTCGACATTTTAAGATGGTGAATCTATAAAACATTTGCATTCGTTACTTAAGATATTTCTTTAATGCATAGGCGGCTCGTTAGGGTATTTTTGTAAAAATGTGAAATGTGAAAATATATATTAATCAAAAGTTGTTACATTTGACGAGTTAAATATTTGGTTAAAATTTTGGCACTTATTTCTGGAACACCCTACATATATATATACATATATCAAATTCCCATACACGTCGATTATTTTTGCCAAGACGCATTAAAAAAAAAATATTTGTAATTTAATGCCTTGTTATATGATAGTCATATTTTTCTTACGATGAAATTTTATTTTTTAATATTTGTTAAATGTATTGCCGTTTTTTTTTACAGTAGTTAATAAATACTTCAAAAAATGTGAATATTGTTTATTACTGATACTGATTTTAGTAACTACGCTCTTTATTTGCTGATATTTTGAATTTATATTGAGGTTTTCAAACAAGCCTATGCATTTGATTAAAAAATTTGGCCGTACATATTCAAAATGAAAGCAAAGATATATTAAATTGAGATATTAAGTTGGAAAGTAAGACATTTGAGTATATAAAGCAAAAAATTTGACTGATATCCCCTACAATGTTTGTAAAAGTTTCCGGTGAGCTACATACGGAGCATAAAATGACGTTATGGCAAAGTATACGCCGTTTCATTTTTTATTACGGTGAGGACAAGCTTTGCATTATGTATAAACTTCCTCCGCCATGCAACTTTTAACATATGTAACTCACGCACCCGGGGTGTTACACAACTCTCAAAGCAGCATCTTAAATGAGTCTAGTGCAAGAATTGTGGATTTTCTAGGGTTGCGAAACATTTTTAAACAAAGATCACACAACTTGTTCGCACTAAAACTGCTTATACAGTTACGTTATTATTTTGATATTTTAAATTAGATAGACAGAGACTAAACTTTAACCACTTTGGATACTTAAAAAACGTGTAATGAATGATAAGAGAATGGTATAGCATAAAAAGAAATGGATATTGGAATAATGTGAAATTGTACATAGGTACTATACAGGCTGTTACAAATTCGGTAAGAGCTACGACGTAGCTTAAATGGGGGGCAAAGTTGCGTAATCAGGGGACCAACATTATGCCTCTAAAAAATCAAGCCTAACATGATTAGTTTTCGAGATATTAAAAAAACGAAATTTTGGAAATCCGTTTTTGTTTAATTTTAACCTTGTTTGAGGTGATATTGAAAAAGAACAACACTTTCTCTTGCCCTCTATCGAATGGCATAATCAATTTTTGTATAGTATGTAACGTTTCGTCTTTCCAGGACCATCGTCCACTTCATTTTTTTAAATACGACCCTAGAATTTTTATTACATTTTTTACAAGTCTTCATGACCCCCAATACTGTACTGCCTCAGCCCGAACCAGATTAAAACGTTTTGCCTCGAAGAATTCATCTTCAGTGTATTCGTTCCAAATTTATCTAAATTTTTTATTTAGATTTCATTGTTTATTGAATTATCGTACACTGTAAGTGTCGTTAGACCCTGTGAAATCCATCTAGTTATTTAAACTTACCATCACTTTGGTCATACATAACTCAATAAGTTGTTGCGTCAAAATTAAAACATTATTACAATTTTAATTTTATTATGACAAATTAATTCTTAAAAATGTATAAGAACAACCAAAACGCCAACTGAATATTATTATTTAAAAAATTTCATTAAATGTTCAAAAGCATTTTCGTTTTGGCAAAGGTTAAAAATGAAGATCAGCGTAATATTATCGGAATTTATCATATCTGTAACTGCAACTGTGAAAGAGCATGTCAGATGTATTTGTATGAATATCCTGAAAAAAATAAATCGCAATGTGTTTGAATTTTGAGCACTTGGGAAGACTAGAAATAACTATGAACACTGGAATAAAACTCTAATAAAGGGTCTAACGACACTTACGGTGTACGATAATTCAAAAAACAAAGAAATATAAATAAAAAATTTAGATAAATTTGGAACGAATACACTGAAGATGAATTTTTCGAGACAAAACGTCTGAATCTGGTTCGGTCTGAGCCAGTATGGTATTGGACGTCATGAAGGTTGATGATGGTCCGGGAGAGACGAAACGTTACATACAAAAATTGATTATGCCATTCGATAGAGGACAAAAGGTGGCCATGAAATAGTGTTCTTATTTTTTCAATATCACCTCAATTAAGGCTAAAATTAAACAAAATCGGATTTCCAAAATTTCGGTTTTTTCAAATATTTCGAAAACTAATCATGTTGGCGTTGATTTTTTAGAGGCATAATGTTGGTCCCCTGATTATGCAACTTTGCCCCCATTTAAGGTACTTAGTACCTCTTACCGTTTCCAAGATTCCTGTAGTGATAAGCGAATTTGTAACAGCCTGTATAATATAAAATTCTAACGCGCGCATCCTTAGTGTTTAGACTAGCGGACCATCATAAAGAGCTTGAATCGTTCCAAATCGAAGAGCCCCGATGTCATGATATAAAGCGAACAACAGAGCCCCTAAAGTGATCGAACGTCAACTTTGAGATTTCGAAGTTCTGTAACCAGAGCGGCCGTCTCTCGCCAGTATTAGTTGCTTTTCGAAAGCTTGAAACTGCCCTTGCTTATTGAGAAATAAGTTACAAGACTATTATTGAGTTTTTCACTGCCTTGTTAAAAAAACCTGAATCAAATACAATTTTTTGGGAATTCGTTGATCGAATTCCAACTTTATCACATAGTTGCATTATTTATGACCCCTTTGTTTGTGGTATAACCATATTCCGTAAATATTTGCAATAATAAACTTTTTTCAATTCAGAACATTGTTAAAAATGTATTGCTAGCGCATCGCTCCGAACCCAGATCGCCATCTAATGTTCAATCCGCTCAGGACTTTCTGTGCCTGTGACGAAAATCCTAACGGATATAGCCAAGCTTAAAAGGCAGTGCCACATGGGCATAAGGACAGAAATAGTCACAAAAAGTGCACACGAATCCTGAAGATTTAAAATGATTCAGTAGAAAACGCCTCAGTTGAAAGCCGTTTTACCAAACCAGTGCCACCCCGAGGGTGTATCCATGTTACAGCGAATAAATTAGAGTGTGGACCGTACCCTTAGGCTGAACATCTAGCCATCGATGGAGAACGATCGATTAACACGACACTCTCATCCCTGTGCATCCGTTGTGGATGGTGCCATGAGAGAGGTATCCGATAATTCCATTTACCTCTCTGAACGCGACTAGGAGGTGAGTCGCAACATCGTCTGCAGGTTACGAGAATTTCGGTAAAAACGCTGGTCATCTTCAACTCAGAAGTCGGTAAAAAGTAAAACCACGACAGTTTCTTTGCTGTCTTAATAGAACTTAACAATATTCGAAGCCAATACCTAAATGTAAAAAAAAAATACTCAGTTTCCCTCAATTTTAGTGGCTCTGAAATTTTCACTCTATTAGTATGAGTACAACTAAAATTTTATAAGTGAAACTATTGCAATAGAAGTGAGTAAATTTTACTCATATTCAGTTTCTGCTAACTATCAAGTGAGTTACTTTTGACTATTCTGAGTTTAAATCCAGTTAAGAGTGGACTTTTTCTCTAAATTAGCTATTGAGTAATTGTTTACTTAGACTTGGCTTATATTTTCTTTAAATTTTAATTTAAATATCATTGTATTGAAGTCATAAACCACTAAGCTACCCCACAGTGGTTTCTACACAGATCTGTTTTAGAGACTATATTTTAGATCTTGATTAAAGGAATTGGTAAACTGATCGGTCGAATACATTGCCATAATCTATATTACGTTACAGATAATAAGTAAGTATAGGTAACAATCTAACTATCCTTTTATTTAACCAAATATTAATCGAGAATCAATGTATTATTGTTTTTAATTTTGTAATCAAACCACTGCATTTAAACACAGTTCTCACCAAAATAACCGGATAAACAGTACTACACGCCATACACCACGCCACAAGATGACCTAATGGAGACGATGGGAAGACAACGCACGACAACCATAGAATGGCGTGTGGTCACTCAATAATGAGGACATTTACTCCGATTTAGGCACAAGCGTACCAAATACCAGTTTATCTTGAGAATCTATTTAACGGGTACCTATATTTGAGTGAAAATTTTTAGTTAAAATATCACAAATGAATAAAATTATCAAAATGCTTATTAATATTGAGTGAAAATGTACTGAATAATTTCACTCGATAGATTCACTCCGTTTCTTTATTGCTTTCACTCACACCGATTTTTTTATAGTGTATACTTATTAATTATGTAAATAATGTAGATCAATATTGAAGAGTCTCAGATACAGAAAATATAGATTTTTTACATTAAGTATTAACAGAGTTAATAAAATGAATCGTATTACATGTTAAGTGAGTAGTATTTCAAAAACTCCGTCAAAATGTACCTACTACAACTATTTCAGGTCATGAGATTATTTTTATTAAATATGAATTAACATAATAAATTTTTTAAAAATAGTGTGTAAAATTACTAAGTACGTTAGCATCCTATAATTTCTATTGAAAATATATATAAATGAGATTTGTTTTAATATAACTAAACAACTGTTGTCATTTAGTAAGTTAAAGACAATTATTAATTACTATTAATAATATAGACAGATTCATAATGTTATTTGTATACACTTTACAGTTTTATAGATTTGAAACAATATCTATGTCCTGTAATATCACTCTGTCTACACTTTTATTGGGTGTAAATTCCGGCACCTTCCGTCTCTTCGCGCTTCAATAAACACATATTGCAAGAAATGTTCAATTGTCAAATTTCAATTGTCAAATGATCACTTATGTCTTTGATTTATGTACATACAACTATTTCATTTATGTTTTAATGCATTATCTGTTATCGATAGAATAATGTAGACGTACATAAACAAGTATAAACTTTAACAAAACGCCGCTCTTTAGCAATAATAGTTTTACAAAATTAATACAATAATTCCTATAAAACTACTTATAACATAAAACATTGTTTATATTTTAATTGTCGTTTCTATGATATTTGTTGAGAATATAATTCCAAGAAGACCTCTGCGTCACTTTCCTGGAATTAACCGTATTTGACACCCTAGGTAGAAATACATTCGCGGAAAATTTCAAGGTACGCCCCTGCCGGTAATTCAGTAGTTCCGATAATTTTTTTGGAATTCTATTTCAACAAGTATTGTGCGGACTGTACTATAACATAGGCATCTTAGAAGGTAACTTGTATAATTTTTTTTTCAGTATCTTGTATTATACTTTTTTAAAACCATATTTAATTTAACTAAATAAAATGACGTATTACATTAGAAATTACAGTTTTTCAAACCAAATTGAAATAATTAAATCCGAATATACAAAAATTATAAGGAACAAATTAAAAGTAAAATAGTTTAAATATAGTTGAACAGTTAATGTTTTAAGTAAGATATAAAGCGACTTGTTATTTAGAATTTCATTTGAATTAAAAATAAGGAATTTATATATAAACTTTTCATGTTTGCTAGTTTGTTGAACCTTCTAACGACGTGTACTCCAACTTCTGAAAACTTTACTTTTAAATAGTTGAAGTAATGCATGCAGAAGATTTTAAAGCACACTGCAACTTTCTGATCTTCTTGATTTTATTAAACATGGATTTGTTTTCTTTTACAAAAAATCGAGCACAAAGGATTTTGTTTAACAAATAGTGGTTAAAACTAATTAAACTAAAACTTTTATAGTTTCTTTATTTAGGAACTTTTAGATAAAAATGGGTATAAAAAGGAAATGCACAATATTGAAACTTACGATAGATGAAACATTGAATAAAACACGATAATTTTTTGCACTATTTAGTTGACACTAATTCAAAGTCTGTCATAGATGAGATACTTGTTTAACTCTTATGTAAGAACAAAAATTTTTTGGCAGAACCGATTTATTTTATTCAAAATAGTTCCCTTCCGATTCAATAGGTGTAGCGATTTGCCCGGTTTAAAAACATGTCAAATGAGTGATTTAGATCGCCGGGATTGTTCTTCAGGATGTCGGTATAAGCCTCTTGGATGGTTTCTACGTCCACAAAATGCTTTCTTTTCATCGTCTAATGCAATTTTCCGAAAAGGTAAGGAGTCGCACGGTGCCAAATCAGGCGAATACGGGGAGTGGTTGACAGTCAAAATGCGATATTTAGTTTTAATATCGGTCACAAATGTCGATCGATGAGATGGTGCATTATCATGCAACAAACGCCAACTTCCTTCTGCGCGATATTCTGGTCGAATACGATGCACCAAACGCTTCAAAACGCAAAGATAGAATTGCGCATTAACGATATGGCCGGTGGAAAGAACTGTGTAGAAATCTCTTGGTTTCGTAAAAGTAAATCAACATTGTCTTCACTTTTGACTGCTCCAAATGAGATTGTTTGGGTTTTGGCTCGTCTGGCGCCTTCCACTTGGCACTTTGGTGCTTGTTTTCTGGATAATATTGAAAACACCATGTTTCGTCACCAGTCACAGTGTTGTAAAGGAAGTTTTTTCCTTTTTGTCTTCTGATGATATCCACCGAAGTCTGAGCAATTTTTTGTCATTACTTGCGCCGAACAAATCGTGCACACACTTTTCGGCAGCCCAAATGTTCGTCCAAAATGCGATAAATTGATATGTTTGATATGCTTAATTCCAGTGCCATGAATTGTAATGAAGATTTTGGATGATCTTTGATGAATTCACGCGCAGTTTAGGTTGACGTAAATAATTATCTTTCATTTAAATGTCACTTTTTAATAAAAATATTTTTATCCAACACTTGTATATAATACTATAAGTTCTTTGGTTTTAAAGGAATAATGTGGCCTATAAGTCACTAGTAAATTATGACTTATAACCCAATGGTGACTTATAGACATCATAAAAAACAAATGTTTGGTTTATTTTTCTAGTTTTTATTAGAAACCCAATTTGAAACAGTAATAAGTCAACAAATAACCTAAAATCGTACACACTTACAATCTACCTACTTATTAATTATTAACATTAACGTTTATGGCAAAGCCGTAATTTGATGCCAAATGATTATTAGAATCATTTTGTGATTATGATAAATTTATAGAACCCCTTGTATCTTTTTGGCAATATCAATTTTGCTGGAAATTGACTCTTCCATATAACCTTCTGCCAGTTTAGATGGCTTCCATCCACCGTGGCGTTTGAGTATTGTAATATCCCCTCCAGCATTAGCCAAGAGACTGAATTAGAATCTGGCAAGCCCAAAAATCGCGCAAAAACATTAGGGATTTATGATAGCTTATTAATACCAACATATTGACGTGTGCATTTTCCCTTTTGAAAATTGCAAGACAACCTTTTATGCTGCACATTTTGATGCCTTAGCTTAGAATATTTTCTAATTAATTAAATTTGATAACACAACTTTATTTAACACAGCGAAGTTTCTTGGTTTGTTCGTTTCAGTATTTGAAATCATGATGTGAATATACTGCCCTGTCCTCAATATTGTCTATGCTTAGATGGGTCAATTCTTCGCAACGGCAAGCGCCAAAAACTCCTAATATTAACGCCACCCGCCACCTAAAAACAACAAATTTAATAAATATGACTGTTAAACTACTCAGTAGAATCTACCTTATTCATAAGATAATCTTCGTCTAGGGCTTCACGCAAAATTTGTTCGATTTGTTCTCTTTCTAAGACCTTGGTTTTTTTGGTTGAAAATGTTTGTGCTTAGACTTTAGAAATGCCACTAGTCTTCCGAATTTAGAAATTTTAATGTTATTGTAAACTCTCAAAGTTGACTTCAACATGGAATATTTCGTCTACAGTTGGATCCAACAACTAATTTCTCACTTACATTGAAAAAATAAGTCGGCAAGACATCTTCATTTACGCCTTTTGTTGAAAGATACTCAAGTTAAGTAAACAAAAACTTTCCCATCCTTAGATACTAATGCCTACTTTCAATGTGTTTACTTCTCAAGCCAAACGACCCCTAGGTCATAAATTAAAATGCTTATAAACATACGNTCGGTCACAAATGTCGATCGATGAGATGGTGCATTATCATGCAACAAACGCCAACTTCCTTCTGCGCGATATTCTGGTCGAATACGATGCACCAAACGCTTCAAAACGCAAAGATAGAATTACGCATTAACGATATGGCCCGGTGGAAAGAACTCTATTTTTTTTTCTTTTTCATCAATATTGACTGTACTAAACATACATTGGGATATTTAATTTTCAACAGTTCACACCCGTAAAAACATCCTTTGATTGGTTGACCTTACATTGGTTAACGCATAGGTTGTTGGATTTGTTATATTTCATTAAAAATTATCTTTTCATGAACACATACGCAATGTTTCTTCAACATCTTATAGAAGCCTTGGGTTTGTAATCAGAAATTGTAGAGATTTTGCCGATCCTTCTACAATAGTAAATTTATATAATTGTTTTGTAAGATCTCGCTTGGAATATGCTTCAATAGTTTGGTATCCTCAGTATGCAGTCTATAAAAATAACTTAGAAAACATTCAAAGAAAATTCTTAAAATATATGCACTTTAGAACTCAAGGAATATATCCCAACATTGGATTTTCCCACAATATTCTTTTGGGCATGTTTAACTGTAAGTCCTTAGAGACACGTCGAAATATGCATTCTTTTGTTTTTTTTTTGTATAACAGACTTTAGAAATGCCACTAGTTTCCCGAATTTAGAAATTTCAATGTTATTTTAAACTCAGAGTTGACTTCAAGATGGAATATTTCGTCTACAATGTGGATCCAACTAATTTCTCACTTACATTGAAAAAATAAGTCGGCAAGACATCTTCATTTACGTCTTTTGTTGAAAGTTAGTCCAGTTACGTAAACAAAAACATTCCCATCCTTAGATACTAATGCCTACTTTCAATGTGTTTACTTCTCAAGCCCAACGACCCCTAGGTCATAAATTAAAATGCTTATAAACATACGGAGGTATATTGTAGCCTAAGCTTAAGAAAGACTTTTAGTTTCTAATCTGATTTGATACCGAATAGATTTGCTCTCTGAATAAGTGAATAAACAATATCTTTTAATTATTAAAGTGTTTTAGTTCTACCCATAATCCCAACACCTTTCACCCCTTCTTTGATTTTCCATTCTTGAAATTCCTTCAGTTCTTTGTTGTATATAGATTTTTATTTCTCCGGAATGATGCCTGTAGTAGCCACATTAGCTTTTTCTAAAATTTCAGATGGAATTTCCACATTTTTCATTTTTTCAGTCTAGGTTTTAGGATTTCAACGTGATTTCAACTCAAAAAATATTGTTTGTTTACTGACAACAAATAAGATCCACTTTTTATTTGTTGAAGGGCGAAATGGGCGGTGACTATTAGACGCTTTCATTATAGCCATCTTTTTCTATCGCATGGATTTCTATGACTTTCTTTATCGCTCTCACGTAACGACCGATGAACCATGGGGACTTTCCGACCCTGTATATGCCGTAACACACTAGTACCATAAATAACTATTTCGAGTGTGTATTTAAATTTTGTGTGTTTTATTGTCAATTCGCGGGTGACAAGTGTGACTACCTTTCGCAAATAAATAGAGTAGCCAAACAGCTATTTACCTACCTAAAAAATCATGAGAAAAGATAGAACTTATCCCTCATGAGTAATAAAAATAATATTTTCGAGTGAGTATTTAAATTTTGCGTGGTTTATGGTCAATTCGCTGGCGACAAGTGTGATTATGGCACGCAAATAAATAGAGAATAGCTTAGGCAAACAGTTATTTACCGATTCGTTATTTCGCGAATTGCGCAGACCTACTCAATATACAATTAT
Source organism: Anoplophora glabripennis (assembly GCF_000390285.2). Taxonomy (NCBI): domain Eukaryota; kingdom Metazoa; phylum Arthropoda; class Insecta; order Coleoptera; family Cerambycidae; genus Anoplophora; species Anoplophora glabripennis. The sequence goes on along the minus strand of NW_019416232.1, from coordinate 1,548,783 downwards.
ATAAACCATAAAAATTCTGCAAATCAATTTTTAAAATATTTTCTCTTTGCAGAAAACATCGTTTTATGGGACGCATTTGAACTAATTGACTTAATATTTTTGCATTCATTTTCTGGTTGTATTTATAAGATTGTTCTATTAGTTCATTTCTTGCAACTTGGCAAACGGTAAAATGAAAATCTGGGGTACAACGCCACGTTAAGTTACATTTGGAAAAAAACATCGTCTGTTTTACAGATTACATTTCTTCCCCATATTTGCCTACAATTTATGATTCAATTAGTGGAACCACGTTTAGATAATACCTAAATTGAAATACGGCGCGTATGCTCCAGGTTTGTGTAACAGTAAAGAGTGTTATCCATTTGGAAATTAACGAGCTCCTTGGTTATACCAGTCCGCAAATCCTCGCTAATATCTTTAATTGCCGAAATCTTGCGTGATTTAGCTCACTCAGATTATAACTTTTAATTTATCGTCGGGATCTGCTAGATGTAGATTGTTTTGCTTTTATTTCGGGGACTCCAGCTATCCTAGTTAAACTTTAATACATAGTTGGGGATCAAAAGGAATGTTAATTTACTTTATGTAATGTTGCAGGAACGTTGAAAGATTATGTTCCATTGCTGTTAAGATCATTTTGTAATAGAGGAAATCTTCCGTGAATAATGCAATACAAGTTTGTGTTAAGTAACTCTGAAATTTCCATTTTAATGTAATACAACTTCTTTGTATCTCCATTTAAATTGAATAGGGAAGATAAAAGGCAACTTTCCAAGCAAAAAACTATACCTAAGTACAAACTTCATATTTTAATTTACTTGCAGAAGTAATATGGATTCATTTTATTAAATACTAAATTAGGAAACGTAGAAATGAATTATATATTTTTATTTTTGTATGCAATCATCGACTAGACACTACAGACCACCTAGACTGGCCGTATCTAATTGCAATGCACGGGTACCAGTGAATGCAAAATCCGGGGAAGTGGAGTGTGGAAGGCAATCTGGTCGCGCGCATCTTTAAGCAGATCCGGATTAAGTAATATTACATATTAAACATTATATTGCATCTTATGACAAATATTCAATTTTAAGTTTGTAATTCAGAAAATAGTATATTTTAGTGTCATATTAAATAAAACTACAAAATAATTTAAATATATTTATTGTCCTCTAAATAATATTAATTTATTTAACATTTGCCTTTTCGTAGATTTTACCGAATTAAATAATTTGACTTCATGATTTATTCGTACAACGTACTTTTCACATTCAGCCCTTACAAGTTCTATTAAATGATTACAATTGTTAGGCAAATTATCAAATTGATGTTCATGCAAATTTTCAAATATGTTCACATTCAGAAAGTTTTTTAATACATGATAATACAATTTTATTTTTCTGTAGCCTAGGTGTTCTGCTTTCATCATTATTAAAAAAATTATTAATTTTTCTGTTTCTTGGCATATTACTACGATATCTCGAGACGGATACGTCAAACAACCACGATCTTTAATAAAAATTAATTGACTGTACGGATAATGTGTATTTGACATTCAACTATTACACAGTCTTCACATTTTATTGGCTTTATTAGAGAACATATATGTATATACTATAATGTACTTACTAGTGTCCAGTCCAGTTTTTTAATAGCCTTCACCCATCTTCGTTTTATGTTAACATTCCTTGAAAATCTGTAAAAATTTAAATATTAGGTTTGGAAAATCGAAGCGTACTTAATTATTTTTTTTTGTCACAAAACTCCGATTTTTCTAGTCACATATTGCCAACTCACCTTTTCCAGGGTGCTAAACATGAATCTGGAATTAGTTTTGTTTGCGATTTTTCAGTTGAAAAAAATATTTAATTAATTTTCAGCTATCTCGAAATGACGGGAATTGGTAAAATTTCATAAAAATTTGAGACTCATAAAGTAAATAATTACTAAACATATTTTACAGTAATTCATTCATTATTTTATAATAATAATATCACGTTAATCACTGCACTATGTGGGCGAACAAAATTATAAAGCTAACCCTGTAATCTTGTGCCGTCAACCAAAATATGGCATACATATTTACCTTTTATATATTCCTTTTTTTACTTCCCTAAAGAAGGAAATTTTTCGCCTCTCTTCACCAACTCGATCACTTCTATTTATACAATGTTTTACAATACACTTGCCCATGACAAAACGTCGAAATTATCGAAATCACAGCGATGCGTACACCTAAAATGCTAGGACACGACTGAGCGCTGGGCTCCAAATCAGGCTCCAATGTGTTTTCACCAAAGTCGCTCTATAAGCCAGTCTAGGTGGTCTGTGATAGGCACATAATGATAGTCTGCGCCATCTGTTATTAAGAAGTTCAATTAAAATCTCATGCCACTATCTTTCTTCTATTATTTACTAATAGCAAGACAGAGAGGAGCGACTTAAATAAGTTCTTTGTAATACATATCCATAGTCGGGTACATCACAAGTTTCTTGACAAATACAAAGGAACTATATATCTCTAGTACAAATAATATTGCTAACTAATAACACTAAAAATTTTTATGCAAACTGTCACAATATTTGTCAAAAACACACAAAATGAAGGGAAATTGATTTGAACATTTTGTAATATAGGTAGTTGACAGAAATGCAGGTACTGGATGGTATTGCATAAATATCAGTATTTGAAATAAAATTTCAATAATGATTTCAAAATTTTTATTATTTAAAGAAACATAATTGGGTAATTGTGTTTTTTGCTCAGTTAATCTTAATTTAAGAAGAATGTTATCTCTTTTAGCCATTTTTTGGGAAAAAATGGTAATTTTAGGAAATTTTCTAGCAATCTCAAATATACAGGGTGTTCCAATTAAAACTTCCCACCTGGGAAATATCGGAATTAAAAAGAAAAACAAGAAAAATCTGACACGTCGATTTTCTTTTCAAGAGGGACGTGATGGCCTAAGTTTTGGTGTCCACTTGAAAAGAAAATCGAGTGTTTCAGGTCTTTTGTTTTTTTTTAAATTCCGATATTTTCCAAATGGGAGTTTTAATTGAAACACCCTGTATAAAAGCAAGTGTGTTATTTTAATACAGCACTCTGTATATTTGTCGCTTTTTGGAATCCCCTATTTTTCTGATTACAATGATGTATAGGGTGCCCGTTTTTTGAACCACCATTGAGATCTGGGCTATCTAAAGAGATACAAGCGCGGATAATTATTCGAAAAATTTTACATATCCTTCGTTTTAAAGTTTGATATTCATTTTTTTTAAAGAAATCGGAGAGGTGGACTTTTTAAACTTGGATATTTTTAGATCATTTTTTTGTGTGGTATTTATTAGCCGTGTTGCTTGCCAGAACGATGAAATGACATGCAGCTTTTGTTCTACTAATACTGCTTTGAAAACGAAACAACCAGCCATTATTTAAAACGACATTTTGACAGTTGAATTGTCATTGAAAATGCTAAATGCAATACACTAAACTACTAGTCAAAATGTTATGTAAATACCTCTGCACATATTTTTAATTTATTACGAAGCTAATACAAGTTTAATTTTAAAAAATTTTCCGGAAGTTTTCGTATATTCTAAATAAATAACAACATAGCTAAATTAATTAAATTATCTAAAGTAAAAAAATAACTTTTCCAAATAGTGTTGACGAAAAAATTTAATAGACGCAGAACAAGAGCCCACTTTGATTTGAACAAAGATCGACACGGGATTCAGCCAGGCTAATACAGAAATATATTTTTGCAACAAAATGTCAAAAGTGTTGACAATATGCAAAAATTAATGTGAATTATTATTTTTGTATATCCAGTTCTCTAGCATACAGGGTGTCTCACACGAAGAGCGTTCCATGAATTGCCTGCAGTTGAAATAGCTAAAGCGGTGACTGATGGTGATATCTCTAGAATTCACAAGTGCTTAGCTGTTAATAGGGGTCATATTGAATACTTATGACTTTTTTAAGTCATTTTTTATCTTAGTGCATTATTATTATCAACATACAAAATTAAAATTGTGTATTACTTTGTATGAAGTTGATTTTTTAAAATTCTTCTCAACTTTATTCTGCTCATTGGTGGAAAATTGGGATGTCTCATTAAAAACTGTAAATGTTCTGCTTAAAATCCCATTGCAACGTCTGTGAATAAATAATAATAAATAACTGTTGACAGTTTAGTTGTTTGTTTTGAAGTTTTGTTAAAAATTCCACAGCTATCTATCTTCGCAAGAAATTACATGATTTTAGGTGAATACACAAAAAATAGTAGATAACTTAAAAACTAGAAGAGATAGATGTAGGGAACCCTAATACCGTTCGAAAGAGAATAAAATTGTGTATCAGAATATAGAAAAACATACAGGGTGTTCTATTTAAAAAACCCGATTTATGAAGGTTTGAAGTTAACTAAACTCGGCATTAAATATCTAGCACCATGTTGCTTATCTTTCTTACTATAAAATACACATGGTTTGAAGCTAGTCACTGTTTCTCTCCATTTTTTTTTTTTGAAAAAAAATTAAATATCTCTAAAACGGTTAATTTTAGGAATAGGTAAACTTCATAAAAGTCAACCTAAAATAACACATAGAATCCAAAATTGCAATAATATATAGGGTGTTCCATTTAAAATAAGCAAGTTGATGGCGACTTCCGGTAAATCCGGATGTGGTACGTGGACGCCATTATTTTAGTTGAGAAGGGCATGTCCGAAAACCCAGTATCCCAAATTTTCAAAATTCAAATCGAAGTACATAGTCTCTGAAATAATTCTAATGGGCCGTCACCGTGAGACACCCTGTATGTGTCTTTCCAACTTAATTTATGTTAATACTTTACAATTTTATTATTACTTAGCTCTTGTACTTTTATTTTACTTTAAAGTGTTGAGCTAAAAATTATATTTTTTTACAAAGATGAGATTTTGAGAACCTTTTTGCCAAAAGAAAGAAAGAGGAAAGAAAGAAATGAGTCTTCATACAGAAAAATTATGTTAACTTTCTGGAAAATTTTGATGTATGTCTGTAGGTATGTATAAAATTAAAAAACAAATACTTTCAATACTTTCTTACTTGCTACACATACATAGGAATCAAACAATAGAAGGCAGTATTATCTATTGTTCGTGTTTGGAATTAGTCTATTATTGTAAGATAATTGTCTTATAAAAAGAGGAATTCCAAGAGGACGTAATTGAATGAGTTTTTTTACGATTATTGTGATATGTCATATATTTGATAATCGTCCTGTAAAGGTCCTGATATATTGTCACATTCACAATAACGCTGCCATCCTTTATCTGTATAAAAAATTCAATATAATTCGAGCCGACCACATTTTGCGAACGATGTTATTAAAGAAGAACGTAATAATCATAAGCAAAATATGGTTATTATACATTTCCTTTTGAAACGTTTTTATGAAATTATGGTCGTCTTTCTCCTACGAAATATCCCGGAATATCTCGGAAATATACTGGAGATAAATTCTCTCATGTAAATCATGTAGCAAATCGCCACTATATACAGCTGTTGAGGATATTTAAGTACGTCCCGCTTTCATCGCCTTCTAAACTGAGAGGGGAGGACCGTTCTCACACGGCCCCGTCTTCAAATATTTCATGTGGTAGAAAATATTGTGTTAAAGCTCTCGCTCCGGCCGTCCGGAGTGTCGCGGCGTATAAATTTTCCGGCTACGCGAAATTCATGCTTGGCTCTAGTTTAAATCTTGACTCCTGCAGGAAAGGCAGTACCTACGCTTATTGCCATGTTTTTGGCGAGGAACTTCCAGTGGAATTACTGTATTTTTAAAGTGGTTGGGGAGAACGCTGCACGCTGCTTAGCACTGGCAGGAATAACGTCAGATGAATCCTTAACAGGAAAATAATATATTCATGAGCTGTACGAGGATATATGCAATTTGGTTGATTTGAATATTGAATTCTTAGGGGATAACAGGTCGCGGCCTTGGAAAATTTTACAAGCCTTTAATGATTTAGTAGTTTTAAGTTTGGCTTTTCCACTGAATTAAAGACAAATTAAGTTTGTGCAGAGCATACTGAAATGCGTAATTATAGAACATTTTTTGTTTAAGAGTTAAAAAGGCAAAAATACTGAAAAATAATAATTTAAGTGATATAACGAGCGTTCAAATAAAAACGTGGTCGAAGTTGGCTCTGACACATTGGACGTAGGGAGTAGCTTATAGCGACCAACTTAACCTCATTTCTCAACGAGCTGTATAGCAGCTGTCAGTTTCAATAACGTTAATGACTATATAACTTTATTTTAAAGAATAATCGTGATAACAATAACAAACAATTAAAGGAGCTGCGGAAAGTGTCCCCCTCCTTGTTATAACAATAAATTAAAGCAGCTGCTGAAAGTGTCCCCCTCCTTGTTCCAAGCACTTTTCACACCTGTTCCTCAAAGAATTAAAGACATTTTCTAAGATGCTCGGGGTATTGTTAATTTCACGAATCTTGTCTATAAGTCGAGCCTGCAGATGGTTTAAATCAGGAATAGGCAGTTCAAAAATAGTGTTTTTAAGGTAAGGCCACAAAAAGAAATCACACGGCGTAATATCACATGACCTCGGTGGAAATTCATGTTCAGCATTGAGACTTATTAGTCGATTTTGGAAAACTTCCCTCAACATATTCATCGTCTCGCCTGCCGTATGTGCCCTTGCGCCATCTTGTTGAAAGTAAAAGTTTGTAATTTCGTTTTCTTCCAGCTGGTTAACAAAAGGAGCGATAATTTCTTCTCTATACCTTTGCGCAGTAAGAGTACCATTAAAAAAAATAGGTCCATAAATCCTCCTTCGATTGAGAGCACACCAAACTCCAATTTTTTGAGCGTGTAGAGGGCCCTCGACAAAAAAGTTATCTGGTTTTTCAGAAGACCACATTCTCATATTCTGTGAGTTTACGTAACCACTTAAATGAAACCAGGCTTCATCAGAAAAAAAGGTGATATTATGAAGTTCACCGTAGTTGTTTAAAAACCATTCACAAAATACAGCCCGTCGCGGAAAATCAACTTCATGAAGTTCTTGCTGACAAGTTAAACGATAGGAGAACAAACGCAAATCTTTTTTTAACACTGTGTGGCAGGTACCGACTGATACTCCCACCATTTGTGATAAAACACGTACAGAAGTTCTTGGCGCATTTTCCATTATTTGTTGGACATTTTCTTTTAATTCTTCAGTCCGCTTTTTAGGTCGGCCGCTTCCTTCTTTTCTTGTTACACTGCCCGTTTCACGAAAAACATTAACACAACGCTGAACTGCACTTTGAAAAATTTTGTACTCAACAACGCCGGGAAATTGATTTTGAAATTCTATGAAACATTCCTCAATATAATACTTCCATATTCCATCAATCTTGCGTCCATTTCTAAAGTAGGACTCTATGATAAACACTTTTTGTTCTTGAGAAAACACCATTTTAAACGCTTTTTAAAACGAAAATATTCAAATTGATAGCGGCGATATAGCGCTTTGACAGATGACGTTTAAGTTGATTTGCTATACGCTACGCCCTACGTCCAAAATTTCAGAACCAACTTGACCACGTTTTTATTTGAACGCTCGTTATAAAAATGCCACATCTGTGATTGGTGACCGCTATCCATTGCCCAGTCCTTCAAAGATCGTGACAATTTTTCAAGTATTATGAAAACAAGTACATACACGAAATAATTTTATAGGAAACAACTACTCGTAGGTCTAAATATATCAGTAAAATCTAGCAAACAACGAGGATCTTCGGAAGCCGAAGTTTCAGACATATTATATCGATAAGGGGGACAACTTACTGATCCAGTTATTTTAACTACAGACGTAGAGTGAGTAGGTGAGATTTAATAACAATGCTATCTACATCTATCAATGAACACTGCTGTTCATTGGCCAGAGCTTCAAATAGAGAGTTACCTGCAATTTCGCAGGTACTGTGAAAGCAAAACCTGTGTTATCTTAGGACTAGGCGAAATAATTTTTAAACTTTTGCAGGAAACAACTTCTCTACGAACTAATGCCCCGACCAGCATTGCAGGAAACAACTTGATAGGATATCTAGATATCAGCCAGGATCCTTATTATTCTTATCAGTTTACGTGATACATACACTACTGGGCAACTCCGTTGCCAATTCAAAATTAGAACATTTTTACGAAACTACTATGAATTGTATCTCTAAATATACTACACAGAAACATGTTTATAAGAACAATTTAAAACCTTGAATCTACTCGCATGGTTGGGCACAAGAGAAGTCTTTGGAAAAAATTTAAAGGGACGAACGACATTTCTGATTTTGTGGCTCACCGCCGCTTTTCCAATAATCTAAAAAAGCTTATGAAGAGTTCGTCATCAGCAGCGGGAATTCTAAGCAGTTTTTCAAATATATTAGATCTTCTTTAAACTCTACGGTTTCTATACCCCTTCTGCGTGGAGAAGATGGCGAAATATATGATAATAACCAAGACACTTCGGAAAAACTTTCTCTCGTCTTCTCCAAAGTTTATACTGAACCTTCTTATGATCCTCTTCCACCTATTATCGAACCTCGTGTTGTGTCCTGTTTGGAGAACATTGAATTCACTCCAGATATAGTTAAAAAGCACTTGATGAAACTTCGAGAAGATGCTTCTCCTGGTTTGCTTAAACTTTGTTTGTTAAATAACTAGATGGATTTCACAGAGTCGAACGACACTTACAGTGTACGATAATTCAATAAACAAAAAAATCTAAATAAAAAATTAGATTTTGGAACGATTACACTGAAGATGAATTTCTCGAGACAAAATGTCTGAATCTGGTTCGGGCTGAGGCAGTACAGTATTGGGGGTCATGAAGGCTTGCAAAAAATGTNTTTTTAAACTTTTGCAGGAAACAACTTCTCTACGAACTAATGCCCCGACCAGCATTGCAGGAAATAACTTGATAGGATATCTAGATATCAGCCAGGATCCTTATTATTCTTATCAGTTTACGTGATAGATACAGTTCGTAGATATTAATTATTGCTGGGGATTTCAATTTCCCCGACATCAGCTGACCAATAATGCACCATAATTTCGAAAAATCTGTTTATGAATTTCTTAGTTCAACATACAATTTAACATGCACTACTTATACTGATGAACCTTATTATGATCCTCTTCCACCTATTATCGGACCACGTGTTGTGTCCTGTTTGGAGAACATTGAAATCACTCCAGATACAGTTAAAAAGCACTTTATGAAACTTCGAGAAGATGCTTTTCCTGGTTTGCTTAAACTTTGTTTGTTAAATAACTAGATGGATTTCACAGGGTCGAACGACACTTACAGTGTACCATAATTCAATAAACAAAAAAATCTAAATAAAAAATTAGATTTTGGAACGATTACACTGAAGATGAATTTTTCGAGACAAAATGTCTGAATCTGGTTCGGGCTGAGGCAGTACAGTATTGGGGGTCATGAAGGCTTGCAAAAAATGTAATAAAATTTACAGGGTCGTATTTAAAAAAATGAAGTTGATAGTGGCCCTGGATAGACGAAACGTTACATATAAAAATTGATTATGCCATTCGATAGAGGGCAAAAAATGGCCATGAGAAAGTGTTCTTCTTCTTTCAATATCACCTCAAACAAGGCTGAAATGAAACAAAAACGGATTTCCAACATTTTGTTTTTTTTTCAAATATTTCGAAAACTAAACATGTTAGCCTTGATTTTTTAGAGGCATAATGTTAGGTCCCTGATTACACAACTTTGCCCCCATGTAATCTAGTTTGTATCACCGTTTCCGAGATCCCTGTAGTGAGAAGCGAATTTGTAACAGCCTGTATAGGGTGTCCCACATAAAATAAGAGAGTTAATGTTGACTTCCTATATAACCTAAGTTCTAAATATTTTAGCTGTGTTGACTCTACTGCCTTTGCTAGATTGACAAATTTTCAGATTTATCGGATCAATACTTTCCGAGATATCGATTCCTGGTGGGACACCCTGTATATGTATTTATCGATAATTTAACTCTAATTAAAAGAAAATTCAACATATTTTCCTGTTTATCAATTTCTACGATGAAAGAGGTAGTAGGTGAGGCAAGATATTAACTGTTTATTTATTTTCTTTTTTTTTATAGAAGTTATTGATATTTGGCATTGTTTTCTTTGTAACCTGTATAAAATGAGATAATGCAACTAAAATTCTTCATATACCTAAATCATAGGTAATTTTTAGTGGCTTCTTTTTCATATTGCTGAAAAAAACTCATTTGTATAGATTTAGTACATATTATTTATACAAAAAATATTTTTATGAAAGACCGATTTCGTAAAGGCAATTCTGTTAGTGCCATATTGATATTTTTTCAGATATAACAGAAGAGTTTATTATCTTAAACAGAACACCGTGTATATTTTTACTTATATGAATATAACGCTATTTTACTATTACAGTGTCATAAGGCTTGATGGGTCTATCTTTAACAGTAAGAGAGACATGGCGGAAAGAGTGCTATATGATGCTTATCGAACACCTGTTAAAAAAATTATTATTACGCTTTTTTACTAGTTTAAACTTAATTATGGCCACTGTTTTGGTTACATCTCCATTACTGCTAGAGCAGAACTATCAAATCATAAGTTTAATTGTAATTGTAAAAAAGTCTTCAAATTAATAAAATATATATTATTCCATTTAAAAAATAGTTTTTTTTTTTGTAATTGAAGTGACAACTGACAACTGGCAACTAAAAATTACTCTTATCAGATAGACCGTGTCTTTTTATCTTAGCTATAAAATTTGTCACCAATCAGTCAACTTAAAAAAGATCCAGTTTTGTGCATCATTATAAAAAAGATCACCCTGTGCCTATATATACACATTTGGTCTTGCACTGTGATAAATCTGTATTATTTCGCAAAATAGTAATTAAGCATAATGAGAATGTGTTAATAAGAAACAAACACTGTACAGGTATATTTTTCTCTGCAGAAAACTTGAATAATTAAACATTTTTTTCTTCCACTAACGTAGAGGTTTTTGTTCCAGCTGTTTTTCTTTTGCTTGATGAATAACTTATGGTTTCCTTCGTCGGTAACTTGTGATTATGTTTTATTAATACTGGTTTCAGTATTACGGACGTTACATTGGCAAATTTATTATTCAGTCTAAAATAAATATCAGGAACGCTTAGGTCGACATCGCTCTAGGACGTTGATTTTTTATTAAATTTTACCTGTGAGGTATCTGTCTGAGACAAAAATTCGTGTATCATAAATTATCTGCTGTTTAGTTAAATAACTTTATTGTCAAAATCAACACTGGAATTAACATTTTGTTATTACAATTGAAAAAATAGCGTGCAGTGTACCTATAAATTTTTTTACATATACAAATATTGTTCTACAGTGTTTATCCATGGGTAGAATTGAAAAGGGCGAACATTTTATTATTTTTCATTTTATGAAAAATGTCATTCCTGTTGTGTGTAAATGTAAAACAATGTAGTTTCAAGGGAGCCAATTTATACAGGGTATCTCCTGTTAAGAAATGATTGCACTATATCAGTAATTAATACATGAAACGCAAATCATTTTCCATTCCATTTTAAAAAACATTTTTTCAGCTTCAATGGAGACACGGTTGTCTAACGGTATCTAAAATTTCTGCTAAATTTCTTTTTTTCGGGAGTTCCTACTTTTCAAATTTATTTGCTGGTAGATTGTACCTCTACTATGATATGGCATTTAATTTTCCACTAGTAAATTTGAAATGCAACATAAAAATTTCTAACAATGGACATATCTAATCAGCACAGGCGCGAATATATTTTTAGAAAATGGGATATGGGGAAATACGCGCCTGAGAATTATAACCCTTTGATTAAATGGGCTTTACTTTATACTACAACCGCTCCCTTTTACTCTCCACGTAATAAATTTAATCAACCGGAAATCCAGAAAATCATAACAGTTCAGGAAATTCCTATCCATATAAAACTCGTCATGCGTATAAGTAGTCGTGAAGACACAAAAGCTAGCGGTGGTATGTTTTGACCAACGAATACCACCTACACAAAGAAGTACAAAGCAAAGTTTGTGCAACATGTGTTATTATACGAATTTAGTGTCACTTAATTAGAACTAACTTTAGTTCGGTTATAAGAGAGGAAATAGAAGTCTACTTTATATGAACAGAGTGTTCTACATGTCTTTCAGGCCTTTATTTTAGAAATGAAATTTCAGTTTTACACACATTATTTATTTTTGTCCTCATTGAGTTAGCTAGTTCCAAAATAGCCGTCTCTAATTATATAAAATTTCTGAAGAGCTAAAAAAATTATTAAATACCTATTGTAGTTCTTAGTTTATTCGTTAGTGTCACTACACCTGTATATTATTTTACCGATTAAAATATTAAAATAAACAAGTGCTTAATTTATAGTCTAGTAGTAATTTTGCAAAAGTTTGAGGCTGAATAATTTTGTGATTTTTGAATTTTGTTTAATTTTGAGGATAAATTGGAATAAATTGTAGAAACTGACACTTTGGAGAAAATAAAAACAGAAAAATGTCGCATCTGTATTATCCCTGACATACAATACAAACAGAGTTTCACTTATGACGCAGCACCCTTGTAATTTTATAGGTTTTGCTCGATTTAGTCTGTCTTCAAAAGACAGAGCTTATTGAATTTAATGTGTAAGCATCCTCTTCTATTTCAAGGTATAGATACAAAAAAAAAAGAATAGAAAATTAAAGTTTTCTTCATCGGGAAATTTTATTAAAGAAAGTTGTCCATAATAACACAGCCACACACACACAAGAAAAGTTGTCTGTACTTTTCATGCGACAATTTTGCAAAATTTACCTCGAATTCGTGATCAGCGACACCGAAAACTCCCTTCTACCAAATGTGGCTGTTATTTTTTGAAAATTTCGTCGGCCATCTTGGATCCGCCATCTTGCATTTTGCAAAATTGACCTCGGACTCGCGATCAGCGAGCCTGAAAACCCCCGTATATCAAATTTGGCGCGAATCTGTTATTTTTTGAAAATTCGTGATATCTGCCCTTAATTGACCCGTTTTTTTGAGGTTAGAACCATGAATTCTGACTGCAGATTCACATTCGGTGGGGTCTTAGCCATATAAATGAACATTTGAATTAGAAAAAAAAAAATGTATTTTTCCTAGCACTTTTTCGTGAATTTTTGCTATTTTTGATTTGTTTTTTGAGGTTAGAAAATTCCTCAGTAGAAATAAGTTGTCTATCTTCCTACAACAAATTGCATAATGTTTTAAAATGTGACAGTGAGAGAGTGAAAAATCTAATAAAAAATCCATAACTTTTTAAGGATTGTACTTATGTAACTTGATCCAAATCGCTTTATTTTCATCTCTCGTTCAAATACTCTCTAGGTTACATATTTCAGGAATATGTAAGAAATCTCACAGTATATCTTTCAAAAAAATATTTCTGTAAAAAAATAGTTAAAATCTTATCACAAATTAATTTCGACAATTTAGCCTTTATCCTTTTGTGTAAATGACTTTCTCACTTAATTTTTCGTTTTAGGGTTTGAATGCTGTTATCTCGACTGTTTCTTCACCGAAATAGTTTTTCAAATTTTTTTATTTCAATTTCCGATGGATTTACGCATTCTTTCGTAGCAGATAAGTATAATAATATCTAAATTGTTTTTAATATGATATTATGCGAAACACCTTCTCTGCAGACTAATGTCTCGACCAGCATTGAGTTATATCTGCAATATTCAGTAAATAGCTAGGAGCATTCGTCAGCAGAGCCACCAGACATGTACCGGTTTCAAATTTATTCATTCTTAGCAATATGTATACTGGAACTCAGATATTATACCTGCGAAATAACAGGTCACTCTCTGCCAGTCTGATCGTATTGAAGACCTAGTAATTGAGTGGCAGTGGCCATAGATAGATTTTTAACTTTAAAAAATTCATTAATTTAATTTTTAACATAACTTTGTTATATTTTTTTCTTGCCCACTCTATTTCTGTAACTAAGACATCAAAAAATAACTGGACGATTTATCGGTTATTTCACCTAGGACATTCTCATGAGAACTAATATCTTCGAAACCGGTATATGTCTGGTGGTTCTGCTAACAAATAATCCTAGCTGATTATTAGATATTACGCGTTGTTAGTTAATTTCCTGTATTTCCGAAATAGCAGGTCTTTTTGTGCCAGTTCGGCCGTACTGAAGGCTTAATCACTACGTAGCAGCGACTGTTCGTAGACATATAATTTTTTTGTCACCCAACTATGTTTTGCATTTTCATATGCTTCTGCTTCACCGATAGAAACTGGATTCAGATTAGAATTTACCATTATAATTTATTATTTATAATACTTATATTTGAATAAACAGAATATTTCTCTAAAATTTTACAATTTCATGACTTAAATCTGAAGGTTCCCTTTTCAAAACATCAAACTGAATGTATGCATATCTAAAAATGTGTAACTGTGCAACTGTAATGTGGGTATTTAGGGATGTGGAAAGTCTTTGAAATGACTGATGAACGGCGAATTTTTATAGCAGATCTGTTTAACAAATTTCAATGTGACATTGGCGTAAAGGTTTTGCTTTACTGGATTCTACCCAACCTTTGAGGTTTATCTTGTCAGGAATTAAATTTACTGAAGCGGGACTCCAGAAAATCATAACAGCTGAACAAATTTATGTTATGTTACAAATTATTTCGTGTGTGGGCATATAATCGCATAGAAAACAAATGTAGCGGAAACGCGTTTGTAATTTGCGATGCAAGAAAATACCGAATGTTTCTTAATATTGCAAATGTTGTAGATCTCTCAAAGTTGGTCTGATTTTAACTACAATATCCCCACATATTTTATTCAAAATTATTTTTTCCAGAAGTAACTATAGTAAATATTAGTGTATTTTGCTTGTAACTGTAAGTTGAAATTGAAAATACCAGTAGGTATTTTCGGGTGGTCGTTTAAGTTTGTATTACTTCAATAAAAATCTTTGGACTCGGTTGTTCCCAAATAAAATATCGAATTACTTGTGCTCGTGGTCATGTCTGATAAAAGAAATCGTGTACTCCATTCAACAGCTCTTCCTGTTTTTTCTCTTTAATTATTTCCTTTATTTGGGCATTCTCTACCCTGGATTTTTAATTTTTGTTCCCATAATTGCTATAGTAAGACGTATTATTTTATTCCTATTATACCTAGTATTAAGTTTCTGTGCAATCTTTTGTGTTAATAATTTTATTTCTTTACAGGTAATTGAATTCTAGAGGAGAACTATGGCGTATCTGTTGAGAGACCCGTAATAAATTTAATGCATGCTATTTTGGTATATTATGCTGTCCTGGCCGTTGTTTGGATTCGAATAATAAAGAGGAAATTTCATATTAAGCCACATTATGCATATGAAATTTTATTTTTAGCTGTGATGTAGAGTTTTTAATAATCGGGATAACTAAAGCGGAAATTGTCTGTGGGCCTCGAGCTAAATTTACTTTTACTACTGTTTTCACGCAAGTTTTGGGCCCTTTTGTTATGTTTAACGACAGTGTAAATTTATAAAATGTAAATGTCTGAAAATTAATAGCGTTATATAGACAATTAAATAGTGTCAAGTTCTGGAGTTTAGTTCTGATTAAAAGCGTATGGCGTTTACCAAATTGCTATTGACGTTGGTGTTTCGTTGTTACGTCTAAACTTATTGGAAGTTTGATGAGCCCCAATCTTGGGGCTAAATATGGGAAACTATGTTGTGGCTCCTAAACCAAAAGTTATCACATTTTTATTTAGACATACAACTAACAACTATGTACTATGTTAAATGAAATTTATAATAAATCTAATAGGAATAATCTATAAAATGTATCTCTTCTGATCATAATTTATACAGTGTGTATTTATTTTGTAAAACATCGCACATATTTGTAGAATATTTTCTTCATAAAAAGGAATATACAGATGTTATCGTAAATCTCGTTTTGTTGAATTAAAATGTGCGGACTTTCCATGATTCTGGTTTTTAATAGCCTACAGCTACATCATACTTGAAAGACATACCTGATAACAACAGTGAAACCTGTAAGCTTCTGTAATTTTTTTAAACTTCAATACTTACAATTAATTACATCATATCAAAATTATTTTGATCTTTTTTTGTTCAGTGTTACATCTGGAAATGTTAATTAATTTCTCAAATTTACATGGAATTTTTTCAATGTGAAAAATCTCTCTTTAAATGTCACCTAACTTCGTTACTTGCAGTCCAGTTGGAAAAAACATTTTTTTAAATATAATGAAATGATAAATTTTTTTTAAATAAAATGTGGCATCTGTACGAAAATATTAAAATATTTTTTTGAAAATATTGTTTAAAAAAATAAACTAATGACTCCAGTAAAGAGAAATTACAGCGAAATATTAAAAATAGTAATTTTTACTTTTTTTTATAAAATTCAAACAAAGCATTTTTTTTTCAGTGAAATATTGCTAAGCTATAAATTAATTCTTTACTACTTTATCTATACAAAATTTTCTGTACTGTTAAAAGTACTTGAGATCTCTATAGTGATAATCAAATTTGATTCACCCTACATCTAAGAAAAATAACTTCATAAAATTTTCCTCCAAGTGTAAAAATTTTTTTTATAGGATATTAGAAAGAAATATCTTTAATTTTGTTTTTGAGTACTAAGTATAAATGCAACAATTAACGTTTAATTTACAAAACAAACAATATTAAAAATTCGTTTAAAAATATGGGGATTTCATTTGTTTTTACTACTTGGATATCGAAATAAAGAGAATACAATAAAAATTTGAAAATTTTTCCCATTTTCTTTATAGCGTTGGTTTTATTTTAACTTGAGCCTTAACTTTCTTAATAGTGGATTAAATACGAACTTCTATAATAAATTTCTCCATAATTCGGCTAAAGAAATAATATTTGCTGATTTTGTATTATAAATATTATTATTATTAAAATAATTATTTTCTCATAAACAAATAATCTCCTTGATTGCTCTTCAGACCAACATACATTATTGTTACGTTTCGATTTTGGTATAAATTTTATTGCGACTGCTGTATAATTTTTCAAATAATCATAATATTTTGATAAAAAGTAGGTATGTACGTGAAAGATATTGAGAGAAAAAAAAAGAAAATAGTGTAGATTGGAAAATAGTCTGATACAGAGTTTATTCATATCTTCGCAAATTGGAGAAATTCTCAAATCTACTTGAAAAACCTCAACATATTAGGGAATTTTTTGGTCAAATTTTGGTATAACAAAAACAGATAAATAAACTTCAAATTCATCTTAATTTGTGATACATGAGAAACATGATCTGAAAACAAAATTAAATTAGCTTTTAACATTAAAATCAAACATTTATTTTCTTTAGTCATGTTTTTAATAAATGAATAATAATGAATTAATAAAAGTAAAACTAAATTTTCAAAATATTATCAATGTTAAATAAATTATTTATTGGGATTTGAACAGAAAACGTGGTCGAAAATATTGTAGCAAGACATTGATTGCAATTTTTCTTAGAAACAGTTATCTACTTTGAAGGTCTTTTCTATAAGATTTTTCTATTTTTATTAAGTTATGCATTTTTTTAAAAAGCCGTAAATAAAAAGCATTCTGGAGGCTTCAGTTTTAAAAAATTTTTCATGTGTTGTAATTTGTTGCTAATAATAATGTACCAAATTTCAAAACAAATTGCTTGAACCGAAAAAAGAAGTTATGACAAAATATAAATTTTAAAAATAGATTAGGTGCTGCCGTTAGTTTTCGGAAAAGTGTCTTATGAACTCGTGCCATTATTTTTTTTAAGTACAACCACTATCAATTTGTTTTATTCGTTGATTCAGGATATTACGGTTATTACAATTGCTGCATATCCAATAAATTTACAGGAATTCGTTCAACTAGGTATTTACTGTTGCTCGTATTTACTTCAAGATCGATGTTGAATTTATATTACGGTGTTGACTATCATACTTACGAACTAGACCAAGTCTTCATCAATAATGTATAAGGATAAATACGGATAACTTAAAGGAAGTACATTTCAAAGAAATGAAAATAAACAAAAACCACAAAACTACATCCCTTACACTTGGACGTAATATTTATCTATTTGCTAATCCATTTAATACTTTTAATTCCCTTTTGAATCGAGTTCTTACCGTTAGAAGCTTCGCAGTGCTGTTCAGTTTTAAATTAGTTTTCTGTAACCGCATTGCTTCAGTTATTTCAAGTGCATCGAAGTTGTTACGTGGGTGGGTCGAATGAAAACGAGACTTGAGGTAACAATGAATGTTCTGTATAAGCAAGTCTAGAGCCGTACGAGACGAATGGGATTGTTTTATAAAATCCCTGATTAGAAATCACGATAGTATGCCCCGGTATTATTGCGTAACATCTTATTAAGGTTTAAGTAACAACCTATTGAATCATTGACTGTTTTCTTAAATGGAACAGTCGTTAGTGCAGAAATATAATAATTGGAGTATCATACTTAATGCTGACCCGTCTACAAAGTGATCACTGATCAGGTGAATAGGAGTCTAATTAATTCACTTAAGTTCTAAAATTATTTAATGATTTCAGTGCGAATATGTTTCTTCATTCCTATATTTTTAATACAGTATTTTTATGTTTTCATAATTTACTGACCTCTCTGTGGTATGGACCATAACCTTCGAGTGCACTGAACAAGGTATTTATTTGAACTAAATAAATATCGTCTGTCATGAACTAGTCACAGTTTTGGATATTCTCAAAATATATAAAGTGAAAATTTAATATTAAACTGTATAAATTGTAAGTACTCGTATTAAATACACTATCACTGCTATAAATGCACTGAAATAAATAAGAACATTTTTATTTTAATATCAATATGCCTTCAGCTGTTATAGTCTTTCCGAAGTCAGTTGAACATGTAAAAAAAACGCCTGGCAATAAAATTGAATGACTTTCATATGCGTCCCTAAAATTTTTCTGCTAAAGGTAAAAAATTATAATAATTTGTATTATAATGTGTAGAAAATTTCTATTATATGTTCATTTGGCCAACAATATATTTTAATTATTTATGTCTTCAAACAATTTTATTATATTGATATTGATAAATTTCGTTTTGTTTCGTTTCAAAAGGTCTCCAAAATGCCATGTAATAATATTATTTCTCCCTTTCAATTTGTAACATCAATGATTAATAGAAGGTGCCTATAATACGAGTAAATTAAAATTACCTGAATCACACCAAATTCCGCATTGCTGCACTGCACTGCTGGGCAATTTGTCAACCACTTGTCAACAGCTGAGATGTATTGCCCAGTGGCCCAATGCAGCTGTGTTTGTTTTTCGTTTGCCCGCGCTCGTATTCCTCAACTGCAAACTTATTAAACTAGAAAAATGGAAACGAACGTATTTTACTTTAATAACTAGTTGGTTTGATTTCAACGAGACTTATTTATCTACCTTGTGTATTGTAGTTTGCAGCGGAGAGTGCAGGTCCAGTGCTAACAAATTACTGAAGCAAGCTCATACAAGCTTGTCCATATCTATGAAAAGTAACTAAAGTTATACCTGGTTATTATATTTTATGGAGTGAATTTTCTCTGTTATTTTCTCTGTTATTTTCTCTGGACGAGGCCGAAAACTAGAAAATTAATAAATGGAATATTAATAAAGTAGCGTCTCTGACCAATGTATTTTTAAATGATGGTTCTCTAAGTACATTAATTTAAAATAATGTAACGAATTTGAAATGTTAATGTAGAAACTCAGATGAAAATATTGCCTGACCGAACTTAAAGTCGTATAAAAATTTTAATTATTATTAAAGCAACACCAAATTGGTATAAAATTGTTAATATGGAAATTCTGGATATAAAACTAGTAATGAACAATGATATTAGATAATATAAAAATAATAATCTTTTAATTTTATTCTCAAGTACAGAATAAATTTTCATAAAAATGCATGACATCGACACTTGTTAGTAATCAATACATAAAGAAAAACGAATTTAAACCTAGAGTAACTTATATCAAATGAAATCTTAAAGTCCATAGATTAATCGGGTATGCATATCGCAGGAAGACGAGTAAACTTAAAGAAGATATCTCAATCCATCATAAACCATAACATAAAAATTGTTCATCAAATGTCAAATTTTATAATAAATGTCACAAATGTCAAAGTTAAAGGTGGCTTTGTAAGAATACCCAGAGATGACCTAAAAAATATAAAATAAAGAATATTTCAGTAAATAATTTATAGAATTGTAAATGAAAGTAAAAGGACATTTGTTAAAAATGTGTTAGTTATAAGTAGTGGTGTGAAAAAGTGTTTGAAAAGAACATCCAAAGACTGCATGGACTTTAAGCAAAGCTAGGGACAGAATAATCAGGAAGCTGGAAAAAAACAAAGAAATTATTGATTGGTTACGGCTTGGGTTTTGCAAGATGTGCAGCGTGGAGACGCAGCTCCCGAAAAATGAAAATAAAACATGAAGAGAGAGTCCAAGAAAGAAAATTAAGTACTTACCAGTAAATCTATAGTTTGGCCAGAGTCCAGGTAAAGTTATTTTGGCAGCCCATGAAAATTATCCGCTACTAGCAGTAGAAAGCAGTTCCAAGGCAGTTTCCAGTGGCCTCATAAATAGTCTGCAAGGCTTTTACTTAGTTTCCAGCGAAGAAAACTACAAATTTCACAACGTAACAGGTACCTAAAACACAGTGCACTAAAATATCGCTAGCTATTCCAAATAAATCATGCTTTCTTTCGTATCAAATCTTTGCAAAGCATAAATAACATACCGGAGGATTTACCTGTACAAAAATAAGCAGAATCCAATACTAATAACTTAAATAATTCAATATTTTGAAGAGCTCGGACAAAATCTGTCAAATGAACAGCCATTTTATTTAATTCTGACTAATTTTCGTTCTTGTTTAGATGTAAGGATGCCACTGACTGGTAGGCAATAAATAATATAAGGAGACCTACTCCGGATTGCATAGATAAAGTTAATTAATAGAAATTTTTTAAATTATTCCTTATATTATTTGTAAGCTGAGCAGAAAAATGCAAATTTTGTAGTTAAAAATATTCTTTATTGTGGAAAACATATTCTATTTTAAAAAGGTATTCATAAATTTCAGTTTATAAAGTCTTCAAATCAAAATAATATAACAAAATTTTGAATAAACAGTTTATTAAATTTCAAACTATTCATTTCAAAGTGTGTTGCATTGTACTAGTTTGTGAGAACCGACTCCAGAGAATTGTCTATATAACAAGTGTCTAGCAACAACTAGCCAGGGATAAAGTACAAGGTAAGACATAAAAAAATATAGTAGAGATTTGTTTGATACTATTTACAATTTAATTAAAAAATACAATCTAAACCAAACCAAAAATCACACACATACAAAATTAATATTTTAACATTATAATATATTTTAAATATTTGGTATTATACTTTGTTTTTGTACATTTTTGTTACAGATAGATAAGGTTAATACCTACAGATATTTTAATCAAGTCTAAATTGAATATATGTATATGTTTCGAAATACTAAGTTACTTTTAAATTTAATTTAATTTTTTAAGGTTTACTCTTAATTTGCATGCATTTTATGCCCTACGTTTTTATTTAACCTAGACATATTATTCTGCGGAATTATAATTTTCTTTTTTTATATTTTTTTACATTTACCATACATATAATTTCATTTGATTGCAATTTAGAAAAATGTTTTGAAATAATTTAAATAGATGCTTCGAAAGTAACCTGTAGTGCATTTTTTAAAACACTGTCACGTTGTTGCTGACAAGATACGCGTCGTTAGGTGGCTGATAATGTGAACCTCTCTTAACATTCTGTGAAATATGTATCTAAAATAATAAGTTGTGTAGCGTACAAGAAAAGACAAAGTTCCGGTTTGCAGCGGCTTGCTTCTTCACCACAATGTTGGATGCCCGACTTCCGCAAAAACACGAGAGCGGTAAAAGATCGCGCGGTGGATAATGTTCGGTTGCCAAGATAGATCTTTGTGTTGGCTTCTGAAAGTAACATTAAGTGGACAAAAACTTATGAGTGATGCAGCTGCATGGAATTTTGGATTGGTAAATGCGCATTTGGTTTTAATTTTAGAAATACTACAAGAATTTTAAATCCCTATTTCTCTGCAAACTTCATTAAAATTGTCATTTTAGTTCACACATTGTTTTTAAAGTCTCAGAACTCTCTATAAGCAGAACACTTGTAAAATTACATTCTTTAGTGTAAATATTCGTTAGCAAACAGTACTTAACTAATAAACCTAGCAAAAAACTCAAGCAGTAATCAATAATGATAAATGGAATACACAAAAATAAATAGTGTTTGATAGTTTCCAGCGATGAAAAACATTCAAATTGACAGTTAGATATACTGTCTCCAAATGCGGAACAACAACTAACGCCCTTCGCTTCGTCACCGTTGACCCGCACTATCTCCCTTCACATGCAGTGTAAGTTGCCCACAATTCATGTATTTGTAGTACATGAATATTACAGTGGCGGCGTATTAAAGTGCATTTTAGAAAACTAATTATAAGTATTTATTTGACTTAAAAAAAGTTTCAGATTAATGTTCAGAACAATCCTAAAAAATTGACCCCCACTTACATTTACACTCTGTATATATCCGCAGTTCATTTTTAATTGATTTTTTTTTAAGGTAATGCCTATATACAATACTAGTGGATAATATTCTGATTTGCAAAAGTAATTTAATATATTCAATTCATTTCACCATCTGTTGCCGTTTCGTTTCGTCTTTTTATGGGTTGTATATCAGATCATTGCAACCTCAGTACCATCGTTAAAATCTGGTAGTCAGATTGTTTGGTAATTTTTGCGGCTTACAAAGGGGTAGAAGGCGATAAATTTTCGTAAATTTAGGTAATAAATTTCGTACCAAGATGTAATTTCAAGCACAACACGCGCTTGCAGCAAACTTAAATATAAATTAAGACCCGCATTATTGCCAACTAATTACCCACGTCTAAATTAGTAAGTCGTATCATCTTATTCATATAAGAGTAGGTGCTTCTACCAAGGGGTCGTTTCAAACTCATTTTAAGCCCTAGAGAACTATTGGAGGGACCAAATTTAATCACTGAATTGAAATTTATCAGGCAATTAGAATATATAAAGCTTTTATTTACCTATTTATAAGTTGATTGTCCATGAGAAATAAACTGTGAAACTGAATTGAATATTAAATAAAAACACTTTTGCAATATGAAAAAATATATTCAGAATGGCGGACATAAAGACACTGAATGTAATATTTTTCAAAAGCGGTGTATATTTTAGTTACTGCGATCAAGGGTTTTTGAAATGTAAAATTTAATGTAAAATAAACTCTCTTATTTTCCAATAATTCTGGAACAATATTAGCTTGCGAAAGTTTGCAGCGTTCTAGGAACATTACACCTTTGATCAATATCGTCCCGATTTAATCTTTGATGAAACTCTTGGCTTGAAGTTTTCTGAAGGTGATTTTTATTATATCCTGACGTTGTGTTTGATTGAATTTTTTAATTACATAAAATTTTATATAGTTGGCTTCTACTTTCATTAATTTAAATACATTTAAAAAATATGTAAGATTATATTGGGAAAATATAAAGTTATGTTTCAAAACGGAGTTATATAAGGTCTATTTTAGTGAAGGAGCGTATATTTTATCAGATAACTTTGACGCTAAAATATCAAAATTGGTCCTTCCTTGGGTACGCTAAATTTTTTAAAAGCCCTTACAAATACCTCAAAAGGTGTTTGTTGTAGATTGTAGGGAACTCCTATTTTTTATTGCGGATTTGGAAAGCAGGGAATTTTTCGTCCAAAGATGGTCTTGACCATGCCTTTGACAATGACCTTCAAGGTCATTCTAAGGTCAAAGTTGTTTTTTCATTGGTAACCCCTATTTTTTATTACGGATTTGGGAAGAGCCGAAATTTAACCTTCAAGTACGACCTTAACTACGATTTTGACAATTACCCTCAACACCATGTCAGAGTCAGGTTAATTTATTTACATTAACTATTATTTTTTTGATAAGTTAGGAAGAACGGGGAAACAAATGTACGAATATGATCATAATCAAGCTCTTGGCCTTGAACCAGTATTTGAAGGTCATTTAAAAAAGATTTTTTCAAGAAATTTAAAAATTTTCATTCACTGTAGGGTAGCGATCCCAGTAAGTTAAGGCAAGGAGATAGCCTGATCAGTTAAGGCAAGGCTAACGATCCCGGACAGTTAGAGAATGGCTAACAATCTAGGCCAGTTAAGACAAGGCTTACAATCTGTGGTCAAAATGCTCTCTATCAACATTTTGGCAGATTCCTAGACGGACATAAGAATTATCAATTCCACTCCTGATCATATCAGGTGTAATATCAGCGCAAACATTGGCTATTTTTTGTTTTACATCTTCTAAATATCGTGGTTTAGGAGCGTATACTTTATTTTTTATGTAGCCCCAAAGAAAAAAGTCAAGTGGACACAGATTAGGGGACCTAACTGGCCCTTCAATAATTCCTCTCCGACTTATCCTACGATTATATTAAATACTACATCTAGGTAGTTTCTCTCAATCGCCCGAAAATGAGCAGGTGCACCTTGCCTTAATTGGTCGAGTATACACACCACCTTGCCTTAATTGGTTGGGTATACACACCACCTTGCTTTAATTAGTCGAGACTACACGCTATTTTGCCTTAATTGGTCGGGTATACACACCACCTTGCCTTAATTGGTCGAGTATACACACCACCTTGTCTTAATTGGTCAGATATACACACCACCTTGCCTTAATTGCTCGGGAGTACTGCCGCACCGGGACTTTTGGAACTCGACCTACATTTGACCTTGAAGGTCATGGTCAAGGAATTGGTCAAGGTCATCTTTGGACGTAAAATTTTCTGCTCTTTCCAAATCCGCAATAAAGAATAGGGGTTTCCATTTAAAAAACTTAACTTGACTTTCAAATGACCTTAACGGTCAAAGTTAAGGTCAAATCCAAGGTCACCATCAGATAGGGAAAAATCCTTACACTTTTGTCTGAAACATTTTTTTCCAAGATGCTTTCTTCAAAAGTTTTTCTGCCGTACCGGGACTTTTGGATAACCCTATATGTATAAACCATTGGCGCAGATATTTTGAAACACCCTCACTAAGAAACCCATAAGTTCAATTTCTCTGTTTTCGAGAACATCTGTAATATCATTTGATTCACAATTGTTTTTGAAAGCAAAAATATTTGTTCCGTTTTATTTGTACAACGAGTAATTTTCAAGTTATTTTTTTTTTACTATACAATAGTCGAATAAGTAGAAAATATCTCAGAAACTGTTCATTTAAGTTAAGAACATTTATATATATTTGTTGCAAATACAATTTTAAATACAATGCAATCATTAAGAATAAAAAACATTGACGTAAAGTTCTTCAGTTTTTTGTGGCATAGTAAAGGGAAAATTTCTACGCCACTGAATATTGAGGAATTTTAATGATCATGTGTTTCAAATTATATTTGCAATAAAAAATTGCTTTTTTGTGACGAACTATTTTGGACTAAAAAGATAATAAGTCTAAAATGTTGGAATGGAAATTAAGTTCCAGAATTTCCTCCATTAGTTAAAATTAAATTAAAACATGTGCCGTTTACTTTTATCTCCAACCTAAGTTTCATCAACTTACGTTAAACATCTTCAAATGTATTGGCGTATTTAATAATATATATTTAGAAAAATTTAAACAAACTTTCGAACGAAGCAACTTTGGCGTAGGGTACATTTGGCCCAGTTATTACACTTTAGCCTCAAGATTATCTGGTAGCATTTATGTTTCTTATAAATTATTTTCATCGGCATAAAGAGTGATAAAATTTATAAATGTTCCATATCCATCTATAAGCTCTATGTATCCGTAAAAAATAATAAATAAAACGTGTTTATTCGTTTCGAAGAAATTGTCAGAGATGATTTTATGATTTTTCTAACTTTAACACCCTGTAACTTATAAACCCTTAATCATTGGGGAGACTTTATATAGCAAACTTCCAATATTTTTAATGCTTTACATTTTTCTGATTTTATGAACTTGTTGTGAGTCTCCCTGTATATTTATTAAATAATTTTATCTACTACATTTTATTATTTTTTGTTTTCTTCACTATTAGTTTTATGAAGCGAAATTAAATGTTCGTATATAAACAAAATAATTGGATTGTATGGCTCAGTTAATATTTATTTAATAAACCTACTCATTTATCGAGGTTTTTGTATTTGTTTAACGCTTTGATAGCTTCCGTACTCGTCTAATTATTTTTATTTTTCAATTGTTCCATTTTCATGTATATTTACGGATTTTTATTTAATTAAATACGCTGGTTAAATATACCAGGATTTAGTCGTTCATACGGGGTGCAAATATTAAAACGGATACATAGTTTTGTTTCATATAGAAATTAAAGTATATTTTCAGCAAGTAAAAAGTACAGTTACAGCATGTAAAATATCACAGTGAATAGAAGTTGTAGTTCATATAGTTACAGAAGATGATAATTATTTTCATTTGAGCATAAATTTTTTCAATTGTGTAAGTAAACCTAAACAGAAGTTGTGTTTTACATCTATCGAATTTATAGTTCTACTAATTTTTTCATCGTTATTGGCAATTCTGTGTTCCTCACAACTTGGAGCTGCTACCATACTTTCGTGCCGGTGTGCCCTCCAAAGTTAACGCTAGTGTAACTGTATCCACCTTTTCCCCCTCCATAACCTCCTCCATAGCCACCACCATGTCCTCCACCATAACCTCCACCGTAGCCTCCTCCAATGCCGCCAACTCCGATGCCACCTGAACCTACTGGAACGGGTATAACGATGGTTTGTGGTACTCTAACAGCGTAGGGTTGTGGTACTGTGACTGGATATGGTTGAGGCACATGAACCTAAACGAAGAAGTAATAGTTAAAACAATTCTTGCAATTGGCGTTTCAATTGGGGATAAGAGTGCTATGAAATTATGCAAAATAACTATAAGATAGATATTCTCATAAGATATGATACTTGAAAGACGATCGAAAATAGGGACAGTTGTTGAAATTTATTAGTCCAAAGTGTCTGTATGTCTTGATGAAGACCTATCTCCTGTTAGCTATTTCCTAGATATATCTAACACATGTTGGATAGGAGAAATATCTCGAGATGGTCATAGCTAGAGATTGATTGTGCAGCATTCTGAAAGTAATCCAGCGTTAGTTAGGTACTTGCGGATGAAGTACGAGGTGATGTGGTACACACTTTGCTATGAAAAGATATATCCGTCAAGTCTTTAGTAAGTGTAGCTATTGTTTTTTTGGCAGTAAAATTTTTATAGTTTTTAATAGAGATACATGAGCGCTCAAATTTACATCTAAGATATTCTGAAACTTTTTGTCATGCTCCACTTTAGGTCGTTTGCAAGTCCAGTTTTTCACCAAGTTAATGTCCGTCCACATGTAGGGACAACATTGGACTAATTCAAGAGGACTGAAACAAAATGAATATACTAAAATCAAATTTTTCGCATAGATCCATACAAGAGTCATCAATTGTTTAGGCTTCTTATTGAAAACTGCTATAAAAATCAATATCGTTACTCTGGAAATTATGTAAAAAAGATTGTCACTTTTGACACGATCAAAGATTAAAAAGATAATTAAACATTTGCTTACCTGAACTGGTATTTGTACTGGGACTTGAATCGGTTGTGGTACTGGATATGGAACTGGACGTGTGACAGTCACAGGCACTGGCCTTGGTACTTCGACAGGATAAGGTTGTGGTACTGGCACTTGTACAGGACGGCTGACTTCCACTGGGTAGGGTTGAGGAACTGGTACTGGTACTGGGCGGTTTACCGTAACAGGGTACGGTTGGGGTACTGGTACTGGCACTTGCTGGGTTATCGTTTGAACGGACGCACCACCACCGCCTCCTCCTCCTATACCTCCTAAGCCTCCTATACCTCCATCGAAACCACCATGAACGCTGTCGCCAATTCTAATGTGACCCGCAAGTCCCAAGGAGATTATGGATGCAAAGTTAAGTAGGACCTGAAATTGATGGTTTCTCTTTGTAACCTTTAAAAGGCAACTTATTGTATTTAATTTACAAGGTATCACACAAAACAGTGGTGGTACAGTAACTCGTGGTAAGAATAATTGATCAACTTGCTGTAGTCCAAAAATGCTTCTATTAAAAGTTACGTGGTGTTAGTCTTACTTTTGAAATGGATTTTCATTAATATCTGGGAACTGACGTGACATCTGACTCAAATTTAGTATAAGTGATAAGGGTGCGAAATACTACGAAAACATCCAATCATTTGATTCCCTGCATCAGTGGCTACGAGTTGACGTATAACTCATCTTTTTAAAAGTATTTTTTTATCTTTAATGTTGAAGGAAGAGGAACAATAGTTTTTCTGAGTATTTTGTTAATTACACACCCAAAATGACTCTTCTAAATTTATCTCGAATTATTAGATAACAAGTAAAACGAAAAAATTCAATTCGTTGCACCAAAGTTTAACATACTAATTGNGAAAACTGCTATAAAAATCAATATCGTTACTCTGGAAATTATGTAAAAAAGACTGTCACTTTTGACACGATCATAGATTAAAAAGATAATTAAACATTGGCTTACCTGAACTGGTATTTGTACTGGGACTTGAATCGGTTGTGGTACTGGATATGGAACTGGACGTGTGACAGTCACAGGCAAGGGTTGAGGAACTGGTACTGGTACTGGGCGGTTTACCGTAACAGGGTACGGTTGGGGTACTGGTACTGGCACTTGCTGGGTTATCGTTTGAATGGACGCACCGCCACCGCCGCCTCCTCCTATACCTCCTAAGCCTCCTATACCTCCATCGAAACCACCATGGCCGCCGTCGCCAATTCTAATGTGACCCGCAAGTCCCAAGGAGATTATGGATGCAAAGTTAAGTAGGACCTGAAATTGACGATTTCTCTTTGTTGCTATAAGAAATTCAAATTTAAAAGACAACTTATTGTATTTAATTTACAAGGTATCCCACAAAACAGTGGTGGTACAGTAACTCCTGGTAAGAATAATTGATCAACTTGCTGTAGTCCAAAAATGGTTCTTTTAAAAGTTACGTGGTGTTAAAGTCTTACTTTTGAAATAATTTCTCATTAATATCTGAGAACTGACGTGACATTTGACGTGAAATTTAGTACACGTGATAAGGGTGCGAAATACTACGAAAACATCCAATCATTTGATTCCCTGCATCAGTGGCTACGGGTTGATACTCCTCTTTTTAAAAGTATTTTCTCGTCTATTCATCTTTAATGTTGAAGGAAGAGAAACAATAGTTTTTCCGAGTGTTTTGTTAATTACACACCAAAAATGCCTCTTCTAAATTTATCTCGAATTATTAGATAACAAGTAAAACGAAAAAATTCAATTCGTTGCACCAAAGTTTAACATACTAATTGAGTGTATATCTGAGAAAGAAACAATTTTTGAAACTACAGGGTGTTTCTTTAATAGGGTTCCAAACTTCTGCTGCGTTTATAACTCATTAAAATAAGCCAAAAAGTTCCTATTAACATGTGCCCTAAAACGCACCCTTAGGAATTTATATGCCCTTAAAAGGGCTCAAACAGAACTGTTTTTTTTTTTCAAATAAATTGCAGTTATGAAGGATTCGATCATTTAATAAATAATTTAGGACATAAACTAAGACTATTTAAATTTAGAGTTACACTTACTAATTAAAGAACTTACGTTAAACATCTTCAAATGTATTGGCGTATTTAATAATATATATTTAGAAAAATTTAAACAAACTTTCGAACGAAGCAACTTTGGCGTAGGGTACATTTGGCCCAGTTATTACACTTTAGCCTCAAGATTATCTGGTAGCATTTATGTTTCTTATAAATTATTTTCATCGGCATAAAGAGTGATAAAATTTATAAATGTTCCATATCCATCTATAAGCTCTATGTATCCGTAAAAAATAATAAATAAAACGTGTTTATTCGTTTCGAAGAAATTGTCAGAGATGATTTTATGATTTTTCTAACTTTAACACCCTGTAACTTATAAACCCTTAATCATTGGGGAGACTTTATATAGCAAACTTCCAATATTTTTAATGCTTTACATTTTTCNGCTTATTTTAATGAGTTATAAACGCAGCAGAAGTTTGGCACCCTATTTTAGAAACACACTGTATGTAAAACTCTTGTTTGTTTGAATGAATCAACCAATGATTTGATGTTATTAGGAAAATATTTTTTAGCCCCATTATTGAATTCATATGCCTACAGCAAAAATATATTTTGTATCCACCGACTCATATCTTAAAACGAACAAAAAAGGTTCATATACTTAAACAAAAATGAAAAATTAGTGTTTTTTCGACCAGTATCCCAGGAAATAAATAATTTTCAATAGTATATGTATATGTCAACTGTTCTTTTTGTTTGTCAGCAATGTTTTAATTTAAATTGTAAGACTTTCAACGGGGTTATTATTTTTGATTTTATTAAATTAATAAAAATAGAAGTTATTGCTAACTAACTATACGGTACGATCACGAAAAATGTGCCGGCTAGTAGTATACATTTGTATAAGCTCGTGCAACATTAAATTAAATCGATTGAAACACACTATTTAGTTTCATACTTACCAAAAAACACTGCATTTTGCACAAACGAGGAACACAGAATGACTTTTTAGAAGCCTACAAGTTATTATATAGTTATTGCTCCTTCTTCTCCATTCCGTTTTTCCGTTGCACTTTCTCGAGTGTGTCTTTGTTTCGTTCGTTACATTTCTCGTGGATACATGCATGGATGATTTACTGGTTATTGGATACATTTAAATAATTACTTCTTCAGAGGCGCACCATTTCTTTTCTATAAGCTTATTAACATATTTTTTATATATATGATAGATACAAGGACTCCAGTGAAATCAATATATTGAAATAATGTGATTATGCAAAAAAAAACTCTTTACGTGTTTGAATTTCACGCTAGGATGGTGAGATATTGCTCTGATATGCTAATTGATCTAATTTTACATTATGTATTTGTTCATAGAAAATGGTATAATATTTCGTAAATATGAGGAAATTATTAGTGTAATATAGGTAACCTTACATCAACACAGATTCCTGTTACGTTTCAAATTGGGTTAAGCGAAAATCTTGAGAAGATATTTGCTATATTACACAGTTGAGAACAAAAAAAAGCGGATACCTAAAACGTTTAAAGATGTTTAATGCTGAAGTTCTGTTTTATAAAAATAGGTTGAACTTTTTTTTATTGCTCACCACTGTCCAATTTAAAGAGAAGACTACTTATTTCGTGCATAATTGAAAGCTTTAATTTATGGATGACATAAAGTTAATTAGAAGATGTGAAGTGGAGTACAAAATTTACCTAAATTGTACACATCAGTTTCCTTAAAAGGTACCTGTATAATACAAATTTCGCGATTTGTGTATAGAGAAGCAATAATATAGTACATTAAATGTTGAAAATTACGTCTACTGTAATTACGTGCTCTAATGATTTTCTTGATAACATTTCCTCTAGAAGCAGGAGTTTCACAAAGTATAAAGTATTAAATGTTGGTTGTACAGGAATTTATTATACCTTGAACCAACAATTAAGTAAGTACATTTTGTCCATCTTTATCAGTCTTACGTTGCATATAAAACAACTTGAAATTAATCATACTATTAAAAAAATTAGATGAAAGATTGTGTGACGTGGACGTGTATTCTGCATTATTTTATTTCACCATCAGCTGAAAAGAGGAAGTCGAAAAGCTTTTAAATACTTTCTATTTTATGAGAACAAAAACAATTGTTGATAACCCGCAACGCATTGTACACCTATACAGGGTGTGCCGGTACTTGATACGAAAAAGTCGAGTACCTACAAGTAGATGTCGAAATAATCAGTTCTTCATATAATTTTTTTTCATACGAGTCTTCGTTAACAAGTTACGAGCCCTCAAAGGTGAAAATTAAAAAGTTATTTTTATTTACAGTCTCTAAACTGTTAACTTCAGCATGATGCAAATTTGATGATCGGTAACACATGCGTACAGCTCATTTTTTATGTAAGTGAAACATCATTATGCCCAGAATGCCAGGGACGGACTATGCCCAATGGTTAACAACCCAGAATTTTTGGATAGATGATGATCGCAATCTGTCTGCATCAAAAATAAGTTTCCTGGAGAATTTGCCAACGATAATACCCTCTTCTTATCCCAACTCGGTAAAATTAACAGTTTAGGAAATGTTTATGATTTTATGTCACAGTACACATCAAGCGGCGCTTCCACCATTTATTAAAATTTTTAATTGGACATATAATTACTATGTTAGAACCGTACATATTTTTAAAATAAGAGCCTAGAAAATCTTACGGTCTGCTAATGTAATTTTCACTAACAAAATTTGACAATCACACTTTACACATAACACAAAATAGAAAAACAAAACAAGAATAAGTTAAAGTAAGTTAAGTATTCAGCTCCAAATATCGATGTCCATTCAGACGTTTTTCAAAAACGTATAGACCTATTAAATTATTATCCACTATTATTGCCCATACATTAATTATGAATCGGTGCTGGTCTTTTGTTTGCACAGTAACATGCGGATACTCTTCATCCCATAAATGTATGTTATGGGAATTAAGAATGCCATTTTTTGTAAAGATTCATCGGTAAATAGTATCCTCCATCATTTTTTGTACTGCTATGTTATCAACGTACTTGTGAAGTTGGTAAATTTTACACTAAATGCTAATTTTCACCTTTGAGGGCCCGTAACTTGTTAACGAAGGCCCGTATGAAAAAAAAAATGATATGAAGGACTGATATTATTTTGACCTCATCTATTTGTACTCGACTTTTTTGTATCAAGTACCGGGACATCCTGTATTATATATGAATTCATATATTTTTTTAAATTCACCCTGTTCCTGATGCATAAGAAATGATAAAATCTACTAATGCCAAGTCATATGGAGTGTAACATATGAAAATATGAGGGATTTTCATATGACTTGCGATATATATTTTCCACGTATTTTTCATATCAGGGGGAGATTTACCAATAGCGAAAATAATACCCATACTTTCACGGGGTAACCGAAAATATGCAGAGTCGTGGGTTGCATACAGATTAAGTCGGATATAATGGGAAGAGCTCCATTTTGAGGGGGCTAGTAAGACGGCACAGAAGTTAGTCAAAGGGACGTCTCTAAATTTTGAACTTAAAATTGTATTAAGGATGTCTGAAAGTTTCACCGACTTCCTCTTAGTTTGATTTTTTAGAAGTAATTTACGTAGACACAGAGTTTGTAGCATGTCATTATGGACAACTACTTTGCTAATTGCTAGGGAAATGTGAACGGAAAATTTCCAAGAGGTTATTTTAAAGTTACTGTCACTTATTGTTATTATATACCTACCTTAACACTAACTTATATAAAAATTCAGGCAAGTTGACCAAAATTGCCATTTAAAAGCCCATTAAATTGGACTGTTAAAACAAATAATATAAATGATCAAAATGATATATGGGTAAGATATTTTTATTTTCTTACACTTTCACATTGAAAACTTCTATTTTTGGCCATAAAAAAATAGAATAGTGTATTAACACTATTGTTGTAAAAAATCCATTATCTATATTTCACTGAAGATATTAATTCAGAGTTATATATTAATTTCTTGTACAGGCCATACATTCTCGCATTCCACCTGTTTCATAAAGTATTAAAATTTTATACTGCAGCCTTTGGGATCGTTGGTAAATATTGGAGTATAATTTTTTACTGAATATATGTCGCTTTGTAAATGCATGGACTTCGATATTCGTTCACTTTTATTGGTCCCACGTGAATGTCATTTTTTTACTGAATAAAAAGCTCACGAATTGAGCTTTTGAATCATGAAACTAGGAAGTTGTAGATACAATTGTATTTTTTATCATTTTTATAGTTTTTATATTCTATATATACGGTTGTAGCACGTTTACGACAAATATGAATAACATAAAAGTTAAATCTTCTATTGAATTGTAAATGTGGATACAAAAATGGACTACTTAGTATGCAAAAGTATTAGGGCATAGTTTATAAAATTATATTTTGCTAGAAGATTTTATTTAGAAGTTGAAAATTGACGAGATTCATTTTATGAAACAATCGTGGTGCTAATTTTTTTTAAATCTGTACTAACTTGAATTAGGTGACAAAATTAACTCTTCTAAGGACTATAGACTTTATAAGAATACCCTTTATCTTATTATTTAGTAGTAAAATTACTATACACAATTCGATTTCTTTATAAGAATATGCTTTCTCATATTACTTAACAGTAAAATTGGAATATTTCGAAAGAAAATATCATCAATTTTCTCAATCAAATTTTTTACGTATTCGTTGGTGCAAAGTATAACAGTGTCAAAATTGTTTGTCAGAATGTTTGACCTCTGACTGTCAACTTCATCATGGTCAGCAATATACGAGATGTGTAACTGAATATGTTAAAAATATTTCAGGAAATGAGTCCTTGGATCATTTTAAGAACACAAATTATAATCATAAGTAAAATATATTCGTCGGAACTTTAATTTATAAAAATACAAACACAGCAGTGTAATTATTGTTAATACGGTAGAAATGTAGCTTTTCCGCTGTACCTATTCTTCTCTCTATCTTCCCCTACAAATTAAAGAAATTACAAAACATTGTTAAATTTTGATCTTTGAATATTTTAATACATAATACATTTGAAAGCAGAGAATAGCCGTGGAAAATGTCAGGGAATTTCAAAGGAAAAATCTACAACAGGAAGAAAATTATTTGTATCATAAGAAACAGGTGCCACGAAAAGATACGATCGTTAACTGCTGTTAACATTTTGGGCACGTACGAATCCTTATCAGGAAAATAGTACTAAGTAAATAATAAGCTTTTGTTTTTCCAACAGCGCTGTTGGCAGAATTCGTTCATTAAAATAATTTACGAGTTTTTATTAAGTTGGCGCTTGTTATCTCCGACGGGCGATTGTTTGGTAGTGTAATTTTACCCGGGAGTCTACTCTCTGTAATACAAAAATAATTAGATTTTGGTAGTGAAGAGGATGCTGCAGTCAAGAATTTTAAATGGGAGGGTTGAAAATGCACCAGCGTTTAATAAGACGCAACCGAGAGTTATTATTAAGAGGACCCGTATTTCGTCTTATTGCCCATTTATTGTTTGCTTAAAAATATGAAGCAATTATGTGGTATTACTTGTATAACGGGGACTATGATTCAGTTTGTGGTCTTGCTTTAGAATTTATGGTAGAAACAGCAATTGAAATTTTTTATTGTTGGAAATACAACGCAGTTTCTTTTAAAAGTCAGTAGACTTTATATAAAAGTAGGTAAGAAATGTTGCTCATTAAATTTTCTTTTATGCGGATTGTCTATTATATTAAACTGAATACGAGGGGAAACATGTTGGTTAAAAATGTACACATACATCCTTTTTTTGAATAAATTTCGTAATTCTTACCTAAATTACTGGAAACCGTTAGTAAATCCTATTACGTCCCTCTAAATCCCAGTACATCTTAGTAATACCCTAGTCATAAATTTTGCTATATATCCAGTAAATCCTTATATATTTTTACCTAGGAATACTGAATATCTTTTTAAATTTATACAGTGTCCCATAATTAAACTGCGTTGTTCAAGAATAATGAAAAAGGTTTTAATAATGTATAGGTTTCTATCCATTTTTTATGAAAATGTATATACAGGTTGCCTCAATATTCCATGTATTTGGAACTGCGCTAGTTTTCTATGATTAAAGTAAACAGATTTAACTAAACTTACCTCTGTCGTAAGTTGTTTCGATTAGCCGCTAGAGGGCAGGAAAGTTGACAAAAAAATATTTGTTTTTCAAATTTGAAACACCTTTTATCCCTTCCTTTAATTAATCTGCTCATAATTTTGTCAGTGGCCATGTATAGATTTTATTTTTGTCCAAAAAAGTTTTTTTAACAAGATCCCTTATAAGATAAAAGTAATTTTTTTGAAACAGAAACGAAATAATGTCTTCTAATTTACTGAAACGTAATAGACGTTTTTTTTATAAAAATTCTTCAGTGAACATCGTTGTCAGTGGTACCAAGTAAAAAATACACATTTCAAAATAGAAATAGACGCTATACCATGACGGGGTATTTTCACAGTTCTGTTAATTCAATTATATCGTGTACTATGTCAGTAGGTCAGAGATTTTTATATGACGTATATTTGGTAGTATAGCAAATTCCAAAAAAATCTCTCCTTTCAAAGTTATTTAAAAAATATATGTTTTCATCCAAACGAAGCAACTTGTCAAATTCTTAATAGGCGCACAAGATTCAATGAAGGAGTTGATATAAGAATTTGCAGATATAAAAACGCTTTATAAACCAGGATATCCACAACACTCAATTTGAGATTTAGAAATTATTCTTTAATCTTTAAGATGCGTAATATCACATTGAATTCAAAATTTCATTTTCTTATCTCAAGTAATTTCAGAGATATCTGGAAAAAAAAACTTGCAGATGTCCACCTGCAAGGGACTAGCGAGAAATAAACATTATGACCCAGAGCCTTCAAAAATGATTGCAAGCCACGTAACCAACAATTTTTTTTGGATCAGTGATTATATTTCGTTCATGTTGACAATTAAATTTCTGTAAAATTAAAAATTATGAAAACAATAAGATCAAGATTACATAAAAACACAATCGGCTGTGTTTGGTGTATTTGTTCACGAAATTCTATTCAATCAATCAGTGTTCGCATTATCATAGTAAATTATGAAAGGAAAGCTAATAGATCAGTTCTTAATTCAAATGTTAAATCATCTGATGATTTTAATGTGTATTTTCCTAATATTTGCAACTTAATTCTTTAATCAATTGATGATACGGTTATTGATTCAAGACATTTTTTATCTAAGGCACCAAAACCGCCTTTTTCTTTTTTTATGCTTCCTATCACTGACCGTGAAGTAGATGATGCAATATCTAATTTAAAAGATTTAGCTGGTCTAGACTACTATTGTTTAAATAGTTTTATGATTAAGGCATCTCTGGAATCGTTAATTGAACCCCTGACTGTACTGTTTAATAAATGTGTCCACGAAGAAGTATGGCCGGAGTCATTTAACATTTCTAAAATCCTTCCCCTGCATAAAAAAGGTGACAGGAATTGTCCAGATAACTTTAGGCCTGTAGCTACTGTACCTGTTATTAGTAAACTTTTTGAGTCAATCATAAAACATAGATTAGTTAGTTACTGTGAAAGTAAACATATTTTCTCGGATTTCCAATTTGGTTTCAGAAAAGGTAGATCTACTCTTAAAGCATTATTGGCAATGGTCGATGTTATAGTACAGGGTTTTGTTGAGGGTGTCGAATCGAATGTTTCCTCTCAAAATATGACTCTAGTTTGCTGCCCATTCAAAATGGTGTTCCACAGGGTTGTGTTCTGGGACCTATTTTGTTTCTTTTATAAATAAATGACTTGCTTTACTCTCCGGGGGACGCCTCCTGTTTTATATATGCAGATAACACTACGCTAATTACAAAAGGTAACGACTTAAGTTTAGTCAGTCTGCACATTAAAACTTAATGAGTCCAAAACCCAAAATATTATATTTAGCTTTTGGACTTTGTAAAAAGGACAAATCTACTTGCTGAATAGGACTAGTAGTGGGACGCACAATAGGCCTAATTAGGCCGCGGTGCTATGGGACTTATTAGGACCAACCACTAGGAAGAAGAAGAAGTAGAAAAAGAATAGTGACTTCAAATATCAACTTCTATTGTATGTAATGTGGTCGTTAAAAATTATTTAAAAAAAAATAAATATCTCGAACGCATACGAACGGTTTGTCATTGTTCATTTTTCATTGTAAACGAATCATTAATATTGATGACACCAACATTTAGGGAATTTTCGTTACCAGTGAGTACCAGTCCTTATGAAGGCAATGTATATACCAGTACATCTTAGATGTTAGTGTACAAAATAAATTTCCATTGACTGAATGTGCATAAACAATTTATGTAATATTTGTAACAAAATTTCTTTAAAATAGTATAAATTCAGATTTCCTGGTATTTCCTTTCTATTTCTTTTATTTCTCTTTACTTTTACATGGTCTGTTCTTACTACTCACTTGCTTTTACTTTGTTTCAGAATATTCAGGTAATAATTTGCTTTATTAAAAATTATGAAGACATCTATAAATTAATTGCATTAGCTCAGCGCCTGAACTTGTAATTGAAAAGTAGCAAGACCTACAAAAAATTAATTTCAGTAACTAACACCTCCTGTGGAACTTATAAAACTTCTTTTTCCTCTTCGACTGCCGGTTATTCCGCTCACGTGCCTGTTTGATATCTTAAAACTCAAAGGCGGCTATGGGACACAAACTGGAGGGATGTGTGAGAGACAAACAAATCCTACGATGAAATATGTAATGTTCAGTTACTGTTGAATATCGCCCGCTCTATTGGGATGTATGAAAAAAGACAATAATGTCAAGAGCGTTTACTAATGAAAAATAGTAGTCTTTTACACCACGCTTCCTCGGCTCATAGATTCGAAATAATTGAGGCGGAATGATGAAGACTGGATGTTGGCGAGGGCGACGACGAGCACACACATGTGTGAATAAAGATAACGCGAGCAAGCAACGGGCACCTGTGGCGGACGTAAATTTATGTATGTTTTGACGTAATAGATGGTGAAAGAATCGTACATCATGGGATATTATAGTTACTTAGGGGTTTTGTTCTTAATTTTCCTTTATTGTTAGTTTTCAGAAAATCGGCATATTTTCTATTGGTTTAGAATTTTTATCCGTCACTCGTCAGTAATTAATAAAAGTATGTACTACTGTATTTGTAATAATGAAAGCTTTTACAGAACAGAATTGAAACTTATCGTACCGTTAGCTCCCCATAGTGTCAATTCAGGACAGCTATCACCGTTGGTTGTTGGATGTTGGACTGCGTGTATATACAGTCCCTAGATGTAGCATCTAGGGACTTTTGTTATCCTGTACTCGTATTAGCCTTTGAGTTAATTAAATATTTGTTGTAGAGAATTGACGCTCTTTTTGTTATACCTTCGACTTATCTGACACCTTTGCGGAGGTAGTTTCTGTCACTAACACCTTTTTCCACTTCTACAGTTCTGGATCTGGATGACCAATGTTTTTGGCATTTGAAGTTTTGTATCCTTTCACCTTTGTTCACTACTACATATAAAATGTGTCCTCAGATCGATGGTAAACGTCTGAACAGTTTGCCAGTTTAGTTAATATTTATTTTTGAATTAGCACATAAACGGGTCCGCAAATTTCACCGCCAACGTTTGACGACGATATTCACGACGATAAATAAATACGATTTTCAAATAAAGTTAAATGCAAAATTTTTTGTTTTTGAGTTACAAGCCTTTAAAATTGTTAAAAATAAAACTAAATAACTTCATAACACTTTTACTGATCCCCTTAAAATTAGGCACATTTATTTGGACCATTATTACGTATTATTTTTTAAGGCTTTAGTCAAATCAATATACTGGGTGATAGTTTTCTCTGGTTACCTCTCCATTTTAGCGGTCAAAACTTTTACAGTGGTCGTATTTTTTTTTAAACGGCCAGCAACATCGGAAAGGTCCTTTTATTTAAAAAATTATTGTCTTTTGAGGAAATCGCCTACAGAAAGCCATTCTTGAGAAAAGTGGCATTATTTGCATGTGTGTATGTTTCAGTTTGCGTAGCAGTGTCACGGATTTAAAACTTTGAGTTCAGTAGGCGATGAAAAAAGATGTTGATTGCTGTAGCTATCAGGTAATGTCATTATTCTCGTGTTTTTTAGGATTCTCATCACTCCACACATGCAAATTATGAAAATTTGGAACTCCGTTCTTTGCAAAATAAGATTCGTTGGTATAACATAATTTTTGAAGCAAATTATTATCTTCTGCGAAGCCATTCATCAACCAGCAACAAAATTGTAAACGTACGTTGGGATCTAAATTTTCAAATTCTTGAGCAAGAGTTAAATGAAATGTAGTCCAGGCAGTCTCTGTTTCAAAAAGTCCATATTTGGGTGAATCGTATATCCACGGAGATTTTTGGCTTTTTGGCATTCGAATATCACTAGAAATAAAACATTTTCTGTGTACATAAAAAAAACGTGGTATTACTTTTGGCGGCACAATATGTTATAAAAATTAAAAAAATGTCATATTTTTCTTCCTATTTAATTATGTGTCTTTTCAAGAGTTGATTTTAGGCGGAAATGGAAAAGGAAAAAAATTTTTGTAATTAAATTTTNACCCTCATTACTTTTTAGGGAATTTTTTGGGGTCTTTAAATTGGGTATAGGACCTTCATACTTGGCTCAAGAAAACTTCATATTATGTAGAATCATCACACCAAATTTCATCAAAATCGGTTCTATATATTTTGCATAATAATTTTGCAATCCAAATTTTGAAAAAAAATTTGCAAATTTTCAAAATTTTGCTTGTTTAAACATTGGTCGAATTTTTGTACTTATAAGCAATTGGAATAACTTCGTGAATATTCAACCAAATCAAATTTTTTTAAAATAGGTTTTAAAAGTTCTTGGAAAGAAAGACACTTCTTTAAAAAAAAACAGATCGATTGGTCAATTAATTATGTAGTTGTAGCCGATAAAAGTTAACCCTCATTTACACTAAATGTACTGGGACATCCGGGCTAATTAACTCATTGTTTAGCACGTGATTTGAATGTAGCAAAATGCAAAATTCATCCAGTCTAAGACAGATTAAATTCATTTATTTTTTTTTTAATTTTAATATTCTTATAAAAATAAAAAAAACTTTATAATAATACAACTAATTAAATAAAATATTGTAGAATTGAATGTAACAATTCTTTTAAATACTATAAAATGCAGTACTTAAATGTAATGTTGATATTGTAAGATTCAATAATATTCTAGGCACAATTTAGGCAATAACATTTAATTTTAAGATAATATTTTATACGTCGACCTTTTCTGTGCACGCATATAGACTACTGATCACTTAGAAATAATTTACTTTTGGTTTTAAATACGTAAAAAGACCTTCTTGTGAAAAGATCGAAAGCATAATTACAAAAGAAAACGTGAAAAGTCAATAAATATGTATATTTCGGGGTCTGGCGATGACTTTCACAGACTTTTGCCTACACCATTCAAAAGAGCGAAAAAAAATAAGTTGATTTAAAAAAAAGCATTCTGGTAGCTGCTTTATAAGTGCCACAACAATATTTGCCCTATTTGCTAAATATATTTTTAAAAAATATGTATTTTTTA
Source organism: Anoplophora glabripennis (assembly GCF_000390285.2). Lineage (NCBI taxonomy): Eukaryota > Metazoa > Arthropoda > Insecta > Coleoptera > Cerambycidae > Anoplophora > Anoplophora glabripennis. The sequence goes on along the minus strand of NW_019416232.1, from coordinate 1,507,168 downwards.
TCACTCCTCATATTTTTTACATTATTTTAGAGATATTAAGCAAATTTAGTATTTTTAATATTATCAAATGAATGAGTTCGCATGCAAAATTATGTACGAAATTGGTCTTCATCTGCTCTTATTTTATAATTTTTAGTTATTAGACCATTATCTACTTATGGACTTGTATACAGTCAACCAAAAAAGCTCAAGACAAATGTTTATAAATGACCAATCCAAATCTGAAAAGAAATATTCTCGACTCGAATTTTCCTACAATCGAGGAATCATAAAACTCTCCCATATTTTAAAATTTATTTAAATTTTACAAACAACCAGAGTTTTCATAAATGATTAAAAATCGCGTGAACAATAATTTTGTTGTGAATAGTAATTTTATTTCCTTCGCTTTGGCAATTAAAAAATTTTAAAACAATAAGACCAAGGCGTAGATGCAATGGTTTTCGTACAGTGGATAGAAGTGGGTTCAGATATTTAAATACCTATAGAAAATAAATACCACTGACTGATAAACGACCAGTTTAGGTCAGAAATTTTTTATAGTCCACAGCTGTATTGCAATCGATAAAGAACAATGTTTCACATCTAATATTTTAGTATCAAGGAGCCTTTATATGAACAGATTTGTCATGTCTTTTTATTCGGTTTGTCGAAAGAGATCACTGCACTGCAATGGTTGCAACATCGTTGTTCCAATTTCTATTAAATCAGTATAACATTCGATTCTAGTAGATTTCATCTACAATAGCTTGCAAAGGAATTGTTTCACCGTTTGAAATCATTTACTGCAAAGTAGGGAAACACGTTTGGGACGTCTCAGTTTTTATCACCTGTTCGATGGTGTAGATACACAGTGGATAAGCCCAAGTGCCGCCATTTGTATCCATTCTACCCTTTGGAAACAAATGACGGGATCGAAACCTCCGGCTACCCGGTGCGTCATTGTGGAGCGGCCGGTTACTCTAATAGAGATAGAAAGTTAGTTATCCGTATCCTCTTAATGGCGCTGGAGATCTGCAATGACATTTTAATGAGAGCGAGTCACCATGATTAAGCACCAGTCAAATTCTGTAGTGGCGGAGAGTAGTGGAGACTCGCCCCCAAAACGTGGAATTTACAAGTACAAATTACGCATTGTGCTCGCCGTGGAGCCATTATGCTCGGTCGGGAATATTTTCAGCGGCAACTAGGGGCGTTTACATTTTTTATAAATCTAAATAAATTAAAGTGGTACGAGATATTGAACCCTGAGGGGTTTACATTACAGCACATTAGATTTGTATTGCATTACATATACAAAAAAGTATTTAAGTTAGAATAAAAAAAAAGGTACAGAAAAAGGAAACTAATAGAAAATTGAGAAAGAGTCGAACGTCTAGCGGCAGAAACCAAATTCACAAAATTAAAATACGGAAAGTTTGAACTAATGAAGAACTGATATTCAAATAAAATGTTTAACAGGTATCGTCAAAATACGAACAATTAATTACTTTGTATAAAAAAGATATAGAAAGGAGATGCTTACCGGAAACGAGTAACAGCAGACCTACAAAAACACTTCCAGAATGCAGAGCAACAATCGTCGTCAGGTAGTTTCCTTTACTTTCATAAAATTCTTTTCTATTTCAAAAAATACAGGGTGTTTCAGAAAGACCTCCCGTAAATACAGGGGTGATAGTAGGTACGACAAAAAATGAGTATTCCGGGGTTTTTAAGGATGCCATATACGCTGGTCTAATTATTTGTTGGATATTTCATAGAGGGCGCTGGTTATGCTACATTCCTATTACATTTTAAGTTCTAATTTTTTTAAGGTTAGGTTTTTCGGGCTCTAATTTCTAATGTACAATTTTATTTTTTTTTAAATAATGCACTCTTGTTAGAACTTCATAATAAGTGACTTTTCTTAATGTAGGCTTATGTTAAAACTTATTGATGGAAGCCTCATAAACAACGCGTACATTCTTAGTAATATTTTAAACTCTAATTAACTTTATATCAAAATTTTAATGACTGTAATTAATCATTATTAGCTACTGTCGCTAACAATCACCAACTAGCGAACCGATTGTGACAGCTCTACATATCAAGAAAAGTAAATAATGGCACCTCACTAGTAAGTCCAGTAAATATTTCATTGGTATTTTGAAGTTAATATAAAAAATCAGAAAAAAAACAAAAGTTAACTAAGTACAACAAAACCATAAAACAATAATTTGTGATGAAAAGGATAATTTGTAACGAATTGTATTAAAGTAGTTGTAAGGAAAGTAAATATGCAAGAAAAACAGTTGTACAAATGTTTAGTGTTCAAGCCATCAAGAGAAAGCTTATAAAAGTTAAAAAAGTGGATAAAAAGGCAATAATACCAGATTTAAGGACATCATGCATAGTGGAAGAATTTTCCGTAAAAAGATTTTATGCAGTTTAACACTAAAAAATTCTGCGACATTCATTTGTTTTATAAAAAATCTATTTATTTGTCAGAATTTCTATAAATAACGTAAAAGATAACATCGATCTGATACAAATAAATTGAATTTCAGTGCAGACTCAAAAATGAGAAATACTAATGAATGTTTTGCAAGTTTCTACAAATGTTAATACAAAATAATGTGAAAAGGGCAAAGAGATCGAGCTAGCAAAACTTCTACGATTAATGTCATCAAAAATAATGAGAATGAATACGAGTACAATGTTTGTCCAAGTTCAGTCGTTACATTTATTTCATTGCGATGAATAAAGCGATTTTTTTGCAGTTGTTTAATTGTCGTTCTTCGTTACCCTTGAAAATAGTGAGGTGTTATAATCGTAACATAAATTTTTATTTACTTGGCCCTTGGCTTACAATATTGTCTTTCTAGAAAACACTTTTCCGTGAGAATGGCACTCCTATGTCGTAAGCGCTGTCTGATTAAAAAGATACCTATGTAAAACTTTTGTTGCATATTTTCCGCACACTGCTGCAATGTATGTGGGTAGACAATATGTTATTTAATTAATTATTGTAGACAGAACTGTGTAGGGTGAAATACGTTTTTCAAGTAAAGAGTCATTGTGGCAGTGTGTAGGCATAGCGATCATAATCCGTAGAAGGTATTCCTTCCGGGTGCCGTCTAATAGCCAATCCAATGTGGCGGTCCAATAATTCAAAGAAAGTTTTTAATTTTCATGAAAATCAGTACCCGGTTTTTCGAGCCGCTGATTACGGATCAGAAGTCAAAATTGTTAAATTCAAAATGGCTGATCCAATATGATGGACCAATAGTTCAGAAAAGTTTTTAGTTTTCATGAAAATCGGTACTCAGGGCTTTTTCGGATCGCTGACTGAATAAAAAAACCCCTCAGGACACTATTATAAAAAATATTTCAACTACTTATTTGGATTTACAGCAGAAAAAAACGATTTATTAATTTATAATAAAAAACGATGCTGCGAAAAAATTACTTTAAGGTATCCTAAATAAGTGTCTAAATCGGCGTTCCGATATTGGCGATATTTTAATGGAAAATGCATGTCTCATAAAAAGTATAGATTTTGAAAACATTTGAAAAATTCAGCTGAAGTTAATGTTCTATGTAATATCAGTATTACTGATATTTGGATTCGAAAAAGGTAATAACGATATGCCGAGATTAACCTAACTTGGGTATTGTGATTTCTTGTTAAACCATTTTTTTTTTTTGGTTTTGTACAAATTGCTATTTCCCAGTTCCCCGCAACTGTATCTTCTAATAGAAAGTTTAAGGTGTCAAGATCTTAACTATAACGTCTACTTTGAAGTCATTCAGCGATATTTTGCAAATACATACTGCAATTTTCCATATAGAAACGCCATTAAGTTCAAAATCTGATTTTGTAATTTTATAGTCATCGTATTGGATCTGCCATTTTGAATTTCTGAATTTTGAGTACGGATTCGAAATTAACGACTCAAAAAACTTTTCAGCGTCAAATTTCAACAAATTGGGAGCATGTTTAGCATTTTTCTCCGCCATATTTGATCTGTCATTTTGAATTTCTAAATTTTGGGTACGGATTTGAAATCCACCTCGAAAACCTATTAATACCTAATTTCAGCACAATCAGGGCATTTTCAGCATTTTCGTACGTCATATTGGATACGCCATTTTGAATTTCTTAATTTTGAATACAGATTCAAAATCAGCGACTCCAAAAACCTTTGAGTACCTACCATACTTCATAGCAATTGGAGCACTTTTAGTATTTTGGCCACTTTTTCAGGTTCCTGGCCCATAGTGTATCGTGTCGAATAACGCAGCTTGTGATAGAACTATTAGAATTTTTCTAGCAAAAATGATCTATCGAAAAAAATTTATTCTATGATTACGTAGCCTAAACATTGCATCTTGGTTAATAGAGCGGGATATTTACGTTGGCTTTTCATTGAAATTAAATCTAGAGTATTCTATGTAAACCATTACTTACTACTATTGGCTGTTGCTGGAACTGTCAATTTAGTGACATATTAACACATGCCAAATAGGTCAATGTATCTAAATTTCATCAAAGCTTGCGTTTTGTTTATTTTTTAATTTTATTTATAAGTATATTAAATTTTGTATGGATTTTTCGCTGTGGAATTATTAATTTTATCTTATTCACAATTCGAGGTTAAATTAAAATATTGCCGGGAAGGATGCTGGGAATATTATTGTTGTGATTTATTAGTAAAAGTTCTCCTAGAAGTTTCTTTTTAATAAAATCGTTTACTGATTATATTATATTAAAATTCCAATAATTTTTTATGTAAATCCACTATTGTATAGAGATTGCTTTTATATGACTGTAAATTATACGACTTGCTGGAAATATTTAATATAATACCTACGAAGCCTACGAATATATCTACCTCTGATTGTAGATTTCAATATTAGTCTAGAAAGTCGACGATTTGTACAAGAGCGGATACGAAAAAATTGTTATCTTTACATAGTAGGTATAGGATTAAATGCAATGAATATATTTCTCTTTTGTACTATGATTTTTATTGTTAGCAAGGATATGTATTATGTACATTTACTTTTTAATAATCGGACAATTTCAAGTTAAACAATTGTTGAAATTAAATCATTTAAATTTTATCTAGTATTATTGCATATAACCTTTACTTGTATTATTATATTTATTTATTTACAAAGGAAGGAAGGAAGGAAGGAAGAAAGAAAGGAAGGAAATTTTTTTATAACCATTAATTTTGTATATTTACCTTGGTATTTGTAACGTTTCATCTCTCCAGAAGACGAATTTTTCGAGACAAAACGTCTGAATCTGGTTCGCGCTGAGGCAGTACAGTATTGGGGGCCATGAAGGCTTGCAAAAAATGTAATAAAATTTCCAGGGTCGTATGATGATCCAGTTGATGATGGTCCTGGAGAGACGAAACGTTATATATAAAAATTGATTATGCCATTCGATAGAGGGCAAAAAGTTGTCATGAGAAAGTGTTCTTCTTTTTTCATTATCATCTCAAACAAGGTTGATATGAAAAAAAATGGATTTCCAAAATCTCGATTTTTTTCAAATATTTCGAAAACTAATCATGTAAGCCTTGATTTTTTAGAGGCATAATGTTGGTACCCTGATTATGCAACTATGCCTCTATTTAAGCTACTTCGTATCTCTTACCGTTTCCGAGATCCCAGTAGTGAGAAGCGAATTTGTAACAAACAGCCTGTAATATGTTATGTAGCATCATTTGAAAAATTTTCCGACTTTTAAAATTTCTAGAGGACGTGATTATAACGTCACTTAATGTTAAAATGGCCCTACTCAAAACAATAACTTCGGCGAATTTAAAAAACCACTCTGGTACTCTGTTGAATCGAAAAATTCAAGATAAATTGATATTTCTAAATGTATTAAGGTATAAAGTTGTCTTTATTTTACTATCGTTGTTATGACTATAAGTAGAATGAACACAAAGGAAGTAAAGAAAAAGAAAATGTACCTAGGTAAAGTAAAACTCAATATCGTTCTATGGAGCTTGCAGGGTCGTAAATTACTGATCCCCATTGGGTTTAGATTGCATTGAAGATCCCGCGTTTGTTAAAATTATGCATTCTTAAGGAAGCATTGGTAAGTGCAATTCATTTCGATTTACTAGCCGAAGCCGTTCCCCCTGATGCGCTAATGTATCTCGAGCTGCCGATATTTACCACATGTTGCTAGACAAGGGGACGAATGAAAAGAAAATTTATTTTGCAACTGTTCTCTGTGTGCCAACATTCATTAAAAGTTTTGCCTTTCTTGTCACGTGTAAGCTCTGCTGGATGATAAGATGGTTACATAAATATGAAAAGTTCCCTTCCTTATAAAGAATATTTTGTATGCACTCTTTCAATGGGACTTTGCACATCGCGTCAGAATTCTTTAAAATTGATAGAAATACAGAAATTAGAAATCAGATTGGGGTACTTTAACTAATTCCCGCAATACAAAATATCTTTAAATGGCATCAAGGCCAATAACTTTCCTCTAATATACATAGTGATTCAAAAATCATTAAAAAAAAAATCTGGATGTACAGGGAACTCTTACAAATTATCAGCAAATTCAACCGATTTTTATTATTAATTAATAAAATTAATTTGTGGTTTTAAATAATAAAATAATTTGGCATACCTGATGTTACAACTGTTCAAAATTTTGTTCACCGACGTGTAAACATATTTGGGTCCGTCTTACTCAGTTTCTACAAACTAACACAAATGCTCTGTTGTTTCACCATAACACAAATGCTTCACCATAATACAATTGTTGTCTTGCTTCACCGTAAATTAAAACGATATCCATTAACTCCGAGTTGCTATACATGCAAGCCATTTTTGACACTAACTACTAAAAAACTATTGTAAACACTATGGGAACGACGACTGTAAAATCGGATTTCAGTAGTTGCTGAGGCCACGTGATTCTCAACGCGTATTACGAATGACGCTAGAGACTACAGTTGTCCAGCTATGTAATGATTGAAAATATTACAAATTCAATAATTTTTTTTCTCGGAAACTATTTAAAATTGCGTTCAGAGCTGCCTATGGACTAAAAAAAAATACCTCAGTAATGAATACGAATTTTTTAAAGGTTGATGATGATAATGATCTTAAAAGGTTTTGCTAGCGTAAATACTTAAATACTAGCACTAATTAGTTGTTATTTTTCGTGATTCTTTTTGTTCACCATTAACTAAACTAATAGGATCGTCGTTTGCTCCAGTGGCGTGTAATAAAAATCCAAAGATTTAAAAAAATACCTATTATCTTAAAAATTAAGAGGCTGTCCAAAAAGTTGAACTTGTTGAATTACATGCATGGTGAAAGCACTTAGTTCTGGACACCCTGTATATGTGTAATGAAAAAAACTTATGATAAAGCTAGTGAAAATTTCATAAAACATTGGTCTTTACAAATAATACCTATATCGCCTACTTCATCACTCACATCCTTCTGAAACTAGTATCTTTAATCTAGTAAATTTCCCTATTAATTGCTTAACATGCCGCTGTTGACAGGTGCCTGCATTTGAGCTATCATCGGAACTTCTTGAGATTGTCAGACTTAGTTAAAGTGGCGACAGGACAAAACACTCGTGTTCAAAATATGGGGTGCTGCAAATCTTAACCATGAAATTGAAATTGCGTTGTAGCTACTATTTCATAATCATCTGACAACTGTCGTGTTAACAATTATTTTACTACAAATTTGTTTGTAATATTAAAATGTTCGAGAACATTGTGTTTTAAGAACATTCGCAAATTATCTCCTATTTTATGTTAAAATAAATATAATATTCTTTAAATTCAGTTTTTGATACAGTAAATATGTAGTAGTTATTTTTATTTCTTGTATTGAATCAGCTTGTACATAAAAACGGTTTATGTGTATTTAATATTAAAGCAGAACAGAGTTGCTACATTTCCAGTTAATTACCGTAATTGCAACGTAATTTATTACACGTTTATTGATAGTTTTTATACCGTTCTTGCTAAATTTCCAGTTAGTTATATTAAGCTGTAGCACAATTAATCATAATTATTGCTAGTAGTATTTCTGAAACCGTAAGTCATGATTTATATAGAGGATTGATCACAAAATAAAACTTTGTGGTAATAGTTTATTGAATATATAATAAACAACTGAAAATTCAATTTAATTCGGATTGTCATATCTTAGTTAGAACTTGTATGACTTAATACTAGAATGTTTATCTTTTTGACTATCTTTACCCGATGATCATTACTTGTGGTGCAACCTTTCTAAGCACATACAATATATTAAGAAAAAATGTGCTTTTCCAAGAGCCTCAATGTTTCAGGACATAAATAGATCTTAATTTTGAATATTAATCTTATAAACTAGGGACAGAGCAATTTAAATCAGTTTAGTCAGCAATGTTATGAGAAAAATATAATGTTCATTTTGATTTTTCATTCAACTATCAATAAATAAACATCAAAACGATATAGATTAAAAACAGCCTGGTTATTGAAAAAACTAAGGAAAATACTTTCAAGTTAATCGAACCATCGAAAGAAACTCCAATGATATAGAACCCAAGACATTGTGTATTTAAAAATCGGAATAAGACCTTGGTTTAATCCAAAAAACGTGTTTTTATTGTTATAATTTATAGGACAAATGAAACTAGCTGCAATAAATCCTCTTAAACAGTCTGCTTTTTTCAACGTCCCAGACTGATAAACTATGTCGCCAGAAGAATTACGGGCATAGCCAATGCGGACAGCAATTCTTTTCCGATGTTTTGTTAGAAATAAGTAAATAAAAAACTAATAAGTTCAATTTGATTATTAGAACTATGATGAATAGGCATTATCCTCCTTTGTAAATAAAATATATTTTTTATTTTACATGCAAATTTAATTTTACTCAAAACAGATGGAATCTTTACTGTAATTACTTAAAGTATCATAATGATGAAAGGAGCAAATTCGACACGTCGATTAGAATTTTTAGTTGCGGATTTTTTCACATAAGAAAATTGTATACAGGGTGTCTCAAGAATATATGCAGTCTTCATTGACTTTTTTAATGGAACACCCTTATATAATGCCATTTTTTAATTGTACTTATTCCAGCAGAGGTAATTGAAAACGTCCGACGGGAAACAGTCCTTTGACTACAAAAATGTATTGAAGTATTGAACAATTATTATAAAGCAAATGTTATTTACTAAATAATGTTTTATGATTAAACACTAATTTTTTTATCCATATGTCACATTTCAAATGTCATTATTACGAAAACCGTTGATTTTAGATATTTGGTATATGATGCAAAAAGTGTTCAGAATTTACCGTACAATTCATAATATACAGAGTATTCCATTAGAAAAAATTAGTGATGACTGCGTATGTTCTTCTTGATACACCCTGTATACAATTTTCTTGTCAAAAAATCCGCAACTAAAAGTACTAATCGACGTGTTCCAGCGTTTTTCCACAAAATAATTACCTGAATTTTAAACGAATTTGTTCCTTTCATCATGAACAGGCATTTTTTTGTAAATACATCTAGTTTCTACAATTTGGTAGTTCCTAACTCGTTAAATGACAGTGTACACATAACAACGTTGCGGTAAACTTTAAAATAAACATTGGATATTATCTTTATCTTCATATTTGTAGATGGTGTTTGCTGAACAAAGAAATTTTTAGGTCATTGATACAAAGAAATTAGGTCAATTGCATCGAAAATAAAATTTTGGACAATATTTTTCCTATTCGTTTACTCCATAAAATCAACAGTTTATAATTTTTTAAATGTAAGTTTTTGATAGATTTTACTTTAAAACATTTTGCATAGTTAGGTAGACACTATCAAAGGGCATTAACTGGGTTGTCGTTCATCTGCCGATTTAAATGAGATTCCCCACAAAGTACACGATAATTTGTTTCGTTGCAACAGCAGGTTAAATATTTTCTTAAAACAGTCTAAAACTAAAGTAAGGTGTATTAATTCAAATTGTCAAACTAAAGATGTAATGATATTTGAAATGGCTACCTTATAGATCTTTTTAAGGAAATACAAAAGTGAAGTCTGGTCCAGAATTTTACACCTTCATCAAAATTATTTAAATCGCAGAATTAAATTTTAAAAATTTTAGTGATTATTTTGTTGGTGTTGGTTTGAAGATGGCTAAGAAAATTAAAGAATGTGAAGCTTTACCCGCTAATTTCTTACACGAAAATCGCTCTGCATCCTCACTTTTTCTTGAACCTGTCAATGATAAAGAAATAATGGAAATAATAGCTAACCTCAAAAATAAGTGTTCACCTGGGGCCTGATGGGATAACTATTAATGTAATAAAATATGAACATAGAAATATTGTCGCTGCATTAGTTCTCATTATAAATTCAGAAATATTAATATATCTGCACAATGGAAAAAGTCGAATGTTACATCAGTCAGATTAAAACGAGAGCTCATGATGAATTAATAAATTACCATGTCCAATTTCTGTGATTGATAATTTCGCTAAAGTTTTTGAACCTACAGTTGAAACTAGATTAATTTCTTTTTTCAATATGCATAATATAATCACTAAAAGGCAATTCGGTTTTATAAATAAATCTAATAACGGAGAGTGCTGTACTCGACCTTGTCCAGCAAATTGTTGGATCCTTGTGCAGATCGGGGAGGTGTTTAGCCATCTTTCTCGACCTGTCCAAGGCATTTGATACAGTGTCACATACTATATTGCTAAACAAGTTGGAAAATTATGGTATCCGTGGTCCTGTTTTAGATATATTCTGAGGTTATCTGTCACATAGAATACAAAGGGTTAAAGTAGACAACTGTCTGAGTGAATCTAAAGAAATTCTTTTTGGTGTACCACAGGGCGCACTTTTAGGTCCTATATTATTCCTTGTATATATTAATAGTATCGGTTATAATTAAATTTCGAATGTCACCTTATTTCGTATGCTGAGGATATTGCAATCATTCATTCTGGTAATAACTGGTCTGATCTGTATAATACTGCTGAATCTGAATTTAAAAAAATACAAATGTGGCTTAACTTCAATAAATTAAATTTAAATATAGAAAAGAAAAAATTTTTAATCTTTAGTTTAACAAATACGGATCAGCCTAATATCGAAGTGTTAAAAATTCATAACACTGATTGTTCTAACAATGATTTTCTGTCCTCATACAGAAAGGACATGGCATTAAAAACCTAGGTATTATTCTGGATCAGCACCTAAGATGGGATAAGCATGCTTTTTATGTATCAAGAAGGCTTAGACAACCAGCACACCAGTTCTACACTTTAAGTGAATTTTTTATCACAACAAAATTTAACTAGAATCGATCATATGGTATTGTATAACAGCATGAGGTGGTTTAGGTACATAAAAAGATGAAAATCAGAAGGTGCCAGGTCAGGGCTGTGAGCCGGATGGTTGATGATGTTCCAACTGCCAATATCTCAACTGACTGAGAGAAATGAGCGCGCGTTCTGCTCCCAACACCTTGGCCTTCAATGCATCGTTACCAACTTTGTCGAAAACAAAAACCACATAACATCAGAGTTTCAGTACTCTTACTTTGTGGAAATGCCTCGTAGGTATGCGATGAGCGATTTTTTTGTAGCAAGGCAAACAGGAATGATTTTTATCAAATTGAACCCTTTACGGGTTGTTGTTGACACTGATTTAAAGTACGACTTAAGGAAAAATCAGTGGGAATGTTACATTGCAAACACTCTATACAAAAACCAGAAGTAATTTTTCCTCTGTAGCAGTTCTTAAGAATCTTCTACGATCTTTCAAAGATGGAGTATCAATTTAATGAAAATCTATCCAGTGGCGTTGGAATTTAGAGGATTTGGGGAACCTTCAACTATGTACTCGTACAACTGATTTCTCGTTGCATTTTAGAAAGATCTAGTAGTTAGCAGTGGGTTTTTAAAAAATATTTCTCTTTTTCGCCTGGCTCCTTTTCCTTGTTTATTTTTGACGATAAGAGTAATATCTAAAAGTGACAATATAACAAATGGGAATGTGTCTGGATAATTTAGGTTGTCAAACACCATTCGCAGAATATTATATTACAGGTACAAATAAAGACTGAACGCTTTCTTGACCTTTTATATATTCTCATACATTCAGGAACGTCATACACATATGTTTGAACAAGTTGCCGATAAAGTTTTCTCGTTAGTGTATAGAATAATACTTTTCTGTTTCTAATATTTTCTTTTCCATCAAATTTGAAAGGTTTCATATTATTTTCTTTCAGAAAACTTTGTTCGTATAATACATTGTAGCGTATTCGAATGTATTAACAACCTGACAAGGGTAGTAATGTATGCTTTATACGTAGTTCAGTCAAAAGATCTCTTGACGTTTAATGTAGCAATTCAAACGTGTAGTGCTTATCTCTCTTGTACTAATATATCACCTATACACCAGGAAAATTTGCAAAAATAAAAGAATAACTCGAAAAAAGTCCTATAATATAAGACATCTCTCATCTCGTGAGTCAAAAATTTTTATTATTTAACTTTTCTATTTAAACAAATAAGTGAGGAAAACAGTTTTTTTGCTTTACAGGGAAAACCATCAATTTTAGGAAAAGTGACTCTTAGACAGCTTGTAGGGAATGAAATTATCTACAAAATGAGACTTGTTAAATTAAAATCGGTTAACAAACAAAAAAGTTATTGCAAAAAAACAAGAAATGTGCCCATTTTTAAATTTGTTTGTAACTATCGCATTTATTGTTAAAATTTTATAAAACATATGACAAGTTGAGGGTTTTGTCATACTTTAAAAGTGTGCCAAAAGTGGGCGTTGTAGGTGCAATAGTTTTCGCACAATTCTATTTGTTTATAACGGTGGCTCCAAAAGTTATGAACTTTAAGCCTCTGTACAGGCGTTAATTTTCAACCACACATGATTCTGAAAGCGTCATTGTAATCTTAAAGACGTAATTAAGCGACCTATTAAAAAATATCACCGTTTTTTTGACATTAACATTCTCAAATTGTGCATTAATTGTGCATTTTCGCTTATAAACAATTTGAATAAATTTGTTGCTATTTATGCTACCTCACCGAAAATAGATGCAAATGAAGTCACCTTTTCGCTAAAATTGATGGTTTTCCCCGCAATGTGAAAAAACTGTTTTCCTCACTTATTTGTTTAAACAGAAAAGTTAGCTATTAAAATTTTTTGACTCACGATATGAGATATGTCTTATGTTCCTTTAGACAATTTTACAAACTGATATTGCTTAAAGAGTTACAGCTAAAAATTAATAATAAGGTATGGCCTCCACAAATGAAATTCTGTAATATTAAATACTGGGTGTCCCAATATTCCGTATACATGGAGCTAAGCTTTAACTAAGCTTATGTGAATTCTAAATTGTTTTTCAATTATCTTGTAAACACTGTAGATTTTATTGAAATTCTCGTACATACTTCCATATAGATGTTACTTTATAACATAGTAAACGGAGTAATTGCATTAACAGAATTGTAAATCATACTTAATAAATAATAAATAATAATCCTTTAAACTGATCTGCTCATTATTTTGTCCGGGACCGTGCTATAGTTTCCATTTTTTTTTTTTTGTTTTAAACATGAAGGGTTTGGTTTATTAAACAGTTTTCCCTCTTGTAACTATTTTGTACTTGTAATGGTTTTGGGTCAATTAATTAATTTTATTATATCATTCAAACTTAAAATTATGCCATTTCATAAGTAATTTGTTTCATAGAAACAAAAGACGGTTCTCTCATAAGAACTGTTCAATGTGACGACCGTTTTCTGTAGTACATAAATTAATTCTACTTTTGGAGAATTGTCTCCTCTGCATATCCATCTGTCTGGGTACTGTTGATTTAAATATTCTCTTACATTGCAAGTAAAATGCGGTGGTGCTCCGTTAGGCATAAAATGCATGTGAGTACGTAGATTAACTGGTAGATTGTCAAACAATTCTGAAACTGCATTTTGTAGAAAAATAACTGTTGCCGTCGGGACCGTAGTTACTGACAAAAACCAATCCACTCGTTTATATCAAATTCACGATGAAAATGTCTTTCTATAGCGGTATGAGGATATTCATCTGCGTAAACATGACGGTTATGGAGATTTATCATCACATGTTTAATAAAACACGATTCGTCCGTGAAAAGAATTGTGATTAATTTTGATGGGGTTTATATGATCGCTGTAAATACACTGAAAGAAATGCGCTTTATTCTTTATTAGAATTCTATGTGCCATTATAAGACCATTGTATACTATATGTGACAGTTAAACAGGTGAATATTGGATATAAAACGCGTACTGCTAGCACAGTTGTATAGTGACTTATTCTTTATTAAATTATTGTATACCTTATTCTTTATTAAATTATTTTATAACTAGTATACAACGTTTTTTATACCCTTTACGAAATAATAGCAATAACTGTTATTAAAGTGTTCCATATTGTTATTAGAACATCTAGTACTGGTTATAAGTTTTATAATAATAAATGTATTATACTGTTGTATACTCTGGATGAGTTAAAAACGTATGACATTTAAGTTTTCAGAAATTTTATTGGATAACTGTAATTATAAGCTAAGGTTCTAATGTAAATATAAAACATACATTTAAGTATTAAAAATGATGACAAATCGCTCCCAAAACTGTCCAGTTTGTTGTCTTAGCAACGATGCACCCGTATTTTCTTGTATTACATGATAATTTGCACAATAACTTCTACCTTAAGAATGAAGCATCCCCTAAAAGGTTGAACTTCTTTCCATCTAATTCAATTTCCTTTGGTTGATTGACTTTGTACTCATGCTCTTCTTTGTCACCGTTAACCTTCTGTTCCTCCATCTTATGTAAAACTTAACATCAGCGGTTTCTAATAGGGCATACAAAATAATAATTTTTAAGATCTATACAAGATTTATATTTAAAAAACAAAACAACTGCAAGCCATAAAACAGTTACATAATTTTCCATTTCACATAAATCGATATGATCATTTATCCCACAACACATGTGCCTATACTGTCTATTTTCATCAAACTAGACGTGTAATAGTTTAAGTAGATGTACAGCGGATTGTCGGAAATTTTACGATCATAACCGATTATGCACCGAGAGGTGATGATCACTTAACCATTATAAGACGCGTTTTACACGTTAAAAACGGAAACATATTCAGTATAAGAACGAATAATTCTGTTAATACAATTGTTATATACAAATTCGGATACTGGTCTTTATACAACAAATCTTCCCTACTATACAATTGGAATATAAAGTCTATAACACCTAATAATGTATAAGTAATTCATTATAACCTTTATTTCATAGATGCATAAGCTGTATTAAGCACCTTCCAGTTAAACTCATTGAATAATGAGTATGAAGATGATTGCTTTTTTTTAATAAAAGTTGTATATTTGTTATAAAAGTTTTAATATGCGCTGTACACATTATTCTAGATAAACAGTTTAACAAGCCCATTTCTTTCAGTGTACTTTCAAATTTGCATATCTCAGAACCTATATTAAATAATCTAAAAAATAATGTCGAACGGTGTTATATTAAGATTCGTACACATACAGTTAAATTTTATTTAATTCATTTCACCCTACAAAAATAAATATAATAATATAATGTTGTAGAACAAAAACTAAGATATGGTATAAATTTAATTCCTCATCTTAAACTAACTGTGACTAACAAAATACAGTTGGATTTCAAACTTTTTTTTCGTGGCCCCCTTATATTTTTATAATCAAGTACCCTCCTATCTTAAATGATAGAATGATCAAAGTTGGAGTAAATGAACGTTAGTTCTAGACAGGGTCTATGGAGGGTCATAGGTAAGATTAGGTATTGGATAGTAGGTAATTATGTTTTTTTTAATTATTTGTTTTAGTACCTAATTGCCTACACTGCCATTAGTACAATATTTACATTTGAATTTAAACATAGACTAAAAAAAATGTAAAATTTGATATTCCTTGTACATTGCTGAACATTATTTAGGGCGAGAATAAGAAGGCTTCTGTTTGTTTACTTGTTCACATACCCACTAAGACGGAAATGCGGATCGTCGCTAAAGATGATTTTTCTTAGCAAAATCACCGTCCACTTGTTGATTCTTCTATTAATGGTCGTCTGGTTGCAATTCGTGAGTTAGCTGAATCTTGATTGAATGCAGATGCAGATCTTTTGTTAAAATTTGAAATGTTTTATTGCAGTAACTGACGGCGCACTGAGGTTACTTGAATTTCCGTCACACTGTCACTCACCGTAGCAATATTTTCGGCCGAGCGGCCAGTACGAGGCTGGCCTGGTTATTTATTGTCTGCAACCGAACTTGTTTGTTCAAATTTGAGTACTAATCTTTGCACAGTTCTTTCATTGGGGGTGTTTTTTCTACCGAAAATTCCAAGTAACTTGCGCACAGTCTCAGTTACACACTCTCCGAACTTGTAATGAATTTTCACAATCTTCACTTGCTCCTCCATCGTATAGCGCTCCATTTTGTCGAACCGCAACGTGTGACCCTGCACAGTGCTGCCAACCCTTCGGAATGAAAATGGCGCACAATTCAGGACTCTTCGTTAAAAAGATGCAAGGTGTTAAACTTCAAAAAATATTTTTAATTTTTTTAAATAATTTAGAAACTAGTAAGTGAAATAATTAGAAATTGGACACATGTATTTATATAAACATTGTCCAATATCTGAGGACTTTTCTTAAAATTTACATCCTCCAGTGGCGGAGAAACAGGGTAACGGTGGCATATTTTTCTAAATATAATAGTACGCCACTGCTTTACAGCAATGACCATGATATTTTCGGATTCGTCTTTCAATTTTCTACAAATTACTACTCTCTTATGTTTTTCGAAAAAATCCTGATTTTCGAGTAAAACTTAAAAACAGAAGGTACACTTCGACATTCGAATAAAAAGCGGTTCAAAATTACATAGTAGGCTGCGATAGTAATTTTGATATTCTGAGCAATTAGAAGAAAGAATAAATAGTGCTTTTCATGAGATTCAAGCAAAAATAAATTTCGAACAAATTACAGTTCCGTTAAATGATGTCGCGCCTGTGTTCGTGCAAATGTAGGTATTTTTGAGCATTTACTTAAATAAAATCATTAAAATGTTGACTAATGTTATTAATTTCTTTATTCCAATAAATAACCGAATGATTAGTGTTTGTCATGTCATTTAAGTAAAAGTGTTTTTAGTTGGTTTTACTCAAAAATCAGGCTTTTTTCGAAAAACATAAAAGTAGTAATTTGTAGAAAATTGGAAGATGAATATGAAAAATATGCCACCGATACACTGTATCTCCGCCACTGGAGCATCTAAAGGAAAAGGCCTCAGATTTTGGACATGCTGTGACATAACATTTTATTAAAGCATTTTGAATTCGAAGAAATACTCATGTAACTTAAGATATAACCTTTTTCAAGAGCAAAATATTTGCCATCATATTGAAAAACATACTGTTTAAATTAAAATATTTCTTTCCTCGATAACCTGCAAATTTGTTTGCTTATTGCTCTCCTATATAAAACTTAAATGAACCACTCATTAACTGAAAATAATGTAGATAAAAAGATGTTATACTTGTGTACTTTGTGACAGTTACCTCATTGTCCCTAAATTTACCATACGCTGAATTAAACGTAGCGAAGATGAAAATATTTTACTGTAGTACGCTAGACTTGTTCATGAATGTCGCAAGAATCGAAAATCAAGAAATCATACTTAACAAATTTCCTATTTTTTGTTAAGGGGAATTTACTTTATTGCAATACCTTCTTACGTATTTGACTATTTTTTAAATTGCTGTTTTAATATCACACTTAACAAGTACAGGCATTTAAAATTTTAAAATTAATTATGATCCCTATTAAAATATTGATAGTTTTCCAGATAATCGACTTTTCATTTTTCTTTCTTATGTTTCGCCACTTCTAGTAGTTGACATAATTATGATTGTATGACAGCTAGAAATTATTTTTTTTCAGGAACTGTAGAGTGAAGATGGCTCTTTCAAAAAACGTATCAAAAGTTGACCTGCGATATACATGGGGCAAAAAAAATCGTGCCAAACCTGATAATTTAAAATTTGAAAAATCTCGACTTTTTCAAATAGAACACCTTGTGTTTTATGATTTCATTAGATGCCTTTCTGTAGACCCTACAATGTTTTAATAGCTTTCCCTATACCTAAGTTGCATAGTTTTTGCAAACAAAAAACATTTTTATGAAAATACTGGATTTGCGTCCGTTCCTTTGTCGGGAAAGAGGGTATTTATTTTTATTAAATGTATTAGTTGT
Source organism: Anoplophora glabripennis (assembly GCF_000390285.2). NCBI lineage: Eukaryota > Metazoa > Arthropoda > Insecta > Coleoptera > Cerambycidae > Anoplophora > Anoplophora glabripennis. Next base: position 1,488,790 of record NW_019416232.1, on the reverse strand, counting down.
CTAGGTACACTATTAAAATAAAAATTAGTAACTGAAAAATTTAGATATTTGAGTTTAATAAATAAGTCTTTATGGAAAGTTACCATTTATTTGTAAATAAAATAAAAAAATCATAAAATCGTTACAAGTGATTAAGAATTAGCAAAATATGGGAAATGTTTGCTAACAGCACATATTTATAAAGCAAATAATCCAAATTTACAGAGATTCCCACTGTTTTGAAAATGTGAAGGAAAGGTTTGAATGAACAGCAAATGCGAATTATGAGAAAACTATCAGGAGACATGAAAGTAACAACGATAATATTTAGTTTAAAATTGCAGCGTCTGCTGTTGAAAATCCAAATATTAGTGCCAGAAAATTAGTAGTAACCTTGGAGTTTTCAATAGCTTGACAAATAAAATATTGAAGAAGTTTTATCGTATCATATTGAAAATCAAGCACCGTTACCGTAGTTAGGAAAGTTATTAGTGAAATTGGAGATTAAAAAATTTGGATGAATAGAATTTTGAAAAAAGAATACTCATAGTCGCAAGCTAACTTAAAATAAATGTTCAAACTGCCCGCCGTTGTTTTCTACACAAAGCATTAATCTACGATGAAAATGAATGTGGACATTTCTTAACATTTGAGGCGTTTTAGTTAGAAACTCGTTTTGAATCTTTTCTTTTGTCTTGAATATCCGTTGATGGTACTTCGTATACTCGCTCCTTGATATAACCTCACAAGAAAAAGTCCAGACTATTTAAGTCAGGCGAACGTGCGGGCCAAGGAACTGGACCACCACGACCTAACCACTGGTTTGGATATACGTGATTTAGGTATTCTCTAACCTGAAAGTTAAATAGGTAATAGGAAAAGTATAATAACAATAAAATAATCACATTACAGCCAAAGGAACGGGCGCAAATCCGACATTTTAAATAAAAATGTTTTTTTTTGCAAAAACTACGCAACTAAGGTATAGGGAAAGCTATTAAAAAATTGTAGGGTCTACAGAAAGGCATCTAATGAAATCATAAAAAAAGTGAACATCCTGTATATGCAAATATATTTTTATTTTGTGCAGCTCGGGAAAGTAGGCAACTCTGTAGAAAAAAAAATAAGTTATATCTTTTATTAACCTTGATATTGGACTTCGCGCACTAGGTGGACACGGTGTATAAGTAAGTTCAAATTAATTTTGTAGGTGTTGAAACTAGTGACATCTATCACAAATCATAGATTTTTCGAATTCCACATCATCATTTTTCAAAAGTCCACATCAAACTCGTTTCCAGGATTTAAAGTGACATCTGTTGGAGTAAGTTATCGAAACGCATTTCACCACCAGACCAGTCTGTTGACGATCCGACACTAAATGCCGGTGTCCCTTCGGACACAAATTTGCCGAGTTAATAACCAGGAAGTAGTTTGTACGGAATCGGTTGAGGAATTAATTTGGGTTTGAAGGGTAAACGTTCTGTAGTGGTTTTATGGTCGTGAGCAGAGTGGAAGCTGAATTTAGGTCCTCTGATATTGGCAATTTCTTGGGAAATGTTACCATTTTGAAGCCACACTAGACACCATTACTTTCAGTTGTCGTGTGTGCTAATAGCCAGGGAAGTGTAAATAAATATGGTCGTTCCAGTCGTGGGCGCGTTCTGTTCAAGGGCAAGAGTGTAACCATATATTTTTTTTCAGTAGGTAAATGAATAATAAGGGAGATAGATACCTGTATGTATTTCCCGAGAGGTCTGAGGGGTAAACCGCTGAGGATATTTGATGTAACTTATAAAGGAAAGCACAGGCAATGTGGGGAAATTTAGAGTAAAACAAAAATTTCTCGAGAGATTAGGGTAATTCAAAGATAGTCCAAGGAAATTTAAAGCTGCATAAATTTGTGGTTTATAATCAGCAACAAAAAAAAATATTTCTTTAATGCTAGAAATTATAGAAGTTTAATTTAGTCATGTCTCAAGATAACATTGTGGCGTCATTTAGTGCGACCAAGAACACAACTTTTTCGGTCGTCTGCTGTTCAATTTACAATGCGAGACTGAACCTAATATGTCACTGTCTTCTGGTAGATAAATTATAAAATTGTCCATAGCAGCGTCTAATAAGAACTCTGTTTCCAGGAAGTCTTTTTCAATTTTTTTAGCATGTTGACATGATTTCCAATCCTTTACTGAAAATGTTGAAAAATAAATTATGGCAAATTGTCTACCACTCACTGCTTCCTAGCAGTCCAAGCTAATTCGATAGGGTTTACATCTGAGTGGTACGGTAGAAGCCGTAAAACATGTCTGTGATCATTTAAAATGTTGTCTATCACAAAAGATTTATATGTATATTTACTCCACTTATCGTGACTGCCCCGTTAACTTTTTATTTGTAACTTTCGATACAAAATTCATTGCAAAGTCGTTTTGGAAACTGATACAGCTCTTAGTACCCGATCTTATTCATTATGCTATTCAATTGAACTTATATTTTCTCTTGCCATATCTTAACAGTTTAGGAAATATTTGTGATTTTATTTCACAGTGTATATCGAGCGGCGCCTCCACCATTTTTTGTGTTTAATTTTTAATTGGACTTAATTACTATGTTAGAGCCTAGAAAATGTTACTGTCTGCTAATGTAATTTTCACTAATACACACCACAACCACACTACACTAATACACACCACAACCACACCACAAAATAGAAAAACAAAACAAGAATAAGTTGATGTAAGTTAAGTATTCGCTCCAAATTTCATGTCCATTCAGACGTTTCTCAAAAACGTATATACCCACTATTATTACCCACTATTAATGTACGGACAGGAATAGTGGGTAATAATTTAATAGGTCCATACGGTTTTGAGGAACGTCTGAATGGACATCGATATTTGGAGTTTTTGCTAAATAATTTGCAGCCAGTATTATACAATGTTCCTCTAAACACCCGAAGATACGTTTGGTTCATGCACGATGAGGCTCCTCCCCATTTCAATATTGATGTATGAAATTATTTATCCATTGTGTTCCCAAGTTCATTGCCACCACGTTCTCCAGACTTTAACCCGATAGACTTCTTCCGGTGGGGATATCTGAAAAGTTTAGTCAGACAAGAGATGAATTGGCACGAAGATTAACTTCCATTGTGATAATATTAGACATACCCCAGTGAAAGTATATTTTGGTACTTTTCTTTCTTTTAAATTGTTTTAACTTACTTGAACTTATTCTTGTCTTGTTTTTCTATTTTGTGTTATGTGTCAAGTGTGTTTGTCAAATTTTATTAGTCAGAATTATATTAGCAGTCAGTAGGATTTTATAGGCTCTTATTTTAAAAATATTTTCGGTTCTAATATAGTAATTACGTCCATTTAAAATTAAAAACAGAAAATGGTGGAGGCGCCGCTCGATGTACACTGTGAAATAAAATCACAAATATTTCCTAAACTGTTAATTTTACCGAGTTGAACCAAGAGGGTTTTATCGTTGGCAAATTCTTTAGGGAATTTATTTTTGATGCAGGCAGATTGCGATCGTCTTCTACGTAAAAATTCTGGATTGTTTAACCATTGGGAATGGTCCGTGCCTGGCGTTCTGGGCATAATGAAGTTTCACTTATAACACCAAAAACGAGCTGTACGCATGTGTTATCGATCACCAGATTTGCATCATGCTGAAGTTAATAGTTTAGAGACTGTAAATAAAAATAACTTTTTAATTTTCATCTTTGAGGGCCCGTAACTTGTTAACGAAGGCCCATATGAAAAAAAAAAAATTGTATGAAGAATTGGTATTATTTTGACCTCATCTATTTATACTCGACTTTTTTTTATCAAGTACCGTTACACCCTGTATAACGCTAGGAAGATGTAAATTCACACCTTTTACTTCCGAATTCTATCGATAGTACGTATATTGTACTTCTGCCCATTAATTTTCATCCCAAATGAAACACATACAGGGTCGGAAAGTCCCCATGGTTCATCGGCCGTTACGTGAGAGCGATAAAGAAAGTCATAGAAATCCGTGCGTAGAGAAAGATGGCTATAATGAAGGCGTCTAATAGTCACCGTTGATTTCGCCCTTCCACAAATAGGATCCACTTTTTATTTGTGGAAGGGCGAAATGGGCGGTGACTATTAGACGCCTTCATTATAGCCATCTTTCTCTATCGCACGGATTTCTATGACTTACTTTATCGCTCTTACGTAACGGCCGATGAGCCATGGGGCCTTTCCGACCCTGTAGATGTAAAACCAAAAACTACAATCCATAATTCCTGAGCCCATAAAACTTTAATTCATAAACTCTAAATCCATCAACCCATGTTCCATAAACCCGTTTTACTTAAATCTTGCTCATAATTATGTCCTTAGCCCATAAAATACTTACCATTAAAATGGTCAGGATTAAAATCACTCGAAGAAAGTTTTTCCAATAGATTTTTACTGTTTCTAATGTATGAATAAAAGTGTCCAATGATAATTTGCAAAAATTACTTAGCCAATTCATTACAAGAAGAATTAATGGAACCAACATTTTTTTGCTTTAATGGAATATCACGTTTATCAGTCTTTGGTAATCATAAAAGTGTGGTAGTTTACTTTCACGCGGATTTAAAATTTTCCTCTCATTATCTGACCCTTTTTGATGCTGGGTTTTATTTTATTAAATTTTTGTTATTACTTTTTTGACAGTAGGCAAAATACCCAATTAAGTAAAAATCGAAAACGATGCCACAATTAAATAATTTCAGACAACATGATCAGTTTCCTTCAGAATCAAATTTAGTTTACTTATCATTCAACATGAAAAAATGGTCTAGCCGGATTAGATCTGTGGCGAACTGATCCTTGCCCGGAGTAAAAAGGAAGCCCATATGTGCGGCACTCGTTCTACTAAATCGAATTAGGAAAAGCGTAGTGCAAAGCGATCCTCAAAGTTTCTGCTTAATGGCGAGCCGTGTAAGTTAGTTTTATGGGGTGTATGTCGGAGAAACGTTGAACGGATAAACGGTTTGGATAGATTTTATGAAATGAAGACTGAAGTTAAAAACAGTTATCAGTTTCGCTATTAAATAACAAAATCGTTATAGAAGGGAAACATACAATTCGAAAAAATATTTAAGGTGAATGTATTCTTTTAAGTTGAAAAGTTCTTACATGAACTCATATTTCGAGATAAAAGTTGTTAAATTAGACTTTTACGTAAATATTTCTATCAACTACTTAGTGTCGAAGATTCCTCGTTGTAGCTGTGGTGCAATAATAGTTTATCAGTTCATGTATATAATCTGTATTAATATAATTTGAAGCAGTCCCCATGACAGTTGTCCTCTAACTTTAAGATAATTATATTAGGTAAAGTTATATTATAAAATGTAGAAACACAGTTCAATAACGAAGTAAAATTTCGTTATAGTTCATAGGAAAAATTATTTAGAGAATTGGATTTCCCATGGAAATAGCTTATTAAAAAAATTTAAAAGAAAAATTGTATGCAAAAAAATCGTTAATAAACAATCTGAAAAAAGCAAAAAATTAGATTTTCTGATTTTTTTACTTTTTTGCCTCTAGTTTCTTTTGAGTAAAGATAGGTATAGGCATTGCTTCATAGAGAAACAAGTAGATAAAAAATTTCCTTCAAAAAAAGAGGTTGTAAAGTATTTTTGGATGAAAATTGACTGATATATGGCCGCTCAAAGTTAACCAATTTTTCAATTTTTGTCGCGTTTACCCTTATACGTTTTAATTCTCATTTGTTGCAAAAAAGGAAGGAAATAAGACGTTCAAGGATTTTTATCACATGAATTGATTGTTCGAAGGGTCATAAAAAATGAAAAAACCGCGGGATGCTATTAAATTGCAGGGTTGAAATTGAAGATAGGGGTGAATATGTACTTTTGCAGTTTTTTAAATATACAGTTCATAGGAAAAATTTTGTCGAGAATTGAATTTTTCATCGAAATGGCTTATTTAAAAAATGTAAATGGAAAATTTTATGCAAAAAATCGTTAAAAACAATTTTAAAGAAATTATGATTTTTTGATGTGTTTTACTTTTTTAATAAAATAATTTAGTAAAAACTTGAGAATTTAAGTACAATAATAGATAGTTTCGACAAACTGAAGTTCCAAACTACGCAGTGTTACTAAAATGTTGGTGTTTTTTTACGAAAATAACTTCGCTACTAAATTGACATTGGATTTAATTAGATGCAACTTGACCCATGTTTGTTTACATCAATCGTTTGAGAGATATTTTGGTAATGCGACTTTTTTTTTATTATTTTAAGTATCTCGAAACAAAAACGCTGTTGTACATTCCTTCATAGGACATTTTTCTTAGTTTGACCACTTCAATTAGGATTTTACGTAGTTTTTGGTATAAGAAGAATGAGGACATGTTAATAGAGCAAAATGTTACAAATATTTTAGCATTGTAATAAATGCCCTTCGATTGAAGTGACGCTCCTCCACTGATTTAAAGGGACAGTTGAATCGAGGCCATCTTAATATTAAATCAATAATAATTTTCGTATTTTCGCTCTTCCTACATTTCCCTGCCTAAGAAAAACATCGTAAGCCCTTAATAAATTTAGCTAGCTGTCGAGAAAGAATTTACCTTTGCGATTCAAATGAAAATAAAGCCATACATCAAGATAAAGTCTCGTGATACCCTTCAATTAGGATGTTTATACGATTTTCCCTCCCCTTCGAGTATGATATCATCAGACAGCGTTAAGGAGGACAACCATCGTAAATAAACCTCCGTCGTTGTGTATATCAACTGTTTCCTGTTCCCCTGTATATATGCAGGTGTTCGGTAAGGGAGAGGAAAATGGGAACAAATTTTGTACGTGTCAGTTTAACGAAAGTTTATTGCTTCTTGCGGATGTATACTCTAATTTCGCCACCAGAGAATTAACTCTAAGCCCATCCTTAAACCTAATAACGGAGACCTGACGCGGCAGGAACTGTACGGCGTGTAACAGTTCTTTATTAATTGAGGTTCATTTATTCGCGATATAATGAAAATTGTAAAGCAAATGTTTGAACTTCAGTGATTATGTTGTCGAACAATCAATGTATACACGGAATATATTCAATATTTCATAAATACCTGGGCTGCAAAATGTTTCTTACTCAGGGTATATCGCGATTATATTTGCATTAATTAAAGTTTCAAAATATTTTGTGATATGGTGAGCGTATAATTTTGCAATTAATTTAAATTAAAAATAAGGAAAACCAACACCTAAGAATCTTTAATTGTATTTCATTGCATTCAAATAAAGTATTAATTCTCATTCTGGTTTTTATTTGTTGTTTTTCGGCGCGCTTGATAATCCTAAATAGTTCAATTATTAAACATTTAAAATCATTGTCTTTTCTCATAGAATGGCACCCTTAAATCTGCTTCAATTTTTCATATAAAAAATGCTCTATTTTATTTTTCTTAAATATTTCAAATTTTAGACACAATACCAAATTGTGACAGGTGAGGGGTCTCACCGAAAACAAGCACCCCGATGGTGAGAAGGAGGACACTCACTGGAAACAAGCGCCCCACAGGAAATAAAAAACTAGGTACTTCGTTAATTACACCGGCCAACAAAAAAAAAGTTATGTACATTCGGCATATGATTTCCTGTGTATTTTTATCTCCTGAGCACGAATCTATAGTCTGTTTTGCTCCATCACAGTTTTCCGTAAATCGCTGAATACCTTCAGAAAATCGCTAAAAATCTTCAGTAAAATGGAGAAATTTAGGAAGTGACGAGATCTTGACATGCGACACATGTTTTTCGACGTAATTTTCCAGTCTGAATCCGATTCCTATGTCAGAATTACTCTATAACCGTCTAGTCTTCAAAAAATCGCTGAAGATCTTCAGAAAAAAAGGCGAATTTTGAGAAGTGACGAGATCTTGACATGCGGCATATGTTTTCGGACGTATTGTTACCCTCTGAATCCAAATCCAATGTCAGATTTGCTCTAGTCTTCAAAAAATCGATGAAGATCTAAAAATTGTCAAATTTGTAGAAGTAACGATATCTTCATATATGACTCATGGTTTTCCATGTATTTTCGTCTTCTGTTAATTAAATCATTGCTTTCCAATCTTCAGCAAAGTATGAAAGTGAATAAGAATAAGAATAAGGATTAGCACATTTATATCATTTGTATCTTCTTTCCGATGGCCTGAACAGGGGCCGCTCTAGCTATTTTGCCGCCCTGTGCGAGATTACATTTTGCCGCCCCCTCATGTGTAATTAAGATACGTTTTTTTTATAGATATTTTGATATATTTTGGGTCAAGTTCAATTATTACAAATTTCGTGATAATTGAAATAAATTAACAATATAAACATAACATGTTATAATTGCAATCATAATTAATATTACCAGTACATATTAATTTACCTGTGTAATAATGAAATAATAGAGCAGTTATATAGTTAAGGGTCATTTATTGAAATTAAATAACAAACGAATAAAAAAAACAAAAGAAGTCGTAAGTTTGCTACTAATTAAACGAAATCAATTTTTCTAGCTTTGGCATGAGAAAAATCATATATTAACTGATCCGCATTCAGATTTTCACTGAGTTCACTTTTTATGGATATCATAGCCAATTCGCTTAATCGTTCTTGACACTATAGATCTTAAATAAGTTTTTATCCGCTTAAGTTTTGAAAAACTTCTTTCGCCGCTTGCCACACTAACAGGCAGAGTTAACAGGATTCTAAGTGCTACTATAACATTTGGAGTAAAGTATAATTCAATGGCAATCTTCAGTATTTCAACCGGAGATTTTTTAGATTCTACTAAAGTAGATAATGTTGCAGGTTCATCTTGCTAGATATTCAGGCCGCCTGAATATCTTGGGTTTATGCACTATCCGGGAATGTTTGTGTTCACGAGTCTGCTTTAAGGGTGTGCTCCAGAGCATTTCATACGTATTCTATTCGGTATCCTCTTGTTGCCCAGCAAGCCGTCACTTCTCAAATTTTGCCCTTTTTCTGAAGATCTTCAGCGATTTTTTTTAAGACTAGAGGGTTATGGAGTAATTTTGACAACGCATTCGGATCCAGGAGGTAAAATTATGTCGAAAAACATGCGTTACGTGTTAAGATCTCGTGACTTCCTAAATTTCTCCATTTTACTGAAGATTTCTAGCGATTTTCTGAAGGTATTCAGCGATTTACGGAAAACTGAAGGGTGATGGCGCAAAACAGACTATGGATTCGTGCTCAGGAGATAAAAATACACAGGAAATCATATGCCGTATGTAAAGTTCACATAACTTTTTTTTATTGTTGGCCGGTGTAATTATACAGATTTTCGACCTTAACATGACCTTGATACCTGATCTTGTTCTTGAGGCTAAGTTCATATCTTATTGTAAAACTTCCCACTCTTGTAATTTCCGAGGTCAAAAAAGAGGGTCCCATTAATTTTTTTTAATTTGATTTTCAGATGACCTTGAAGTCAAGGTCAAGGTCATGTCAAGATAGCCCCCTTTTCACGCTACAACTTTTATATGAAACCTTTTTTTAAAAGAGGTACTCCGTTGTCAAGTTTTTTGTTTATTTGTTTTTTTATGGCCATTTTATGGCCAAAATATGGGTTATACCGAAAAAATAACAAATATATATTTTTTTTCAAGTCCGTCGTAAAAAATGGGTGATTTGGAAAAATCAAGTTCCGATCTAAAAACACTACAAGTCGTAATATGGACCTTTCAATGGCCTACAATTTTTGTCTCAAACTCTTTTTGAAATAATCAAGTCCAACAGAGATATTATTTTGCCTCAAGATAAATGTCTCACCCGGTATATGTTATAAATAGTTAATTTTAAAGAAAGAAAGAAAAGAGTGCCTATTCATAGCTTCAGAAGATTTTTCTTTGTTGATCATTGCCCCTTCAGAGGATTACATCTCATTAAACATAAAATTGAATTAATTAAAACTCAACCAAACTAGTACATAATTGAACCAGTAGCGGAGTTATTAAAAATACCCAAAGCATTCTAGAAATTATATCAGTGCAAGCAGTAGTTCCTAATTATTTTTAATGACAGTCTGCTTTAAAATATGAAATTATACGAACGAATTTTTATATGACATATTTTTCCAATATTATCTGTAACTAATTTTAGATGTTTTAATTAGCTAAAAATTTTGAGAATGAAAACTGAAAGTTTTTTCAGTTTGTGATATATATGATTTGCCAATATTAAACTAATATGAACTAATTGATTGATTCTTTTAGCACTTGAAATTAAAAAAAAAATGTGGCAGACATATCCAATTAAAAAAGTTTCTACATTTATTCAGTTTGTATTGAAAAATCTAATTTATTTTACAGAAATTATTAATAATAAGTCCAAAAGAGCATTTGTTCTATGAAAAAAGTAAGTATATTATATTTATACCTTTAGTTCTACGTATTTTTACACCACAAACTTACAGAGTGTGTCGTACGAAGAGTTGCACAAACTTTTAAAGGGCGTACCTCAGGTAAAGATAAGCAGAAGAGATTATATAAATATTGATCAGAAAACACATCATTTTCGAGATAGTAAAATAGTAAAAAAAATTATTTTTAATATTTCTCTCATGAATTGCAAAATAATAGTATTTCCGAAGTCAGTTCAACCTGTATAAAAACGCCTAATAAAATTTAATGAGTTTCATAGGCGTCCTTAAAAAAAGTTTTCTGCTAAAAGTAAAAAATTATAATAACGTCTACATAATGTGTAGAAAATTTCAATTATATGTTCATTTGGCCAACAATATATTTTAATTATTTATGTCCTTAAACAATTTTATTATATTGATGGTAAATTTCGTTTTGTTCCGTTTCAAAAGGTCTCCAAAATGCCATGTTGTAATAATATTAGTAAACAAAATATCCCTCTTATTTCTACTTTTCACAATTGTAATTAATAGTAGGTGCCTATAATAAGTTAAAATTACCTGAATCACACCAAATTCCTCATTGCTGCTGTGCACTGCTAGGCAATTTGTCAACCACTTGTCAGCAACTGAGATTTATTGCCCAGTCGCCCGGTGCGGCAATGTTATACGTCGTTTGCCCGCCCGCGGATTCTTCAACTGGGCGTATACATTTCTACCACCTCCACGTTTAGTTCGACCAGACCTGTATATGGGCATGGCTAAATAAATATGGGAACAAGTTTTTCAAATATTTCAATGCCGAGTTGCTGCGTCAGCGACCGAACCTGGTACATACTGCCAACCTCTTGGTTCTTCAATTGAAATCGGAGAGACTATACCTATATACGTTAGTACGTATGTACTATAAAATCATTGCCAATGCCGTACTTGTCAAAATTTCGTGTTTCTTTTAGATTTTGTAGTTTACAATAATGACTATTATTTGTTGTTTTAGAACATCAATTATACTTTTTCAAAGGGAATTTAATTAAATGGATAAACTAAATTCGAATAAGGTTTATGTACAAAAATAATGCAAATAAATATAAACATAAAAAGTGGAATATAGTGTAATAGTGTTCAATACCAATAAATTATAAAGGAAAATAATAGAATGCGTTGAAGATTAACATTGATGTTTGATGTGTCCGTCACCAGATTGCTAATAGCTTATTATTTGAAAATAATTATATTTATTTTTGTTTGCAATTTTGTGAAGCATAACTTTTGTTTTCCTTTATTTATTCATGCTATGAAAATTTGATAAGAACAATTTTTCATTAATATGTCGCTTTAATCAAGTGCACACATATAAAAAAATGACAAGTGAAGAAGTGACGCTTTTTACTTATTAGTAGGTAAGGTTTTGTAAGTACTAAATTAAGTATCAAAGTGTATGAAACTATAATTATTAGATATATGTTTTTGACATATAAAAAGATGATTCCTTTCAAAAAAATATAGGCCTATATCTGAAAAACGGTGCGTTTATCTAATCTTTTTAGCTCTTTCTTAATTACAATCCCTTGTTTCCATTGTACAATTAATAAAAAGATACCATAAGAGGTTATTAAATTTGTAGTACTTATATCAAAGTGCTAGTATACCCTTTTGACGATAACTTAAAAAAAGGATTGAAACGAAAATAAATCCTAAAAGTATAATGTAAATATTATCTCTGGAGCTGCTACAGCTCGAATTGAATTTTATTGGAATTGCTGGAGTCTTTTCTAAGAAGATAGCCTAACAGTATACGCTTTTCCCACTTCTTTATTTTTATCCCCTTATCTGAGGTTTGAAACGTCAATATGTGTTTTTTGTTTCGATGTCTTACAGGCCACGATAAAGTTTATATCGGCATTTTATAAACATTTTTCACCAACTTTTAAATTTATGAGGTTGTGTAAATTTGTCGTTATTTCGAAATATGTATTTGTGTTCCGTTTTTTTGTTTGTTAGCAAGGCAGGATATATTCGTTTGTTTCCGCTCTTAGTTGTGTTAGTTGTGCTACTTTTTAGTTTTGATAACAAACAGTTGCAAATTTTTATTATGCACCTAAAAATGTACTCGTAATGTTTATAATATACATAATTGTTTAAACATTTCTCCACAGGAATTAGCTTTAACATACATATTAGCTGTAATCAAAATTTTTTTAATCCTTGATATCTTGCACAAACACTTTACCGATGTAGGCTAACTTCTTCAAGAATGCCATAGTGAATTTTTATAACAGTCGATATGGATTGCCTTCAGAAAGCTGTCATGAACACCAGTTTTCCCTTAATGTGTGGATGGGAATTATGTTAGACCTTCTGATTGGCCCAGGCAGATTTACACAGATTTCTTGAAGAGAATTTACTGACATTGCTTGAAAAGTCCCTATTTTGTTAAGCCCAGTTTGGTTGCCGGGCACTAGGTATTTGGATGTTCTATTCGGATGTAAAATAACCAGTAGTATAAATCGACAGATAGGTAGATGAGGATTCAAACTTGTCCGCCGCGGTTCCCCGATTTAAACCCACTCGGCATCTTTCCCTGATCTTAAACAATCTGTTCATTTATAAGTCTGGAGCATAGACCACCTAGACTGGCTTATAGAGCGACTTTGGTGAAAACACTTTGGAGCCTGATTTGGAGCCCAGCGCTCAGTCGTGTCCTAGCATTTGACGTGTACGCATCGCTGTGATTTCGATAATTAGACGTTTTATCAGGGGCAAGTGTATTGTAAAACATTATATAAATAGAAGTGATCGAGTTGGTGAAGAGAGGCGAAAAGTTTCCTTCTTTAGGTAAGATAAAAAAAGGAATGTATAAAAGGTAAATATGTACGCCATTTTTCGGTTAACGTCACAAGTTTCCACGGTTAGCTTTATAATTTGGTTCGCCCACATAGAGTAGTGATTAACGTGATATTGTTTTTAAAAATAATGAATGAATTACTGTAAAATATTTTTAGTAATTATTTACTTTATGTGAGTCTTAAATTTTTATGAAATTTTACCAATTCCCGTCATTTCGAGATGAAAATTAATTAAATATTTTTTTCAATTAAAAAAATCGCAAACAAAACTAATTTCAGATTCAGTATTCGTACAGTCAATTAATTTTTATTAAAGATCATGGTTGTTTGACGTATCCATCTCGAGATGTCGTAGTAATATGTTAAGAAACAGAAAAATTAATAAAATTTTTAAATAATGATGAAAGCAGAACACCTAGGCTACAGAAAAATAAAATTGTTTATCATTTATTAAAAAACTTTCTGAATGTGAACATATTTGAAAATTTGCATGAACATCAATTTGATAATTTGCCTAACAACTGTAATCATTTAATAGAACTTGTAAGGGCTGAATGTGAAAAGTATATCGATGTTCGAATAAATCATGAAGTCAAATTTTTTAATTCGGTAGAATCTACGAAAAGACAAATATTAAGTAAATAAATTAATATTATTTAGAGGATAATAAATATATTTAAATTATTTTGTAGTTTTATTTAATATGACACTAAAATGTACTATTTTCTGAATTACAGACTTAAAATTGAATATTTGTCATAAGATGCAATATAATGTTTAATATGTAATAAAAATATTACTTAATCCGGATCTGCTTAAAGATGCGCGCGATCAGATTGCCTTCTGCACTCCACTTCCCCGGATTTTGCATTCACTGGTACCCGTGCATTGGAATTAGATACGGCCAGTCTAGGTGGTCTGTGGTCTGGAGTCTATCCTATTAAAAATTTGAAGGAGTTGAATTTGCATTATGGATTTCTACAGGACGGTTAGAAGCCTTAAGGCCATTATTTCAAACAGTATTTCTAACTCATTTAATATTTTTTAATTAATTGTTATTAGTGAACGTTTTACTGAGAAAATACAAGGGACTGAAAGGTTTCTAATCGAGCTAAGTTTTTGATGGCATTTTTTAATTGCAAGTTACCAACTCCGTAAAAAAATATAATGGTTTTAATTTTCCAGGAGTACTTTTACTGATTTGGGAGTAACTTTTGCCACCCGTCTTTCTCTCAATGAACATATTATCAATATCTCTATGAAAGTATGTATGGCTGTACTGCTAGATTCAGTAGAAGTTTTCATATACTGAAACCTCCAAGCTACCGTATTATGCTTATGCCAGGTCAAATTTTAAAGCTGATGGTGTTTATCATGAATTTGGCATATTGCAAGAATTTCTCATTGAAAGACATAACTTTGGTTAGTTAATTGTAGGCATATAGCCATCCTTGTTATTGCATAAAATAATCTGATTGATGACCCAGTCAATTAGAGCTATTATTGTCCACTTAAAAAACTAAATATTACTTGACCGGTAATTTTGAACTAATAATTGTTTTGTAGAATGCGTTGCAATGTATATTTTATAAACCAAAATATATTTGTTGAATTTCCAGACATTATAAAGAATTTCTAAATAAACGCTTTGTGGCAAGGTTGAATAGGGTTAGACATTAGACACAAATCACCCCCCGTTGAGATTAAATTCGAGTTTCATTCAGAGATTTTTAACAAAGTTCTGGATGACAGGAGGATGATACTTCATCATGTTCAAATTCTAGAAAACATCTCGCACACACTCTTGGTGGACAAAATACATCATTAATTATTCCTGACATTCTTTTATTTTTTGTGAGCCGTAGCGAAGAAAACTGTGAATATACCAACTTTCGTATTGTTTACATTTTGATCACACGCTAGGTTTTGTTAAGCAATTTCCTAAGAATTTGCATATTCACCCCCTACTAACTTAATTACAATGTCATAACGGTTCGAATCCGTGCGTGGTGGATAAACTGTAGAATCCTTTAACGATGTGACAGATTGTGATTAAGTTCAGCCGACGTGCGCCGCGAGACCTATGTGGACCCAAACATGTATAAAGCCAAGAGAATTACTAACGCTTCCTAAGCACAGGATATTTCCGGTGTGCATGCTAAAACTGTGGTCTACAAATTCCGGTTTGTAGCGACGTCAGTTGATTAGACCTCCGGGGTATCGAATTGATTGCTCATACATGCCTCGAGCTGTAAATGTCTTTCCAATTGAAAAAAGGTGATAGATGACGCTAAACTGCGTGAATTCTAATTCACGTTGGATTGGGTTTGGTACAGGACATAAGGCAGAATACAGTGATAAAAAATATGTTATATACTGAAAGTTCATCTAAATTTGGTGTGATAAAGAAATTACGATAAACTTGCTTTAACTTGAATTGCAGTCTTCCATATCAATGGGGTAGTTTCCTTCAACTGGAAAGAAAATAAAAATGTTCATTTACTAAAACCATATATTTTTTAAATATGTTTGATGAAGAACTCAGTTAAATTAAATCGGTAGGGTTTTTTTCTTATTTTTATTTGAAATTTTATTTTATATGGATGACGTAGTTAAGCTTAGTTAAAGTTAGGAAAATCACTAAATGTGTGTTGGCATACCACAGATTATGGGTCAAACGTGCACTAATAGAAATAATTCTCCTTGGAATACTACGGGGAAGACCCCCAGGTCCAGCTTCTGTTCCATTTTTTGTTTTGAAACCATCCGTATTCTTGTTATTAGGTGTTCTACTGGTGGCCAAATGAAAACGACACAGAGCCATTTTCAGGAACTGCGTCAAGATTGTAGAAAAATGCCCAGACCCGTCGATTTTAGATTAAAGGGGGACATTCTTTGCTGGTATTTTTGACTCCGCCACTTTCACCCCCAAGCAAGAGGAAGCATCACCCCAAAATATTTAAATGGCATTGGGGGTTGAGTAATATTTCTTTTGAAAGCTCTTACAATTCTCTTTACAACAGACTTTAAATTTTATAATTCCGCCCAATACTTTGAAAAAAATTTACATTTTAAAATTTAAATTATGTTTAGTTGCTTACTTACTACTTAGTTGATTAAATGTTCAAACTGATGACCGCCCGCTTCCATACAAGAATAAAGATTTTGTTCGAAACGTTCGCGCACATTCCGAAGCATTTCCGGAGTGATTCGACGGCATTCGTCGACGATTCTTTGACGCAAATCTTCCAGCGACGCTGGCTGTGTTTTATAGATTTTACTTTTTAGGTATCCCCACAAAAAGAAATCAAAGGGCGATAAATCCGGTGATCGTGGAGGCCACTCAATGCTGCCTCTTCTCCCAATCCAATTCCGTAGAAAACGTTGGTCCAAATACTGACGGACAATTAACGCATAATGCGGAGGAGCACCGTCCTGTTGAAAAATCAAATGATCTTCATCATACTCTGGAACATTTTCAATAATATCAGTCAAGGCAGGGTCAATAGCGTCTTCCAGTAATTGCAAATACATTTGGCCAGTCAAATTACCAGGTAGAAAAAAAGGACCCACCAGCCGGTCACCGAAAATTCCAGCCCATACATTTAATTTTTCCGGTTGCTGTGTATGCACCTCGTGAAAAACTCTTGGGTTTGAATCGGACCAATAGCGGCAATTGTGACGATTTACCGTCCCGTTCAAGAAAAAACTGCATTCATCAGAAAAACAGATGTTAAAAAGGAACTGTGGATCGTTCCCTGCTCGCTCACTCATTATTTCGCAAAATTGCAAACGGCGGTCATAATCATCCTCATGAAGTTCCTGGACTAAATGTATTTTGTATGGATGGAATTTATTCTTCTTCAAAATGGTTTGTATGCTAGTTCGATTGATCCCAGACACAGATGCCAGCTGCCTCGTACTTAATGTAGGATCAAGATGAACTTGTCCCAAAACTGCAACTTCACTAGCTTCATTAACTATAGGTTTTTCAATTTCTCGTTTTTTATTGGCTACGTTCCCTGTCTCTTGAAATTTTTATACTAACTCTAGAACATACTTCTTCCTGACATGTCGATCTTGATGCTGTTCATTAAATAGCTAAGCTGTTCTATGCGCACATTTATTGTTCATAAAGTAAAGTGAAATGATATCTACCCTTTCCGCAATGGAATAAACCAATTTTCAAAAATACAATTAAATAAACTACCAACCAACGCTTCCAAATAATACTAGAAAATAATTTGGAATCCACTAACTTTACGTTCATTGTGTGTGTATAGCATTCATTTCTGTTTTTTACAATTGTGTTTTTATTTTACGAAAGTAATAACAAATCGCCAAAAACCAATGTAACGCAAGAAATACTAAATTTATACCATTGGCGTACTTAACTCGAATGACCGACATTTTTACCGTTACTAATTGTTTGTACATAAGTTTCAACTTTAAAATCAAAATTCTTAATAAGTACTGGGCGGAATTATAAAATTTAAAGTCTGTTGTAAAGAGAATTGTAAGAGCTTTCAAAAAAAAAATATTACTCAACCCCCAATGCCATTTAAATATTTTGGGGTGATACTTACCATTGCTTGGGGGTGAAAATGGTGGAGTCAAAAATACCAGCACAGAATGTCCCCCTTTAAACTAAAATCGACGGGTCTGAGCGTTTTTCTACAATCTTGACGCAGGTCCTGAAAATGGCTATGTTTCGTTTTCATTTGGCCACCTTGTATAATGTAACTAAAAATCAACATTAATCGTTACACAGATTGAAGTAGGATATTGCGACAATCCTTCAACATCAGTTAATTCTTTTTTCAAAACACAAAAAATAGAACATGCTTTCCTAAAATCATTATTAAGGATTTCATTTTCCAAGCACTGGAGGTGAAACAGTTTTTGTCAGATACTCAAGAACTATTGACGGTATGGGCTTCAAGTCTGGTACATTAAAATGAACTTGATAGTGGTCTGAAGGTATCTATCAACTATCAAAATAGTCATTTGATGCTGCAGATAATCTTCCGACTTGGATAGACTATTTCCAACAAAAGCTTTTGCTTTTTTAGCTTTTTAATAGGAACTTTGTCGACATAAACCAATTTTGTTCTGATTTCTCAACAATTAGATCTAGATACGGTCATACATTTTGTACGAAACTTTGCAAGGGAAATGCAATAGATGCAAATAGTTTTAATAAAATTTAGACAGACATTCAAAACATGGTTTGTAACGATATTTTATATATATCTTGATATTACTTATTATTTGCGATTCATAGTTGTACAGTGTAAATTCAGAGCTAGTAAAACCCACCCTGTGATTTTCCAATGGATTATTCAGATCAGGGAGGCGAGAAAGGTAATTCGATTAAAAAGGTACATGTTCATAACCTCATTTGGTGATGGCTAATCAACCAAGTTGTATCGAATTCTAAAAGTTCGTGTTGCGAAATGTAAACTTGTTTCTATTCACTTTTAATCAACAAACCTTCGGAAATGATTTTGAAATTGTATTCCAAATATGCATGACGAATAAATACAATTTCTGAGATTTTTTTATATCCCATTCGGCAAGTCGTATCGTAGTCGTCGAGCAATTTCCGATACGTTAACAGTTTATATGTACTTAACAATTTATTTCATAATTCAAATTTTAATTCAGCGTCACATAAAAAGTAACATTTGTGTGTTTAGGTTTCGAATAGCACTTTGAATTTATTATAGTGATGCCACCCATGATATGACATTCAATTTTAAAATGCAAATTTTCCGTTTAAATTTGCTGATTTATTTAAACAGAACACATTTTATTAAAACAAACTGCGGTAATCGGTGATATTAATAACAAGCACAAAAACAAAAAGTTATTCTAGATTGGGAAAAGTTCACCAAACCAATAAAGATTCATTAATTTTTTTCTGTAACATTTTCTGCAATAGAGTTCTGTTATGAATAGACATCGGAAGCTTTTTGTCGACAATAAATAAATAGCAGTAATCTGTATTAGGCTAATAATATTTATAACCCATTTCCATTAGGGGCAAATGGCAAAAACTGTCGGCGATGTTCTATAAAATTACATAACAAGAATAAATAATTACGTCCGATGTTCTTCATACCGCCAAACCCTAATCAATTCCAATTAAAAAAAAATGTTTAAATAACTAAGTATTACAGATTACTTAATCACTACTATATCAAATACCAAGCACTATAAAAATACGTATGCAAATAATTTTATTATAAAAAGTTAAAGCAACCTATAACTGAAGTAGATTCATTCTTTCCGTTATATGACTATAATAAATTAGTCAATTGAAAAACTGTTTTTTTTTTTGGTTTTGCAAAAATTCTACTCAATCTTATCCTGATTGTTCCAACAATCGCCAACCTAACTGTGCAAGAGCGAATAAAAATAATTCTTTAATTTTTAAACTTGCGATTGAAGATTTTTAGACATTTTCTGAAATATTTTTATGCCATGAAACAAATGTTAAGCGATACAACCTCGGCGGAGCAGAATTCCAATGAACTATTTATGATGTCGAGATTTCACGATTTATTTCATTGATATAATTATCAATTGTGATAAGTGTTCAAATTGCCGGCTTCCGACAGCTATTGTTGATTAAGGAAGGCGTTATCACTGTTGGGAGTTTTGCATATCTATAACTGTAAGCAACGTGCTGGATTTTCATATACCTACCAACTCTTTGAGTATCGTTTGCTTATAGAAGATATTGATTTTAAATATAATCAGAGACAGTTCTAATAATAGCAATGTGACCACGTCTAGGGCCACGACCAATCCGTTTGCTAAGAAATATTAGATGTAAATATTTCGGCAATATCCCGATACAAAATAGCCTGTCAATCTTAATCACATGCATCGGCTTCAAGACAGATTAAGGTAGTACAACATTGTACTATTACCTTCTCTTATTTATTTTTAAATCTCTAGATTTATCTGTTTTAATATATGCCTATGTAAAGGGTGTTGCTTACCAAGGAAAAAATAAATAAGGACTTAAATACTGGATTCACATTTTTTCTTTCAGTTTATCAACTAATACCTAAGTATAAAAAGTATAAAAGTTAAAAGGAAAAAATCATACTTAATATAATTGTATAAAATATGTGCAGGTAATAGGAACAATTTCAATCGTGCTATATATAATGTCTGATATTTGGTATCTCGTAGTATCTATGTGTCCCTATAAAAATAGTAGTCCAGACTGTATCTGTTTCAAAGAGTCCATATTTGGGTGAATCGAATATCCACGGAGATTTTGTCTTTTTGGCTTTTAAATATCACTAG
The DNA here is from genome assembly GCF_000390285.2 of Anoplophora glabripennis. Lineage (NCBI taxonomy): Eukaryota > Metazoa > Arthropoda > Insecta > Coleoptera > Cerambycidae > Anoplophora > Anoplophora glabripennis. The sequence goes on along the minus strand of NW_019416232.1, from coordinate 1,468,210 downwards.
AACTGAAAATTTTTCTATGCGCATAAAAAAAACGTGGGCTTAACTATTGGCGGCATAAAATGTTAAAAAAATTCGAAAAATTTCATATTTTTCTTTCTACTTAAATAAGGACCTTTTCAAGAGTTGATTTTAGGCGCAAGTGGAAGAGGAAAAAAATTTTTGTAATTAAATTTTACAAAATATGACTACTTACAAATCGAATGAATCATGATTATTATTGTAAAAATCGAAAAGATCGTCAAAAATGGGGTAAAAAAATATTACTTTTTAGGGAATTTTTTTGGGGCCTTTAAGTTGGGTATAGGACTTTCATACTTGGCTCAAGAAAACTTCATGTTATGTAGAATCATCACACCAAATTTCATCAGTAAATAATATTTGAATTATACTTTAATCACAAAAGGAATGATGATTAAATTAATAATTAATTAATTACTAATTTTCGACATATTTTGAAAATAATTGTTGTTTAAACAATTTTAGAATATTTAAATAAATTTGTTTTTGACCTTTAATAAACAGTATATAAGTTTATGCCCTTACTTTTGATACAATAGAAAAATAAAGTTGATAATTAAAGGAAGTTTAAAGATACATAATTATCGGACTGTTGAAAGACCATAGACGATAGGCATTTGAAAATACGCTAATTGTTTTTTAAATCGCGAGACAGCGATTAAAAAAAAATCATCACAATCGGACCTCTAGAAGCTGAGATATTAAAAATTTTTAAGCGCGTCGCGGTTTTGAACTCGCCGTTTCAATTTCGAGCAGGCCGAAGCGGTTGCGCTCTCTGCTTGCATAAATAATTTTAAACGCGTTTTAAAGTAGGTTGCCAATGAAGAAAAGTATTGCAAACTTAGACCTAGTAAGTACTCGGAATACCAAAGGTATTTTTCGAAAAATTAGCCCGGATGTCCCAGTACATTTAGTGTAAATGACGGTTAACTTTGATCGGCTATAACTACGTAACTAATTGACCAATCGTTCTGTTTTTTTTTAAGGAAGCGTCTTTTCAATAACTTTGAAAACTTGCTTTAAAAAATTTGATTTGATTGAATATTCACAAAGTTATTCTAATTGTTTATAAGTACAAAAATTCGACAAATGTTTAAACAAGCGCCAGAGCTCTCCTAATTGACGGATTCGAATTTTTCAAAAACCGTTTGAAAGCTTGAGAGCCCTTCTATATGTGATTAAGTTTTCAAGTATCTAAGGGCCTTGGTCTTTGCTGTGTACAATTTTGAAATTTTGCAATTTTTTTTTCAAAATCTGGATTGCAAAATTATTATGCAAAATCTATCTAACCGATTTTGATGAAATTTGGTGTGATGATTCTACATAACATGAAATTTTCTTGAGCCAAGTATGAAGGTCCTAAACCCAACTTAAAGACCCCAAAAAAATTCCCTAAATAGTATTGTTTTTTAACCCCATTTTTGACGATCTTTTCGATTTTTACAATAATAATCATGATTCATTCGATTTGTAACTAGTCATATTTTGTAACATTTAATTAGAAACATTTTTTTCCTCCTCCATTTTCGCCTATAATCAACTCTTAAAGATACATAATTAAATAGGATGAAAATTAAGACATTTTTCGAATTTTTTTAACATATTGTGCCGCCAAAAGTTAAGCAAACGTTTTTTTTATGCGCATAGAAACATTTTCATTTTTAGTGATATTTTAAATCCAAAAAGCCAAAAATCTCCGTGAATATACGATTCACCGAAACCAAAACAAATACCGCCTACTCTATAGGTCGTTTTTATCATGTCAATGTTTCTAATGATATAGTTATTTTCTGATTTTATGTGTTAATTTTTGAATTGACACCACGTTTTTTTTTTGTTTCAGGTATGGCATCCATTCACTTCAAAAAACGATTGTAGGTATTAACATTTACTTATAAAGTTTTAATATTTAATATTTGTTCTGTTTTCGTCCTAGATAAATTTTCTTTTAATAAAATATCGACAATGTGCCCATGTTAAGGACTTATTGTCTAAAATGTTTATTTTTTGGCCAACTACGACCTATTTTATGGGTTCAAATTTCAAAAAAAAAGTGAGGAGGAATTCTTATTTAGGATAGCTTAAAACCTATCTGTGCCGATTTTGAATGTTCTAAAATACAGAGTGTCCGAGAAAAAAATATTATAATTGTAGGAATTCTTTAAATTTTTTTAGTACTAATACAAATCATTCTTAATCAGTACTTACAATTTGTTACAAAATAATCAAACTAAAGTTTGCAAAATAAGTAAAATTCAATTGTTCCCTCGAATAACAATGAAGAATCACCATTAAAACATTTACTTTGATTTAAATCTCTAATAATGCCTCGTGAAATTTAAGCCCATAAATGTGGCGGTAAAAGTTATCCAGTTGTCGAATGCGCATTTTGAATACCCACCTAAAAAAATGTATCAAAATCCGTCAAAAAAGGAATTTTTATAGAGTTGACTACGAAATAGTTCTGTGCAACTTAGAAATTGGAACGAATGAAACGATAAAGATTATAATAATATAATTAATTGACTCACAGTACATTTCAAGTTGAATCTAATTGGGTACCTATTTTTAATATCAGTTATTATAATTATACAGAAACAAGGGATTAATTTAATATTACCCATTGACGTTGTTAGTAATTGAAATGCAGATTGCATTTGAAGCGAATTTAATTGGAAATCCGTAATATGTATTAATTTGCACTTGAGGTTGACATTGACATGGAAATGGAAGCAGAAAACGAAAATCTTATTTTCTACCCTAAATGAATTAATTATTAATTAGTAAATTAATTGGCTATAATTACTATTAATTAATTTGATTCATAACAATAACACCAACATAGGTATTATTTGCTTCCTTGTCAAAATCTCAAGATGTCAGCATCGTTTATGCCCTATAACCTATTATAATTAGATTAAGATTCAATATTTAGATATGTAAAGCAAACATATTTTTTGATTTTTCTACGATAGACAAAAAAATCTTCACTAATTATTTCTTTGTGGCGTAGTTTTCTTTTATTTAATATTTTTGATATTTTGTCACCTTTTGTGATTTAGTGATGTATAATTATTATTTGTCTGCCTTTTATTTTTCAGAAAGAGATTTTTGGCTAGGCAAACATGATTCCATCGAATAACCTTTGACTAGTTCTTCTGGGCAATGTTTTATTCAATTATTTTTTTTTATAAGCGTCAAAATACTCAAATAAGAAGAGAGAAAACAAAAACATTATTAATTTTTCATATTTTTTAGGTATGAGTAAACTATTTGTTTTAAAAATTAAAATAGAAAATATACAGGATGTTAGAAGTTTGACTTTCTTCATTTTAACAGGCGATATAATACATTAAAATAAACAAAAAAACCTTATATGACATCGGTCCTAAACTCAACCATTTCCGAGAAAAAAATTATCTAAATCTCCAACTTGATGTACAAAAGTTAGATCAATTAAAGAATATTGACATAGCTGCGTGCATAGAATACCATATAATACAATGTTACAATCACTTTTTTGAATTTCTTTATGCTTAATTCTAAAAAATAATTATTTAAAATTCGATAAAATTCACATCGAGCAATGTGACAACGGCGCGGCGGTTAACACGAGGTACTAAGAAGTCCTCAACCAGCAATACACAATTCAGTTGGTATCTGCAATTCGATTGTGACAGAGTGTTTTTTGCGTACCACTATTTCCTTTTCTTGAGGTGTTTATCCTTGTTTTTTTTTAAATGTTTACCACCATACGTGATAATTTTCCCGCGAATGCGCCAAAATTGGATTCGAAGGTGTCGTGCGTGCATCGAAAATGGCGGTGGACATTTTGAGCATATGTTGTAGTTTGTTTTGTACTTGTGCGTTTAAAATTACTGAATTTAGCATTTTGGTAAGTACCTAAATTATTTTAAATACGTATGATTATTTAGACGATGTGAATGTTTGTGTACTTTAATTACATATTTTTCAGTTCCTGTTTTAAGAAATTCATAATTACTAAAATTGGAGCTAAACATTTATCTTCGTACTACAAAATCGATACATTTTATTTTATTTATTTAAAAACTGGAAAAGAATTTTCTTGAAATTTACTAAATGTTTTACCATAATAGTTGTTTACATTTTTGTTATTTCAGGACAAGTCTGCCACGTGCACACGTGGCATCAGCTGTGTAGCATTAAGTTAAGCCCTGTTGTCACCTTGCGATGAAACTCCCCAATATTAATACTCGCTGTATTTTGAAAACTGTTATTCTTACGCCCCTGTAATATCCAACTTTTTTGTTCATTTATGATTACTCTATCTCATGCTGAAATAATGGCAGTCAAACTTATTACACCCTGTATGTATTTAAATATGATGGAATGTAAGATAAATATTTCCGATTATTTATCAATTTGTGTATATGTATAATATACCCTGTTCAGTTTATTAAATCAATAACTACCATTGTCATGTCGTCAAATATTCATATCCTAATTTACGTGCAAATTACAAAATCATAGTAAAATTAGCATAAAATTGTGCGTAAATTTCGTGTTATTGTGATGCAATATAATATACCATACATATATTGTTTGACACACATTGTTTAGTGTTGATAGTGGGAAATTCTAGTAATTACTTTCATATGTTTTTAAAAGATTTTCTACAGTGTAATCGCGTACATATTTATTTTTATTGTAAGGAACCTGAAACTCAATTTTTGAAGTGTATGCGTCGTTCGGGTACGAATGCAAAGCCTACTATACTCATTTTTATATTTTGTTTGACAAGTGACAGATAGTAGTTTCCCCTCAAAACGCTTTTGTATCAAATACCTAGTTAATTTTATTAAGTTTCAGTAAATTTTTTTCTGACCGAATAATTTTTGTTTTTAATACTTACTGATTTACTTACCACATTGACAGGGTGAAAACTTGTTTGGTACCACTGATTTCAAAGTCACAGCATATGTAGTACACCAACGGTTTCATTTCCTTGTAGGCATTTTGATCTCATTCAGCCGTTTTCTCTGTCCTTTAATGGAGAAAAAAGTTATAAATAACTGAAATTAATAAGAGTGACTACTTGGTATAGATTATTTTATTAAATGCAAATTTACCAAAAATAAATAGTAAGACAGAAACAGCAGTAAAAATCGATATGTAGGTACGTCTAATTCTTGGTGTACTTCCCCTTAATTCGTGAAACATCATACAAACGAGGATGTTTCTAATAGTAAGTAATAAAATTTCGGAGAAACCCCACTCCCTTTTAGTACTGACGCGAGGGTTGAGGTGGAAGTAACACATAAATATTTAGGTGTACGGTTTTTTACCGAATGGTTAACTAAGGGCGAACCGAAACTTGATAACACGTCAATGTAAATTTTATAGGGTTTTCACTGCGGGCGTAAAGGATATTGGATTACTGAATTTTAATGAATTGGTTGAGCTTAAAATGTTCTCTTCGGGAGGAGAGAAAATTTAATTAGGGGATTGATGATTAAAAATTAATGCATCACTTTAGTATCTAACCATTTCCAGTTTAAGCTTTTAATTTCATGGTTTAAGTTGGACCACTGAAATAAAAGTTAAATTAAGTGGTCCGACTGGGATACAGATTTAACAATTTAAAAAACCAGATGAATTGGGAAAAAGCTCTTCCTTACTTTTCCGAAGCAAAATATTGGAAAAAATCGAAGACTCGAATTAAACATTTTCTTCATGATAATTGGTTACAAAAAAAATACGTCTTCTTGATTTATTCGACAGAAACAACAAATTCTGGGCAAATTTAATACATATTCTTAAAGTAGTTAATTTCAGGAAATCTAATACGGCTGCTATAATAAAAAACGAGTAGGTGCTACAATAATTGGAAAAGTAAAATTGAATTCATTAAGTCCTACTTAAAAGTATTTTAACGATGTAAACATGCAAATAAAAGCAGGGACGAAACTTTTTACTTTCAAACGAGGAAAAGTTGGTGCCAGAGTAAAATTTTAGCAAGTCTGTCATCGTTAGTAAGATTCGAGAGTAAATCGTTCATTGTGTTGTACATAACACGATAAAAAATCGAGCTTTTCGCAAAAACATAATTTTGGACACATAAGCGGTGCATGGGGAACAACGTAACGCATTTTTATCGACTACTAAAAGTCAAGAATGATAAAACAGTCGAATTAGCGATAATCTGTGATTTTCGGTACAGTTCTAAATTTGTTTGATTTTGATTATAGTTCAGTGAAGTGAATACCAATTATAATTAATTAATTAATTAATTAATTAATTAATTTATTTATTTTACATTGCCCAATATACTAGATCCACTTATAGAAAAAGACAAACAAATTGAACATAAAAGTGATCACAATTACAAACAGGGAATTAGTAATACAAATAAGAGCTGTATAAAAGTTTGATTAAACGCCTTCTACATATAGTACTAATATGGCTTCATGTTCCAGTTTGTGTTTAATGAAGGAATTGTAGACAAATTTGCAAATGTAGCCCAATATCTTAAAACTCCCATTGACATACTATAAACATGCAATGAGAAAGATAGTTTTAGAGTCCAATAAAACCCAAAGATCTTTAAAGCTGTTACTTCTAGGAAATAAAAGAAGTATCCAATGTAAAAGACAATAGCGTTATGTTTGAAAGAAATTATGTTGCGTTTGTCAATATCTAAAAATAGTTTATTGGATGATGCATTCACTCTGCTCACGCTGATTAAAGGTTTGGACAGTCGTACAGACTATCTAAACTTGAATATCATTTCAATTCATCCGCGTATAAAAGATAATTTATGTCCAAGTCATCAACAATATCATTTATAAAAATATAAAAAAGAGTGGTCCCAACTGAACGCTATGGAATACCAGAGGTTGTGATAAATGTATTCCATTTAATACCATTGCATCCTACTAGCTGCAAGAAAAATTTTACTAAATTTGAAATGTAACGGATATATGAAAGTTACGATAATGTAACACCATGCACTTTTGCATTGGCATAAAAAGCAAATGTTATAACTGAGCAGTGCAAAAAAAAATTGTGCCAGATGTTGGCGATCAGTTAGTTAATTCTTCACAAATGTAAAAAGGGGTTCACAATGAGTAAATTCAAATCCTTTAGAAAGATTGTTAATGATCGTAATTGACCTGTAGCTTTGAATATTTTCTTTATCACTTTTCTTAAAAAAAGGAAGTTTTGAGAAAACATTGTATTTTAAGGATAGATTAAATAATACAATTATGGGTGGAGTTCTTGCATATTGCCTAATGAATCGCGTTTTTTAGGGCAGCAACTACTTGAGATTCAGAAAACTGTGTCACCATTAGAAAATCGTTATTGACCCCTGTGTCAATACCATTATAAGAACTAGATGTAGAGTATGAACCTCGAAAACATTGAGCAAATAAATTAACTACACTTTTAACTTCAGAAGTTTCAGTATCTGTGTAGATATAGAACATAATAATTTGTGTGATTTACGGTTCATACTGATAAACTCCCAACAGTTTAGAATCATTTGTTAGACTATGTTCTATATTAAAACATTATTGTGTATAGTAGCACCCAATTCCGCTCTTAATAAAGATCCTATGCAGTTTAAATTCATCTACGGCTGATTGATCTTGTGAGTGTTTGTAATCTCTCTGAACTCTATATTTAAATTCTTAATAAGCTCTTATTATTGTTCTTGTTGAACCATGGAAAATAATATAGGTTTGTAATAAGATTTTTAGGAATAAATTGATCGATTATAGAATAGAATGTTAGACAGAAATCCCAGCCGGTAGTAACTAACTTCTGATAAAGACCAATTAGATTTCCTCGACTATAGTTATATCTGCGGTTGTATTTTCAGTTCGTTTCAAATTGCTTTCCTTTTTAGTCGGAAGAAATAAGAAGAGCAGGATGATGTAAATCTTTAATAAATAAGGAACGCAGGGATTTGATTTAAAAAACTTCATGTACAAACAGACACAAATAAGTGTGTTTCTGATTCACGCTGAGAGAGAGAGTAAATGCCCAGTGCGCACTTGTAGGTAGGGCTGTCTCAGACTCGGTCGTTCTCTACATATTTAAAAGAAATCCTTCTTTATCTTTAGATGTACTAGTTTTGACATTATGAAATATAATATGAGAAACTGCAACTTATTTTTGGTATAACACGACCCAGGTGTAGGTGCATTGAGACAAGAAACGAAAATTATTAGCTAATTCTTTGTAAAGTTTTTTTTACCTGGAGAAGAACTTTGTAAAAGTGAACAGAACATGTTTTTAAACAGTTCTATAAATACTTTCTGTTCAACACATTCTGTTGTGTTGTAGTTTCCACTGTATTTAACTATAAACAACTGAACTGAAAATTGTCGGTATTGCTACTAAAACCCAGCTGTTCATTTGTTCTGCGGAAAAAAGTTCTGAATGCCCGTTGGTGTCCGGGCCGACTTTTGTCTTCTCCCAGCTTCTGACGGGGTGTATTTCCCCTATCCTTTCTGGAACTTTGTTTCCTTTGAAAAGTTCCAGATAACAAACAGTTGTTAGATCAAACAGACGGTTTACTTATAACGCCTGCGTCCAGTTCATATTGTATGTCTTCTGCTGATATTGAGTTCCTTTGTTTATTACCGCAAATATCTTCCAACTCTCCAACTTCCACATCTTAATAAATTTAATTTCAATCTTCGTTTTGGGCGAGCTACAGAGCGAACGCCGACTGGATCTCCGTAGCGAATCAACGCTGAATATTGAGTTTAACTAAACAATGAAAAAATTGTATTATATATTGAAATGAACACACTGTATCTCGAGAAACGACACCGAGTAATAGCAGAGAAAATTTCATGAAATTATAATGTAGACTCTAAGAAAGACATAAATTACTTTTAAATAAAATTAAATATCTCCTTTCATAGTTATTTCATATAAAAACTAAAACATTATCAGTCAAAATTTAACTAATACATTGTAAAAGAGAAGCATGTCAAGAAAATAAAGTTTAGGTTCGAAGTAGAAGCATGAAAGTAAAAGAAAAATGCCACAAGAAGGGCCAATTTAACAATTTTACGAATAACTAAACGTTAAATAATCTAGTACAAAAGAAAATTCAAATATTATAGTATCAGAAAACACATAGGCTAGAAGTTTGTTATAAAAATTTGTCATGCAGAATGTCATATAAAAANTATAAATGACTTGTTTTCGATTCCAAGTAAAGGAGAGATCATTGGATATGCAGATGACACTGCCATATTCTATAAATCGGAGTCATGGGATGAGCTGAAAGAAATTGTTGAAACTGATTTGGTATTTATGAAGAACTGGTTTGATTATAAGCTCTTAACGATTAACTTTGAAAAAACGAATTATTTACCTTTTAGTTGCACTAAGGTCAATTTACCTCCTTTTGACTGTATAAGGATGAATACGGAAGCTACGTCATATACCATCTTACCTAAAAATGAAATCAAATATTTGGGAGTATATATAGACATCCACTTAAGATGGGATATACACATTAACTATGTTTTAAAGAAACTTCAGTTCATACTATACAAATTTAAATATTTAAAAAATATTCTCAGTATTCAGCAGCTTATAATTCTTTACCATGCTCTTGTCGAAAGTCATCTAAATTATGGAATACTGGGTTGGGGCGGATTAACAAAAAGTTATTTAACTCCTTTAAATATTATACAAAAAAGATTTTTGAAAGTAATACTTTCCAAAGATACGAAATTTCCGTCGGACGCTCTATATATAGAAGCGAAAGTCTTTGATGTAAGACAATTATACTTTTATAACTTAAATGTTAAATATCATGGAATTAAATCTGTAGACAGTTTACCAACACATAAATATGTCACTAGACAGAAAGATAAATATAATATTCCTTTTAGGGCAAAAACAATTGGGCAGAGATCATTTGCCTTTATGGCTCCAAAGGTATATAATACTGTTCCGAAACTAATTCAAAATATAAGGAATATTCATTCTTTTAAAAGAAACTTGAAAACCTATATGCTATCGAGTCCCAGAAAAACATTTGATGACCTCTTTGATTAAAAAAAAAAATGTGCGCAATAATTAAATTAAGGTGTCGTTTGTTTGTGTAATTAGATTTATCATTGAATTATAATTGTTCGTATGTGTAATTTAGGATTTTTTGTGTTATACTTTGTTATATTTTATTGTGTTTAATGTAATTTATGTGCTCGAAACAAGTGTTAATTCACTTTTCGAATAACCTTTATTTACCTACGATAGTTCTTAATTCCACTTTTAAGTGTATACATAAGATTTTATTTGTTTTTATATCCGTTTACTTGTATATACGCACCTTTACATGGTTGTAAATAAGTAGGATAAATAAATATTATTATTATTATTATTATTATTATTATAATATCTATAAGAAATAATTTATTTGCATCATATCTTAGTATTTAAGTATAAGAGGTTTATTTTTTTAGTAGATGCTGAAATTGTTTTATTTAACTCGAAATAGACTACAAAAAATGTTGAACAAAAATTCAGCCACATCTCATTCCTGTGTCAGTTTCCAAATAGTGTAATAGGAATAGAGAAGGAAATCAGGGTCTTGATTTCTCTCTGGCTCTGACTTGGCTAAATTTGAAATTACAATTGCGCAAAAACTAATGGTCCGACAGCGCCTGCCTTTTGCAGAATTAAAGTTGACATAATTGCCTACTTCTATGCCAAGTTTCAGCTTTTAATCTTCATAAATGACAGTTATGAATTTTTGAAAAAGGGCCGAATTTTCCAGGTTTTCCGTATTTTCTCCGGGTCTAATCAACCGATGGAATCGTTCGATCTCTCATTTTCTTCGAAATTTAATTTCCTGTAACTTTTCCATTTACGGAATTGAGATTGCTCTAGTAGTTTTGGTTTTATAAGCAAAAACTAAAAAAAAACGCGTTTTTGCACTAAAACGTTAATAACTTAATTAATGAGAGTTGTGAGTAGAAAACACATCAGAGTATATCTGCGGACTGTCTTTTAAATGATGGCACAGGTGGTATGCTGTTAGTATTTTTGTCACACAAGAAACCTATATTGACTGGCCGATAAACCAATTATTTATAATCTAGTAGATCAACTAGCATTTTAACATTAAGGTTATGTAAAGGATATATTATTTTATAAATACATTGTTAGTTAATAGGTACTTAATATTATATTGATGTTAACAGTATGGAACATTTTCTTACTCTAGACATCTGTCAATTTTTCAGTTCAGTTTGCCGAGTCTGCAAACATCTAGTGAGATTTTTTGACAAATTCTTGACTGGACTCTGTACTTCGAAATAGTACAATTTTCGTTCTTACCACTTTTATTCTACAAAAAATATTCCAAACATTTTTTCAATCACTTTATAGTTATTTGTTGTTTATCAAATTTTTAATCTGACGCCCCTTGTTCCACATTTAATGGTATTTTACAAAATTACCACATGACTTTCTCCATCAGATAATCGTTATTTTTTATGTACTTTTTTAATACTACTTCATTTTTCTAAAATGTTTGTTAAACCTTTCTGAATATATGTTTAGTTTTCTCCTGTTTTCCCCGTTGTCTTCCATACTATGTATCGCTCTGTATTCTTGTTTGTATGCAATGTATGGAATGTATTCATATATGAATATTTACTATAAACCTTAATTGTATTTGTAGGAAAGATATTTCGCATGCTAAAAGAATCACCCTGTATTCTATCGATCGATAATTGCATGCGAGAGCCTCGTGTCCTTACCCTAAATATAGGTGCCCTATATCTTCAAAGAGTCAACGTGTTCAATACAGATTGCCTTCATTAATATGAAATCTGTTCAGGGACGATTAATTAAAATAATGATGCATACTATAATTCGCCATAACACTGCAATTTACTGTCATAACATTTGAAAATAAATAGATATTCAGTTCATAATGGGTAAGTGTGTGTCTATGATTATTGGTATTGGTAAGAATGTCAAATCTGTTTTATTGACAGATAATTATTTAAGTATTATTTTAAGGGTCCACATTATGCATCCCATCTTCACGTCACTTTTAAAGATACAAGAAATGATATTTCAATTTTGATGAACATGAATATGCTAAAATTGAACAAATAAAATGTTCAATAAACTGGACATGTATTTGGAAACTATGAACAGTTAAAAATCAAAGACTGGGACGTTATAGGTCAGAAACTTCAAATCGTGCACGCTATGGATACACAGCAAATACATATAAATACCGACCAGAAGACCTAATATCCAGTTTCAGAGATTCTCCTCAACAAGAAGCTATAAGTTACTCCAAATGTCAAAAAATCAAAACCGACGACTTGGCAACTAATCAAGAAATTGTTCTTGTTTGGAATTTTAAGATAAATTGATAGGAGACAATTTCACTCTAATTTTGGCAGAGTGGAATATATAATTTTGAATATCTTTGACATACAAAAAATTTCGTGAAATGTATCCTAAAAAGTAAAATTCAGTGGAAAAACCCATGCGGTGCCATTGCGGTACAACAATACCAGTAAAGTTTGATACACAAAGCCAATAACAAAGCAGGCTAACTTCATTTCGTAAGAGAAACTTCTACATCCGTACGAGAACTTATCCTCGGACCTAATCCAAATCTTTAGCGGAAAGTGAGCTTTTTGCGCGGAAAAAGTTCGAGTCATGAGTCAAGTTGTAAACACAGGGCCCCGGCGGCGTATTCTTTTTATTATGGACGCTGTTCGCCTTCATTTTTAATAGAACGACGCTGATAATGGCGATAGATGAGAAAAAATGCCATTGACATGGCTGAATTATTGATGTCTTCGGAGGGGAGACTTGTCGATCGTATAAACGTACGTCAACGGAATATTGAAATATTAAATATTTATTATCTGCCGAGAGGTCGGTGTTTACACTCGAAGATGAGTAATGAATCTTCATTGATGTATGACTTCTCCTCAGTATTCTCGGGGAATATCTGTTCATTAAACTGAATTCGATAATAATTCACAAAAATGAAGGGAAGTAGGCCATTTTATTAAACAGGAAAGATTTTTCTGAATAAATATGTTTACTTGCAACTTGATGTGTTAAATGGAAACAAACAGTTTTTCAATTATGACAAATAAATACTAATCGGCTAATAGTAGCTGCGTTATTTTAGTGGATACATTTGCAATACACTGTAAACAAATTTCACTCAAATTTCATCAGTTTTATTCAGTAATATATCAATTTCTGTCCACACCCGATTGAGTGAAATTTTCACTCTATTAGTATGAGTGCAACAGAGTGAAACTATTGCATCAGAAATGAGTGAGGTTTACTCAAATTTGAGTTACTACTATCAATTGAGTCACTTTTCACATCACATTCTGAGTATATAAAACCAATTTAGAGTTGACTTTTTCTCTAATATGATTTAAATTTAACTATTTTTGAGTAGTTTTTTACTCAGACTTGGTTTATATTCTCCTTAAATTTTAATTTACTTGTCATTGTATTAAAGTCAAACTACTAAGCTGTGGTTTCTACACAGATCTGTTTTAGAGACAATATTTTAGGTCTCGATTGAAGGAATTGGTGAACTGATCGGACGAATAGATTGCCATAACCTATATTGTACGTTAAAAATACGTAATTATGGATAATAAATTTAACTATCCGTTTATGTAGCCAAATATAATCGAGATGTTAATCAATTAATATATCGTCTTTAATTATTGTAATTAAATCACTGCATTTAAAAATAATTTTCACTATAGAATAACCAGATAAACCGATACTTGTCCAACTTCAAAGCACACCATACGCCATACTGCCATCCACCACGCCACGGTCACGAGATAATCTAATGGAACAATGGGAACAGAAAAAGACAATGCGTCTGGATATGAAAAAGGGTGGGATCACTCCGTAATAAGGACATTTACCCTGATTTAGGTACAAGTGCACCAAATACGAGTTTACGTGAATAATTTATTTAAGGAGTACCTATATTGGAGTGAAAGCACTCAGTTTTAGTTTAAATATAATCACAAATGAGTAAAATGATCAAAATGCCCAATATTGAGTGAAAATGTACTCAATAATTTCAATCCGAACCTTTTTGCTTTCACCGATTTTTTTTGCAGTGTCCACTAGTATAAAGAACAAGGAAATGACAAACGCAAATATCTCCAAAGTTGGAATTCTATGACTATCGGAATCAGAGTATTAATTGTGTATTCATCTCTACGGTTCCTATATAGAAATATCAAAAAATGACGAAATATGTGCTAAATATTTTAAGAAGATCCCTATTACAAAATTCTCAACACATTAAAAATATCTAAGATATAAAGGTTTCTGTTCTTCGCCTGTGTCTACTGTCGATCTAAAATTCGTCTTTTAATCTCTGAGGAAATCACAAGCGTCAGTGTTAAATGGCAGACCCTGTATACGTGTGTTTTATTTGATATGCTTACTCATAATTTGAGTTGCCAACAGAAATGTCTTTTATGGGGATGGAAAATCAGTACTGAAATAGAATCGCGTACAAAAGCGTCCTACTTTGTCTTGAATGGCAAAGATTACAATCGGTATAGACTGATATCGATTACTTGGCGGTGCCGGATAAAGCGTTCGCCGTGCAGACATGCTTCTATTGTTTCTTCGCCGAGGCCAATTTCAATGAATTTTTATTAGCATGCTATTGATACTTCGGAACCAGTAACGTCGGTCCTGATTATTTGTAGCTTCATTATCTTAACGATATTTCGAGATGATCTAGAGTCTAGAGAGTAACTTTAATGAAAGTGAATACTAGAACTGCAAAAGTAACATTGTTATCACATAGTTTACTTTATGTGGAAATTTTGTTAAAAGTAAGTTTTATTCTTTTGAAATTGTCTGTCAACTTTTTAACAAAAACTAAATTTTGCTTGGTTGCCTACTGGACGTTTTGTTCCAAAAATGTTTATTCTGACTGACTATTAATAGGTCGGATTTCTGTACAATATACACAAACATACAAATCGCTGTAGGCAAAGATGTGGAGTTGCATGGCGACATGTCCACTAATTCATCATTCATCGTATTGTATTCATATGTTTATTTGCAATTATGAGCATACACGCATACGACAGACTGTCGTTTCATTAAAAAAAAATGAAAGTGAGAATCCGAGAAAATGAATGACTGCATGAAACTTAAACATTACCAGACACATGTTTCGTAATGAAAACTGAAATAGAACTAATGCTAATCTATAAAATCGAACTAGCAATTTGTCTGTTTACTACAGGGAAAAAGCCTGTCTGCGGCCACAACTATTTGCCTCTTTTTATGTGCTATGTAAGTCGGGAACGATTCAAGAGGTTCTTAATAACTTGTAGCCATTTTGATCATTGTTAATTTTTAACAGTCAGTTATTATTAAGAGTATTAACACATTTAAATTAAATCATACATACTGTTAAGCTTCAATAATTAGGTTATACTCTGCAGTTCTATAGGAATTAGGATATATTATACAGGAACACCTCTGTAATGTTTGCAGGGAATTCATAATAATTGTTTTTTTGACTACCTCTAGAGAACGTGATACAATTCAATTACAAGTTTGCTAGGAAACTATTCTGAGAGTTTGAAATTTCAGTTCATTTAACTTCATACGAAATTATAAATATGTAACATGTATGTAACATATATTTACTTGTGGCAGCGGAAAACCATAAATCAATTTTCATTAAAGTACGTTAAAGAAACACCTTAATACAAAACAGTTTTAAAATTCTGTGATTTGAAAATATGGTATCACAATTCAGTGTTTCAGAAAATCCTTTAGAGGTCAAATGGAATACCAACAATATTTTATGATTCATGATGCTCATAATATTCGTGAAATAAGTAATTTTTAACACATTCTTTGACAATTTGTTGCTCCCACGATTCAGTATGTACACGTTTTTCTGAAGCTTCCTCTTTTGGTGAAAAATTATCATGGATGTCCAAATTCATGTCATTAAATTTATTCATATATTAAAATCTTTAAAAGAGATGTTCAGTGTAAATACGTTTTTGTTTTATTGAAGAGAACTTCTGCTCAATCTTTTATTATATGTGGGTTAAAAATCATTTGAAGAGACGTGTTGAGAATAGTGAAAAAGACTTAAAATTTCATTGTTTTACTGCCATCCGCCGACTTCTTCCAATTCTAAAGTATGCGAATTTTATTCCTTCTTAAGTGCCTCTGAATTTGATATTATAATATAATCAATGCTAATACAGCGTAAATTATTCTTCGCGAAAGTACTATTTGAGATCTACAGGTCTTTGTAAAACGGAATTTTAATTTATTTTGATACTTTTGATACTTATTTATAAAATGTTGCTAATGGTTTTAAATAAGAAATTATATAAAAATTGTCATTTCATATAAAATTATATGAGATATAGGAATCAAATACCTACGTGTCTAGTACTAAAAAATATGACATATAATGTGGCCCAGTAAAAATTAAACCACCTTTCCAAAATTTTTTAGCAAGTACGATTCGATTGTTTTTTTTTATACTATTTTTGAGAAAAAAATTTTGTACATTTTTAAACTGAAACAGAAACTTCATAAATTTAAATCCTTAAGTCTCTATAAAAAAATATTCTGCATAAATCAATGACATTTGGGATATATGGATTCCAAGTGTTGCTGATTAAGGCTACGTAGGTTTCCAATAAAAAATCCCAAGTGATTTTCTTAAAAAAGTTCATCTAAAAAAATTGCAGCGGACCATGGTTTGCCAATTGGATTATCGCAATTTGTTTACCAAGTTCATCTAGAAGGTACATACAGCCGGTAGCAGCAGCTTTGGAGTGTATTCCTGAAGTTATAAATTCTTATATTTGTCGTCACCTGTCGTCACCCCTCGTACAGGGTGTTCAAAAAACTGCTCCATACTTCTCTCAACTTTAAGCAGCAATAACTTGGTTATTTTAAATGGTACACCCAGTATATTTTTTACTTTGGAAGTTAAAAAATTTAAAACTCTTTCAAACTATTATAGATTCCCTATACTTATCTCTAACGGTATTGGAGATATTTGTGCCGTTTCGTTTTTTATCGAATTTTTTGGAAGACGTATCCACGCGTCTTTATCGAGGTCTTTATTGAATTGGTAAAGCGTCAATCATGACAATATTCAAAAAAAATTTCTAAAAAAATATTTTATACGCAGAATAATAATTATAAACAGTATTAATTTTGTATAATTATGTTTGCTGTACGTAACTGAATTAAATTGATTAGGAACAACATGAAAGATATTTATTAAAGGAAATTTTACTTTTAGAACAAAGAAAAATTTTAATTGATGATTGAATTGATCACCATTCTCTTGAATACAGCATCTTATTCTACCTTCAAATGATATTCTTACATTCTTTAGAATATCAGAGATAGGTATAGGGAACCTATACACAGTTTGAAAGAGTTTTAAATTTCCTAAGTAACTCCCAAAGTATACCGGGTGTCCCATTTAAAATAACCAAGTTATTGTTGCTTAAAATTGAGAAAAGTATCCAGCAGTTTTTTGAGCACCCTGTATAATACTAAGTGACGACAAATATAATAATTTATAACTTCAAGGATCTTAAGCTAAGCCTGCATTTTCACTAAAAATGAAATATCTCGCAAACAATAAGTACTAGTTATGCAGAACCTTTAATAAAGTTTACCTATTTTTTTTTTGGTGCTTTCAAAAATACAGTAAAATACAGGGTGTTTCATTTAAAAATACGTAACTTTGATGTGGTACGCATTTCCTGGATACCTTGTATATTTTAAAATATTTTTAAAATGTAGCCGTAATCAACTTACACATACCCACCTAAACAGGTTTCTATAACATTTGCCGTTTGGTCCCTAGCCACCGAGGTGTTACTGGTGGCCCACCCTGTATAAGAATATTTATAATGTTGCCCTAATAGTGGTGTATTACTTGAAATTGTTTAACTGTTCTATTTGTTTTAGTATTACAAAAAATGGCAATATCTTGGAAAATTAAACAAGTTGAAATGAAATTGAAAATAATGAGGAATTTGTCTCTGTATTATGTAGAATTGTATATCAACAATAAAAACAAAATGGGTTCATGAAAGTTGTATTGGATTGCCAAAATAATGGTTTTAGATGTAAAAAATGCGGTCGGTTATATCCTCATTTTATTTTATAAATTAATACATTAAATTTGTTGGTTAACATAATATTACAAATGAACTATGAAGAACATGTGCTCCTTCCAAATCAAAAATTTCTTAAATCGTTGTAAAGTATTTTCTGCGAATACCAAATTTATTGTCAATATTAATGATTTGTTGTTTTGTAACAGCACTTTCTCTTAATGGTGTCTAGTTCCAATCATTTTTCGGACAAATCCACAAACTTTTTCAAGACTTTGGACTCTTAAAACTTGTCTGTCAGACTCTGCAGCAATGTAATCGGTTACTAGACCGACTAAAACTTAACTTCGCTTTTTTTTAATTTTCAAAAAAATATGCAACTTAGCCAGTGATATTTTTCAGGCTTTTCCATTTTTTAAAGTCTACCGCCTCTGGCGCTTCATTTTTAACAACTGATGGCAGTTTTTCTTTTTCTAAAGCAAGACAAGAGGGGACGTTCAGATATTTCGATTTTTTCCAAGAGAAAAAAAAGAAACTACAAAAATCGATAGTTATAATTGTCTTGTAGATATAAAAAATTAATTATGAAGTTGTGGTACGGATTAATTTAAAGATTCACGAAGTTTCCTGTAAGTATTTTTAATATAATTATCTGCATTAAGTATACTTTTCGTACAAACATCAAACGTAAAAGCTTTTTACTACTTGGTCATCAGTTTTTCGTACTTTACTTTGGCAAAACTTTTAATTGCGCGGAATATTCATCGAACCCTATGATATTCCAATCCTATCCCATCATCTCAAGATCTTAGGCATGTTGCTGCCCGTAAACTGAATTCGAGATGTAATAAAAACATCCCTTGCCTTCGGACCGCCGCCGTCTAAGGCCAATGTCCGGATTGCACGACTGGCTTTCGTCCCGCCTTTCTTGCTAATTCCTCTGGGATTTTTACGGGGTTTGAAAAGCGAGCACCGCCGTAATGGACAGAAACCATTCTTACGAAACTAATCCCATTGATATTCTTACATTTCCATTCAAATTATTTGCAAATGTGATTGTTTAAATCGAGTTTCGGGGGCCTTTTTATGATGTTCTCTTCCAGTTTCGAGCGTTTCCAGTGCGTTTTGTTGGCTCGTCCGTTCACATGGATTTTATTTCATTAATCAACGGCAAATTCACTTCCTGTGCCAAATAAAGAATTTAATTGTTACTGTTGTTGACACGAAACACGTCCTAATTAATTGTGACAATGTGTTGTTGCCCCAAATTATGCATGTAAAAATATATTTCAAATTGTTTTTTACTAAATTGTTTTAACATTTTAACTTTTAATTTAAACTCTACCGTTTTTTAAGTTGACCCAATTTTTTGTACTGTAAACGTTATTTACGTGGCGGTACAGTNTTAATGCTTCGTATACGAAAGACTTGGAACACAAAACCGTGTGTGTCTAAATTAAGTTTCTTAATTAAAGACTCTCTCCAGAAGTCAGTCACAATTCTTTTGTGGAATAGATCCCTATTCCCTTCGGGTTTCCGTAGATATTCCAAACACGAATGTTATTTAACGTAGATGTCACCCGACTGGGAATGGTGCAACTCGAAAATGTATAATACTGGCTGCGTCAGCTTGCATCTCTCATAAAATGTTGTCTGGGGGATATCGTTCTTAATTCATGGCTGTTGGGAAGCCGCCGATTTTCTCATGATATTAACATCAAAATCTCCAATATGAACCTACACAATTTTCTGATTGTGTAATTCGTGTAACTACATCTTATTTAAGAAAAAAATAAAAAATAATCATTCTGATCGAATTTTTAAACTAATAAAAGTACGTAATCATTACTAGAAAATTTAATTATTTTGTAGGTTCAGGTTTTTCATCAAATTCAACGCCAAAGTCTAGAAACCTAATTAATTGTGACAATGTGTTGTTGCCCCAAATTATGCATGTAAAAATATATTTCAAATTGTTATTTACTAAATTGTTTTAACATTTTAACTTTTAATTTAAACTCTACCGTTTTTTAAGTTGACCCAATTTTTTGTACTGTAAACGTTATTTACGTGGCGGTACAGTGTTTCAAATTTGTGATTCTGGTATCTTACTCGTAGGAGACAGATATGTCAAATAAAAGAAAACGCCATTCAATTATGTGTTTATATCTTATACTAAACAAGATGCCATTAAGTATAAAACTGACTTTTGACACAAGACATTGCACTTATAACTGTTTCCGTGATATATTGCTAAAGTTTGACTCATCGAACTATGGAAATGAAACATTTAATATCAGCCAAATATCTAAGATAGTAACAATTAATTCAGTGGTGTTTTACCTCGAACTACCTCGACTTAACGTTTTATTGAAAATTGCTGTTACTAATAACGAAACCTTGAAGTATGAAAAATAAACTGCGTAGTATTACCACAATGCTTTTGTTACGATCAAGAAATAATGAAACCTCTCCAAAAAGCTTGTAACACAAATGGTCGGTTCACAAAACATTGGCTTGTTTGAAATGCTCTTTGTAAAGTTTTGCACAGCTTTACATAAAAAAGTTAAGTAATGTTTTCTTCTCAATGTAATCTGATTAATGAATATTATTATTTTTAAACTTAGAAGCACTTAGTTCTCGGATTAAACCCGAGGAGATATCTATTACAAAATGCGCAGTACTGAAATAAAAAAAGAGGTAATGAATTTTAAACAATGAAGCCTGCTAAATGTGGCAATACTACAATATTTCATTCATAAATGAATTATAGGAAAAAATCATATGAACTAGGGTCCTAAAATGTTTTGTTTTCAGCAAATAAGGCGCTAACGTTTTCGAAAATATCATTTACAACTTCTGTTTTATTTACTGTTAAATTGACATGTCTTCGAAGTTATTTTCTGCTTTAGCGAAATGTCCTATTTATGGTTGATTAAAAAACTTTGGTAAATTGTTGAACAATTAAAGATATGTATATGGTTTTGTTGAAAACTTAAATATTTAGTATATAATTGCAGAGTAATTAGATTAAACTTGCAAAGAAATATATATTCATGTTGACTGATTTTTTCTTTCTACTAAATCGATTACTTTTACTCTTTGTTGTGGGTTTCGATTAATACAATTTGTTAATGCTTCGTATACGAAAGACTTGGAACACAAAACCGTGTGTGTCTAAATTAAGTTTCTTAATTAAAGACTCTCTCCAGAAGTCAGTCACAATTCTTTTGTGGAATAGATCCCTATTCCCTTCGGGTTTCCGTAGATATTCCAAACACGAATGTTATTTAACGTAGATGTCACCCGACTGGGAATGGTGCAACTCGAAAATGTATAATACTGGCTGCGTCAGCTTGCATCTCTCATAAAATGTTGTCTGGGGATATCGTTCTTAATTCATGGCTGTTGGGAAGCCGCCGATTTTCTCATGATATTAACATCAAAATCTCCAATATGAACCTACACAATTTTCTGATTGTCTAATTCGTGTGACTACATCTTATTTAAGAAAAAAATAAAAAATAATCATCATTCTGATCGAATTTTTAAACTAATAAAAGTACGTAATCATTACTAGAAAATTTAATTATTTTGTAAGTTCAGGTTTTTCATCAAATTCAAGGCCAAAGTCTAGAAACGTTTTTGGTTGTGACAAAACGTCATTATCAATGTTGTAATAACATAATGCAGGTGAACTTTTTAGATAAGGATATAATATTACATTTTTCAATTTTTAACATTTCTACAAATGAAGAATTTTAAAATTTAGGTCCTTCGACGCGAGTTTGTTCGTACACCTTCCACGAGCTTGAATCGAATTAAAATGAATCTTTCTTATGAAAATGTTGAAGAAAATGTCGTAGAAATATTTGCTGGTCCAAAAATAAAACTGCAAAATTACTATGTTAATTTACCGATTTTTCATGAATTTCGAATTTGGCACATTTCAATTAGAATGGAATTTTTGAAAGAATCACTGTAATTTTGCGTTTTTCCCGGATCATGTTACTATTATCTCTAGTAATATACAAAATTTCTACAAAAATAGTTTTCTGACATTTTTTTTATTTTTATTTATATTTATTTATATTTTGCTAGTAGCACATACATATAAAAATGATTACACGCGTAAAAAAAAAGAAAGTGGTATACACATAATGATNTGGACGAAAATCAAATAATTGACGTCTTCCACTTGTCTTATTGCTGTCATTTGTATGCTAATTTCTATTAAGTATTATTCGTATCTAATTAAAATTATATCTTAGCTTACACATTAAATTGTATACTCGTATACATAAATGTGAGATAGAATGCTTCGTTTTTGGAGTTACATGAAATCAGTTGTTTATGGAGAAACTATAAACACTTGAGAAGAACTTTAGTAGCAGGTTTTAAATGCTGCAAAGTCATTTCTTATTAAGGATTTATACTTTAAAATTAGACAATCTTTTAATAAACGTGTTGATAACTCTATTGAAATTAGAGGTGGACATTTTGAGCAATTATTGTCAAAAAGGCATATCTTTTAGTAATGCTTACTATTTTACTGTTCATTACAATTTTTAATTCTAAATAAATCCTTGTTTTTGACATTTCTAAATTATTTTAATTATTTCAACTATTGGAAGTTTCAAAGCCAAATATCTCGGAAACGGTGCGAGACAGCTACATTCATAAAGTCCACCTTTTTTGTGTAAAAAAAGTTGGAAAATAAGAATTTGATACCAAAGATGAGATACCTTAAAGTACAAAAAAGTTATGTCGTATCCAACACCTTCAATCTACGGCAGCTGGCGCCCTCTATGAACTATAACCAAAATCTGAACAAATCTCAATTCCTCTATCCAAAGAACCCCAAACTCCAAAATTTTATGTAGATATTTGCATTTATTAAGAAATAAATGGAAATAAACTAAAATAATATTTTACATTTAACACCCTGTATCATTTTAACTATCAACTTTTGTACTAAGGTAAGTTCGGTTAAATAGCAATATTTTTGCTTCGGGAATCTACCCATGAATTTTGGCCCATTACCTCGGGACCACCGAATACCTGTATAGACGTATTGATGATTATTTTTCTATTTATTTGCTTCTTGCTGTAACATTTTTTAGACTTCATGAAAACATCACAAATTTTATTGGTGCTAAAGCTACTTTAAAAACCATATAAACAGAGGGAAAAAACGACAATAGCTTTGTCTCATTTTCCAAGCAAAAGTCTAAAGAAATTTGGAAAATATTACTAAAAACAGTTGCCCTTTGATTCACTATAAAAATCTAAATGGAATAGATCGATTTGTAATGAAAATTGTAGGGTATCTTAAATAAACCCTATCTGCTATCAATCTTTTGACTGGAGAGGTAAATCAATAATTTTTTTCCTCGCGAGTATAAATGTGATCCAGGATTTCTACGATACTGATTTTATTTCAACGAGAAGTGAAATAAAAATGGCATTTCTGGATTAAAGGATAAAACTAGCTGATTTGATGGCTGCAGTGATGTGAAGGCATTTGTTATTGGCGGACATAATTCCATGTTTTAAAATGAAATCTCGGATTATCAGAGGGTTCCCAGTGTTATTCCAAGTAAAATTATTGCACCTTGCTTAATATGATTAGAAGAATTTTTATTGGGCCAATAATACAGTTTTCTAGATGTTCAAAAATTATTCATATTCCAAATGGTTTTGGACCTAACCTACTTAATACAGTTAGCTTCATTTGTGGCGGCTTTTTGCATGTTACAATAAATTGGTCAATTTAATGGTTAAATTTACAAGTTGCAAAACATTAGCTTATATATTCTGTTAAAATATACACACTTGTAGGACTATCGACTGTAATTTATGTAGAAAATGCACTACAGTTTTTAAAGTGTGGTCTTTAACGTTACTGTAATTTGGTTAAATATTCACTTTTTTGCTATAGATAGGATATTCATAATTGTCTTAAAAAATACTAATAAAATCACAAAACTTCGTCAACTTAGGAACTTTTCTGTACATTGTAGCTTCTTCTTATTGAGCAAAAAATTGTTAAAAGTAAAACTAATTTTAGTGGAAGTTTCATGTATCGACACCATTATAATAACAGTGTTTCTAATAAAAGGTACGTTGTGCTCATAAGTAGAAGTTTTAGCTAAATAAAAATGTATGGTCTTAATTACCAGTATGTTTTATTTACAGAACTACATGGGTTTATAATGTTTATATGGACAATAAATTTCAATAAATGGTATTACCTCTATATGTATATTCCCATAATTTTCAGCAGGAATTATCCTCTAAAATACAACCTTATACATAACAGATAATTTCGGAGCCGCTGTAACGATAGTTTGCTTGCCTTCTATAATTCACTACTAGTTCTGCAGGAATAAACTCAACTGAAATAATTATGCCGGAAAAACGTTCATAGCCAGCTTATAATTAATCTAAATTAATTTAGTGCGATTGAAGCTACAGAAAAACAAATAATCTACTATTGGCATGAGTTCGGAAACAAATATGTTGTAGATACAGAGTCACGTCATTGTAGATTAGACTGTTACAATTTAATGCTAAACAGGCACCAAATATAAATTTTTGTAGTAAAGATTTTCGTTTTTGTAGTATATTGCCATGTATAAGCATTAAATGTCATTAAATATAGTTTCGGTAAATCACGCCAATCGAATGTAGCAAAATGTCTGCATTTCGAAAAATATGATGCTGAAACTTTGTAGTACTTACTGAATTTTATTGTATATGTACATAGTTGTAAAAGGTTATAGCTGAAGTTGTAGCAAAATGTAATACGTTTTCGGCAAAAAAAATTGCGGTTACATAAAGGGTGTCCAAAAATTTAATTTATTGGATTCGGCATAAAAAGTTTCAAGTTTTTATAGAAAGTGGCCAAAAAAAATGATGGAATATGAAGTCCGGAAAATGTGAAAAGCTCAAAATTTTTAAATGGAAACCCCCAATTTTTTTAACATATTCGCATTCTGCAATAAAATTGAGTGTTACTTTGTTAAAGTTTGCCTATACCTAAACCCAGTCGTTTTCATTTTATTTACGAATAAACATTTCCCTTTTCCTAAAATGATGTTTCTATTTGTTTCGCACATTTTAGGTTGGCACACTTAGGTTGGTAAGTAACATGACAACTATCATAGGTTTTTAATTGTGACTAATAGCCTTCACTTTTAAAAATGCCAGGGAGATTAAACTATATTCATGAAGATTATTTAAATTTGTTCATTATTTATGGACCATGTGATAAAGTTATTTCAAGAATTTGTGACATGTTTGCTGCTACATATCCAGAAAAACGGAAAGCATCTCAAAAAAACTGAAAAACATAATAGAAAAAATTTCGGGTCCGTTAAGGTTAAATGTCACAAAAATGAACCAATTTTTAACGATGAAAACATAGAAATAGCTATTTTGGGTTATTTTGCTGCAAATCCCACATTGTCCATCCACCTTTATTGAATTGGAGACTGAAATAAATAAGACTTAAATACAGAGAATACTTTCAAAGCACAAATTTAAGCCATATTTGTATTCTGTAGTTCATTACCTAAGTGACTTGAACCCACATTGATTTATGATGTGAAATTTTCGAGACAAGTGGCACGGCTAACCTAAAATGTGCGAAACAAATGGAAACACCAATTTAGGAAAAGATAAATATTTATTCGTAAATAAAATGAAAACGATTGGGTTTAGGTATAGGGAAACTTTAACAAAGTTACATTCAATTTTAGTGCTGAATGCGACTACATTGGGGGTTTCCATTTAGAAATTTCGAGTTTTCAACATTTTCCTGAACTTCATATTCGATCTTTTTTTTTGACCACCTTGTATAAAAAATGGAAATTTTTCATGTTAAATCCGATAAATTAGATCTTCCTCTATAAAATGTCCAATTCGCACAAAAAAATATACCTGTGTTTTCGAGAAAACTAAGTTTTGCTGACGGTTTGCATTTGTCAATTTTTGCCTAAAAATCAAAATATCTCGGAAACGGTCCGTCCTAAGTATGGAGTGTGCTACATATTTTCAACTTAAAAATAAGTCTTTCCAAAATTGCAATAATATACAGGGAGTTCCATTTGAAATAAGAAAGTTGGTATCGACTTCCGGTATAACCGGAAGTACGATAACCTTGAAAATATGATAACTTGGTAGGCTCCACGACCCGTATCACACCACCATAATTTCAAAAAAATCCTTCTAGTGGTTTCCCAGATATTCATCGATGGAGCTCTGGATGAGACACCCTATATATATGGTGTTCCTATAAGAAATGGTGCTAAACTGGAATAGGGGACTAATCTAAAATGTAAGAAAATGCTTAGTAAAAATAGTCAGTCCACGCTGCTCCGATGTTAAATAATAAATAAATAAATAAAGAGGCACTGCCAAAAAAACATATTTTTTAAAATAACTCCAAAATGGTTGTTAAAAATAAAACTTGGCATAAGTCTTTAGACTATTAATTGCAATAATCTTATGCAGGAATAGTTTTTTCCTGATTCAAAGTGGCAGAGTGGATAATTTATGGTTTAATAGTAAAACAAAGAATAGTTTAATGTTTAAAGCCTATATCAGACAATGCAATTTAGTTGCAGCGACAAAATTGCGGGGATTTTGTTGCGAGGATAAAATTACGTGCTTATTATCACACAATGGGACAGAACTGCTGCAATTTGTTTAGTTTGCAGTAGTGTCACCATTATTTAACATGTAATATTTCTTGTATGTATCTTGTAAACAATTATTTTTTATTCAAGCAAAACATTGCAATGGATGAAAATTTAAAACTAAATTGCTGTATAACTTTAATAGTAGCTTCAACGGCGTTACTAACAACATCCATGATCAACAGCCAACAACAACTAGGTTGGTAATAAAAAAATCTTCATAAAAATAACTAGAATCTATGCAATTTTGTTGCCCGGAATAGAGCATGTTCTAATTCATGCAATTCAGTTGCCGGGACAGAATTGCATAGTCTGATAAGAAAAATTTCATGGATTCTATCGCGGCAACCAAATCCCTGCAACAAAATTGCATTGTCTGATACAGGCTTAAGTTAAGTTTTACATTACTCACTATTGAGGCAATCATCCATAAAACTTTGACAAAAATACACCCAGAACCATATCGGACATTTTGTAAACAAGTATATTCAGTTTTTATTAATATCTTTGCCTAAATTCCAGTAACGGTTTATTACATTATCCATTACTATTCGGGGAAAACACTTCACAGTGCGAGTTGCCTTGCATAATACCAAATCAATAAATCGAGGGCAGCATCTATTCAAGTTAATTAGATCGGACACCGAACAAACATCGCAAAATTTGACCAAGGGATGGAGGCTTTTGATCTTCATTCCACATGCACCGTGTCATACATTAATTCATGTTAGAGGCCTTAACTAAGTTTATTCATAATTTAATGGAGATGCCAGGGAAGGCCCATGTCTATTAATTCGACGTCGTTTAACGCCAGAGCGTTGCGATTTGCGATTAGGGTCCAGCTGCGATCTAGGGTTGATGACATCTTCGCCTCATCTTTCCAATATTGGGGGAAAATCTGGTTTACTTATGGGGCCGCCGCAACTGTCCCCGAAGTTCAGACGCAATGGGAATCTAAATAATCTCAAGCAATATGCTTCACTTGAGTTAGATTTGTTACTGTTTTTGGAAATAATGGTTAAATTTGTCGTTTTATTGATAGATTCATATTTGCATTTTATTAGATTCTCAAAACCATACATAAATTGCTTGATACAATTGTATTGTCATAATTAAAATGTTTTTGTTTTTCAGGATTTTTTTTTTAATTTGTTTATTGTCCAGAAAACAGTTACTAGCATCTCAGCGGACCCTTACATCTGTCAAATTTTTTCTTTAGAAATTAATGTATCATATTCTATAACTCCTAGGTATAGGGAATTCAATTAAGTGACCCTCAAATTTCACATAGGATCCGAAAATGCAATACGAGTAATATATAGTGTTATGTTTTGTTATCGGTGTTTGTTGTTTTGATTTATTTGAATTGAGAATGTTTGAATTTTAATTTTGACTGTTATTATTTGGGCGCCTTATAATAATTTTGTTTACTTAAATTTAATATTTAATTTGTTGTAATTAATTTTATTTTTACTGTGTAGAGCTGACTCAACTACAGGGTGTGGTTTCCTTTAATTCTTTTTTGTCTGATTTCTCTTAAGTATTGTAAAATGAAAGATAGCTTCAAAGTTTCACAAATATGGATATATTACAATTTTCAAATGTACCTCTATAATAATTAACAAATTTTCATACTATCTAAACAATATCATTACATTAAATTCCCCCTTTTTGTCAATGTTATGATTTGAGTTTTTTTTATATCGACTATTAAGTTTTTTATTTTCAGAAATTAAATTTGGTTTTACGTAGTATGCATATGCAGTTATTTCGAAATTTATGTGTTAATATTTGACCAAACAAATCGTTAGACAACTCACAATTCTCTTTGTCGTTACGTTGGTTTCATGCTCGAACTCTGGATCGTTGATGTGTCCATCTGCTACCTGCTGGTCACATGGATTGCTTCATCGTGGTCTAGAAACTCGTACGTGACTTGCAAAACACTGTGCTGTTATCACTTCACTACACTATAATTTTACCAATTTGATTAATTTCACAATATTTACTTGTTCAAGTTTTAGTTTCGAATCTTTAGGTTCACTACACGTTGTGATTAAAAACTTTTATGGATTTTAGCCATGTATGAACATTGATTGCTTATGACATTTGACATTACCTACTCGAGGTGATTGACGTTTCACGCTTCAGATGACTGGATCACAAACTTGTTGATTTTTACAGATGTTCACTTGTTTTCTCAGGTTCCAAACTGGCTACTTTGAGCTCGATTTTTACTTTTATTGAATTAAAAACAAATGAAGTGTTACCATGGATATGTCAAACTGAACTTAAGAGAATTTTTATTTTTAAAATACTGACATTATGCATGTTTTAATCTGCATGATCTTTACATATTTAGATTCTATTAATTTTTCTGAATCTTTTGATACCCGAAACTCTTCTCTGTCAAACTTTCAACAAGTTTTACTCAATTTTTAGACCTGTAGGTCTATTCAATGTATTTAACATTAACCTTTTTTCACTTTTCTAACAGTTTTTTCCTTGTTTATGAAACTTAACTATTGACATATTTTAGGTTTGTTGATTCATAGAAAATTTTTAAAGTTTACACACAAATTTGAACTTGGGTTGGAATCTCATTACAGTTTATGATGTTTAGAAGGTCTTTT
This sequence comes from Anoplophora glabripennis, assembly GCF_000390285.2. Classification (NCBI taxonomy): domain Eukaryota; kingdom Metazoa; phylum Arthropoda; class Insecta; order Coleoptera; family Cerambycidae; genus Anoplophora; species Anoplophora glabripennis. The sequence continues at coordinate 1,438,681 of NW_019416232.1, read as the reverse complement.
GCGCACTGCAAAAACTATTTTGCAGTTCTACAAAACTTTTAAATATAGAATTTTACAAATTCTGACGATACAAGGATTTGCCAATTTGAAAACGCTATATGAAACTTTTTACAATGGCTGAGATTTAATTCCACACCTTAATACTTATTGTAGGCATGCTATATTTTAATTTTATACAAGATTTATTGCAGGTTTCTCATTTATGTGTGAAATTTCTTTTCCATCTTAGATTAACTTGTCAAAATTTGAAATTTCTCGAATTTGCTTNTACATTACTGTGAATAAAATCATCAAAACTATAAAAGGCATTTTTTAATAAGTATTTTTTTATCCTTGATTTAAAATTATTGTCATTAAGAATTTGAATTTGGTGAGGTATTATGTTAAAAAATTTGATGGCCCAATAATTAGTACCGACCCGCGTTTTACTAAGTCTTAGAAATTTATTACATAAGTATGTGCGCTTTCGGGTATTATCATAAGAGTGAATCTCTCTTCTGATTTCAAAGTTTTGTATATGTTTTTTGACATAAATAAGACAGTGAAGTATGCACGGGGTTCAGTTAGTATGTTCAACTTGGAAAACTGCTCTCTACAATCATCTCGAAAGCTAAGGTCAGATATGATTCTAATAATTTTTCTCTGAAGAGTAAAAACTTTTTTCATAGAGGAGGCATGACCCCATACTAAAATAGCATATGTTATGATGGAATAGATATAGCCATGATAAACTATCAGCAACTTTGGTATTGAGACTCTTCGTTTGAGACCCCGGAGTAAATAAGTATGTTTTGATATCTTGGAGCAAACATAATTAACATGTTGATCCCATGTCAGTTTAGGGTCAAGATGAACTCCCAAGAATTTTACATGTACTGGTTTATCCCAGTTTTTCATATTCTGAAGACTAAAAATCATAGTTTCGATCTTTGAAGTATTCAAACTGAGTTGATTACTAGTAAACTAGTTTTATACCGATGAATGTTGATTATAAGTTGATGTCATTAACTGTTCAAAGTTTAAGTTGATTCTAGTTATATTGGTATCATCAGCAAAGAATATGCTTTTAGTATCATTAGGTAAACAGTTAGGAAAATCATTAATATATATGAGAAACAGTAACGGACCCAATATAGAACCTTGTGGAACTCCATGTTCAATATTCTTTGTGGATGATTTCACATTATTATATACAACATACTGTAATCTATTACTCAAATATGATCTCAATAAATCCGAACTGTACGATGAAAAACCATAATTATGTAGCTTATGTATAAGAACTTCGTGTGATACACAATCGAAAGCTTTTGTCAAATCTAAAAATTGACTAGCAACGTATTTCCCTTCTTCAAAACTATTGTTTACTGTGGATGTTAGACAATCTATGGCTAGTGTGGTCGATGGATTACTTCGAAAACCGAATTATTGAGGATTGAAAAGTCCCTGAGTCTCAAAATAATTAGTTATTTGTATTTTTAAGATAGTTTCATACATTTTAGTTAGATGAGGTATTACAGAGAGATTTTCATTTATACATTTTATTTAATATTATTTTTTAACAAAAAGTAATTTTTTTAAACTAAAAATTTGTGGGGTTTTTATGATTGAGACTCAACATCTTCATCACTGGTTGACGTATTTATATGCGAATATATAACCTTTAATTATATATATGTCTACCGCAAGTTTCATCACATTCCTTCTATGCCTTCTACTTTAAAAACTAGAGAATAATAGAATAAGGGCGGGTTTTTCCAACTACTAATAAATTTATATAGGTACGAATTAAATCTATATCTGTCTCATAAATAATATACAACAGAAATAGATTTAATTGATAAACAAAATCTGATAGCTGAAAAAATGATAGAAAATAATAGGTGATATTCAGATATTTAAGAATAAATATTTGGAAAGCAGATAGAGATATAGGAATTAAATAAGAGTTCCTATTTTATAACCTAAGTGATCCTCATTCAGAGGCACCATTTATTTTTACGAGAATTATGTAGTAAAAAAAGTTATCCCTTCATTGACCAAACACGTTATTTTTTCTATATCCTTTTTCAAAACGTCAATATTTGTATTAAATCATGTTTGGCCCAATTTTTCTCTTTAGTATTTCTAAAATTGAAATTCTTAACGAATCACCCTGTATAGAAAATGTAATTTTCTGAAATGCTGCCAATACTTTAACGTCGAGCTTTGGTGCCAGCGTATATTTTTATATTCACAACCTCGATATTTCCACTCATATTAAAAGTTATGAAATTATTATTGTTGATTGGAGTTAGGAGAATGCTGGGGGAAGCGACGTAATCTCCTCTCCAGTAATGCTTCCTTCTGTTGTTTGGTAGATCCGCAACTGGTGTAGATGGATAACATACAGTTGGAGTAAGAATTTTATACAGATAATAAAACGCTGCAAATTTGTATCACAAACGTAGAAATTACCTAAATCGAATTTTGTACAAAATTGTATAATTACGTTTGTGGGAAATTTGAGAAAAGTCAACAGTGTGTCTACAATCTTAGATAGGAGTTGGACTTAAAAAAATCCAGATACGAAAACTCGACTGGCAAATAGAAAAATTTTTATCGGTGTATATTGTGTTTATTCTCACTTATTGACACACCTACCGCAGTGGCCTTTGACACACACAAAGGTAGTAATCTAAACAAATAAATGGCTTCACTTAACCATTTGTTAATAATAATGTAATAATGTTCACAACAGAAGTTTTTTATGATAAAAATGAAACAGTATAAGAAGCCAATTTTGAAGATAAGTCCTGATTTAATTTTTATTACAAGCATTTACTGTTTATACAATTTTATTTAATAGTAAAAAAATTGGTGATGTATTTCAACTCAAATTCTCGATGTTGAATAATATTGCAAAAATTACTACAATTAATGTTATGTTTGTGAAATTATCTTTTGGTAAATGCCTCAAAGGCCCCGTATATAACGTTGAAAATTTTTTGTTTTAATTGGATGTTTTACAACGATACGTTGCTTGTTACCCGCTTTGATATGTGTTTGTTTTTGTTCGTTTAGAAGTTGCTAAAAGAGCTTCGTTTGCCGTAAGCAAATAATGCTATTAATTTTAAAAAGTACTGCAAAGGCCCATTGTGCCGGTCTAGCGGGTTCTGGGAGTTTAGAATGAAAATTGGAACTGTTTACTTCCTCTATCCACACAAATTGCTTTGCGTTTGAAATCTCTATTATTCGTGTGATATAGTTACAGTAAATCTAGTAATTTTGAAATATTTTAAACATACATGTCCATCTATAAATAATCAACTTTTATAAAAAAATATATTTTTTTTGAAACGTTTGTTTAGGAAATAGAAATTAATATATTTTTTTTATACTTTATTCCCAAGAGTGGTCGCTTTAAATCAGAATCAGAAGTTTGGTAATGGTAGGTACAAGATTAAATTCCCATTTTTGAAGACTTTAAGAAAAGTACATATTATATATTTTCTCAAAAAAAAAACATAGATTTCATTTTTTGTCACATTTTATTCCATGAAATTCTAATAATAGATATTTTTTATCATTTTATCATTTATCATTTTTTCATTTTTAATTTCAGTAATGAGTGCAGTGAGTTCTAATATTTCATTTTGTGTTTTTGTTTTGTATTAATATTACCACGATTGTTTTGTAACAAAATAAATTAATTCCCATAAATAATTAAAAAAAGAACCATAAAAAAATCCAGCTGTGAAAATGTGTGAACTTCATTGTACTTATATATTCAAAATTAGGACCAACGATTTATTTATCACTACGTATGTGAAGTTTTTCACGAAACACACTGTATGTATGTTTTGGGGCAGTTGGACTTACTTTTTTATTTAAATTTTATGAATTTTTAAGGCAAATTTCTTATGGAGTATTGAATGGACACTTAAAAAACTCAATCGTTGTCCTCAAGGGATTCATTGGTAGAAATTTTTTTGGAAGTACGGTTTGTATGTATATTGATTCACATCTATGGTGCGTGTATTGAAAAATTGGCATATATTTTTTTCGTTGCATCGTATACCTATAGGCTTATAATTTGTACAAATGTGAATTTGATAAAATTTTTGCTTAAAATGTAAATCTAAATACACCGTATCTTTTTTATTAAGTATATTCGGACCTACACTGTAAACAAATTTCACTCAGTTTTACTCAATAATGTATCAATTTTTGTCCGCACTCGATTGAGAGAAATTTTTTTTCTATTAGTATGAATACAACTGAGTGAAACTATTGCATCAGAAATAAGTGAGTTTTAATCAAATTCGAGTTACTGCTAACAATCAATTGAGCGTTTGACTCCATTCTGAGTATGTAAAACCAATTTAGAGTTGACTTTTTCTCTGATATGGTAAATTTAACTATTATTGAGTCATTTTTTACTCAGACTTGGTATTTAATTAAGAAAATATTGAGTGCAAAAATAAATCACTCATAAATGATTAATTAGGATATACAGTGTTGAAATTAATTGACTTCGCGGGGTCTCCTCCTGTCCTGGTTGAGACCCGCCAGCTGAGACCCGCGGCGATCACGATTTCTGGAACATCTAATGAGCCCCTATCAACTGTGTTCGAGATTACAGAAGCAATATGTAAGCGGTGCCATCTTCAGGGCGCCATTATTTACTCGAAATTAATATACGTTTAAACTTTCTCAGTAATGAGGACATTACTCTGATTTAGGTACAAGTGCACCAAATACAAGTTTCCGTGAGGAAGTATTTAAGAAGTACTTATATTTGAGTGAGAGTAAGTACTTAGTTTTAGCTTGAATGTAATCACAAATGAGTAAACTGATCAAAATGTCCAACATTGAGTGAAAATGTAGGTACTCAATAATTTCAGGTGAGAACGGACACTGTGTAAGTTATGTGAAACATCAAATAAAAATAAATCTGAAATTTCATACATGACCCACTTAGCAAGAAAAAAAATGTTTACAAAATATTTGTGCGTAGAGAATGGACTTTTAGTTCGATCGTTTGATAATATTATTTGTTAAAAACATGTTTTTGATCTAAGTTCACGGAATGATATATTTTTAGTTCTGGCACACGTTAATAGTAATTGACAAGAAACTAAGGATACGCCGATACTGCTGTCTTGTTCTTATGTTACTTGGAATTGGAAGCAACTTAAACAGATTTAATTACAATTTTTCTCGTTGTGCCTTTCTCTAAATGTATAATAAACAGTTCTGCGAAATCTATTAAAATGTTGATTTTTCAGTAACTTTTATGCACCTCTTTGTGGAAGTTCCACTTATTAACAGACATTTTTTTAATTCAGTTTTGCTACATGACCTCTAAAGCTAATAACTGAAAAAGTCGAGTCACGCTAATAGGTTTGTTTAATTTATGATTTCTTCAAAGACCGTCTTGTGTAAAGATACAATTTCATAATTCCTGTGGAAATAAGGATAATTTGTATAAAATACATTATCATTGAACAAAATTGTATATTCATGATAGACAGGGCGTTTTTTATCTCATGCATGTTATAAAAATGTCCTTAATAAATATAAAATGCATCACGGTATGACAATATCACTGTCAGTTTCGATCAATATATTTTTGTTCTCAAAATTGACATTTTGTATTTAAATTATGCGACACTAGATTTTGTTTATTTAAACTCAAACCGTCATTTTGAGATCAAAATAGATAAATTTTCAATAGGTAAAATNAGGTATTATTAATTTAGCGGTAAAGTTTCTTAAGTAGGATTTGGACGAAAATCAAATAATTGACGTCTTCCACTTGTCTTATTGCTGTCATTTGTATGCTAATTTCTATTAAGTATTATTCGTATCTAATTAAAATTATATCTTAGCTTACACATTAAGTTGTATACTCCTATACATAAATGTGAGATAGAATGCTTCGTTTTTGGAGTTACATGAAATCAGTTGTTTATGGAGAAACTATAAACACTTAAGAAGAACTTTAGTAGCAGGTTTTAAATGCTGCAAAGTCATTTCTTATTAAGGATTTATACTTTAAAATAAGACAATCTTTTAATAAACGTGTCGATAAATGTATTGAAGTTAGAAGTGGACATTTTGAGCAATTATTGTCAAAAAGGCATATTTTTTACTAATGTTTACTATTTTACAACATTACAATTTTTAATTCTAAATAAATCCTTGTTTTTGACATTTCTAAATTATTTTAATTATTTCAACTATTAGCATTGGAAGTTTCAAAGCCAATTATCTCGNCCTATTTCTCTATGTTTTATGTTATCATAAGAATAAGTGATAACATTAGGGTGTTTCATTTAAAATAACGAAGTTGGCGGCAACTTCCGGTATAAGCAGAAGTGCAAGTTTTGAAAATATTTTCATTGTAAAGTTTATGGTATCCTTCTAATGAATCGGTTGCGTGAATAATCCTGTATATGGATAATATTTTTTAATTTTATCTCTGTAGAAATCTAGATGAACAAAAAAAATCTTGGCATAACATTTGAAAGACCCATTTCACTGCGAATATGAAAGGTCCAAACTCGTTTCTGCACAAAATTATGATTTATACATTTTTGAAACAATAAATCACATGACGACAACAGATGGAATGTTAACACAATCGGAGACATTTTTTTCCATCATATTGAGGGTACGTGCTGATGCTGAAAACTTAATCTTTAGTGTCATTAGAGACTGTAATTCTTAGTTCTACTCTATTGTACGTATGTAATTAATATCTAAATTCATATCATGTCCATAAAAGGCCGTGTCAAACAAACGTTGTAATAATCAACACATTCCTTGATGTCCAGCGTGACGAGAGCACCCCGTGCCTTTGAAAATAATTTTAGATCGGGCTTCACTAGAATGCACGTGCCTGCCGAAATCCGGAACATCAGCGGCAGAGGCAGACCGGAATGGAGTAACGAAGGGGTGCATAAAAATGTTCCCCAAGTACGTGAAGAGAATGAGTTATTTGCGAAAAGGGCGGCCCCATATTTCATTCCATCGATATTATCATGGACCGGTGATGATAAACACTTCATCAGGATATAGGAACAAGTGTCCATTAAGGCTGCGGCGCCTATTAATTTAGATTTATGTTGTAGTCCTACAAGTGTATCAAGTGCCATTTACCAAAGTGTTGGTAAATGCACTACCATTGATTTTATGTGTTCCAATATTTCATTTACTGTCATGTCTTTTTTATTTATTATTAATATTACCTGCAGGATGTTCCTTTAATAACAGGACATAACTTATTGGGCCAAATATGCCGTAATCAGAAGTTGCTGGTGCTGGTTTTCAATCTAGTTATCAAACCTCAGAAACGTTTCACACCAAAACTGAAATCAAGATGTACTTTTTTGTAGATACTTCTTGAGAAGATAGTCAATCAATTAAATGTACAGCTTAACATAATAGCACCGTGTCTGTGTCAGATGCTCATATATGCAATATTTGCCAGAACTAAGTAAAATTTTTACCCATAAGTCTTTGTTACTCTTCCTGTAAACTTTCTTCTTCACCTGCACATTTCGTGTACAAGATAAGTTTGGTCCAAATTGTAACATTAAATTTGTTGTTCTTCATTCAGCTGTTGTAACACGTACCCTAAAGTAAAGGGTGAAGAACAAAGCTGATTAGTTTTAAGTAGAAATGGTATGGTATTTCTTCTAAATAAAATAGATTTTTCATTTCATTACATATTAAGTGGGAGTATTCTGGAAAGAGCGATTTTACTAATGAAATACTAGTTACTTTGATCCAATATCTTTTGTTGACCTATTGCCAACGCTGTAACAAAACTTGCCCTCTAGTCGAGGAAATAAAGCACTGAACCTCCGAAATTTTTCGATCAAGTCGTATCAAGATGGGTTTTTTGCATTCGGTTTCTAAAATTATGTGGAAAAAATGTTGCAACGTTGTATTATGTTTTTCGGCCAAATTGCATTTGTGCAGTGCAAAATGCATCCGGAAAAATGCATTTTTTAAAGTCACTTAGAAAAAATTCATAACTCAGTTAATAATGCCTGGAATGGACTCAAATCAGGATCTTGTAGGTTTTCGAGGTCGCTGATCCCGAATATGACCTTCAAATTGGTCCATCGCCGACCTGGAGCATAGGATTGATGATGAACGTCATCTTCGAGGCTTCTCCTGAATTTCACTCTTAAATGCAACGAGACGTTACACCCGGGGGTTTTTCGGGTCGCTGATTCCTAATCTGGCGTCATATTCGGGATCAGCGACCTCGAAAATCCCCAGGACCCTGAATTGAGTCCATTCCAGGCATTATTAACCGAGTTATGAATTTTTTCCAAGTGACTTTAAAAAATGCATTTTTCCGGTTGCATTTTGGCCGAAAAACATAATACAAAGTTGCTACATTTTTTTCACATAATTTTAGAAACCGAATGCAAAAAACCCCATCTTGATACGACTTGATCGAAAAATTTCGGAGATTTCGGCTCTTTTTGTGCTTTCTTTCCTCGACTACTCAGTCTATCGTAGAAAGGTATTCTTTGAAATAGATTTCCATCATAATTAGACTTGACACTCTCCAGATTCATAAAGTGCAACCAAGGTGGTGCCAAAATATCTGACTCTAGTATTAAATCATGTGTGAAGCATTTCTTAACCACTGTATGAAACATATTGAATCTTTCTAGCATGAAGTATGACTGAGAATGAGTCCCTTGCTTGAGAGCAAGCAAAGAATGGCGCATACCTCTTCACCAAAGTACACAAATTTTCTGCAAGAAAGGTTTTGCTGTGCTAACCATTTTTAGAGATGCAAGAGGGGTATTTTGAAGGATTACGTACTTGCTTGTGTTACATATCTACTCATAACTCCTAAAGAATTGCCTCAAGCCTGCCATCGGAAACAAAAAAAATTATATCTTAGGTAGGTATTCTTTTACAGCACAACGCATAGTTTTGAAAATTTGAACTCATTACCCTGGCATCCCAAATAATTGTTTTCTTAGGGTGTCGAGCACCTTCTAACTGGTATGATTGATGGCAAATGACACCTAATTTTGACGTTGTTTCAATAAACGTTCACTGGACTCCTTGTAAAAAACGTGACTGTATCAACCAGTAGATCCATAATTTTTACTCAAAATTGAAATTAAAATAAATATTGTAATTTACAATATAAACCTTGAAGTATTGCAAACAAAAATAAATATAAGTACCTATACAAATTGAAAAAAAAACCATTTCATTAAGCCAGGTTGAATTAATCACTGCATTTTGACTTCAGCAGTTTTTCATTAAGGCTTTATTCCATCTGTGAAAACTAATTCTTAACTATAATTATTGGTAAATATTTAGGCATTCATTTATATCATTATATTTGGTGATATAAAAAAAAGAAAAGAATGCAATTTAAATATCTGCACAACTTGCTAACAGCGCTTACAAATAAAAACAATCACGCTTCGCGTTGGGTTAACTCGCTTCGTTTACTCTCCGTTTGATGTCTTAAACTCGCTACCGCGCAATATACGTATATATCTCGTGAATCCTTGTGTTATGGTTGGTATGAGCAGTTTATTGACCATTGTGTACAGTTTTAAATGTTAATCAACTATAGAGGAATCGTCCGTACTATACCCGGGGTTTAAAACCGCTATACGCTGAAAGTAAACAATCATGGAATACTCGGAGTTACGGCCGCACACAGACCACTGGCTTTTGATAGGACAACTCCGAAGGGAGAGGATTGACAATTCCTATGGTTTCGGGTGCCTTGTAAAGCCGGTACACTGGAGGATATTCTAGATGAAAAGTTTCGTTTTAGTTGGAAGTTTAACGACCTTAACAGAATTTCACATCATACGTATTGATGGCTCGATATTGGAGGCTATACTCTCAGAGACACATCATCGTGATAACTTATTTTACCCTTTTTTTATATTCGAACTGAAAGTTCCAACAAATCGAAAAATTCTTTAATATGTTTAAAACTAAATGCGATGATATCGGAATGACTTTTGGACATACTGACGTGGATATATTGCTGCAGATTGCAGCTATTGGGCAGATTTCAGGGGGCTGTAACTCCGAAAGAGGGGCCAGTTGGCAAAAAGAAAAAATACGGGTCCCCTAAATTTATCTTAAAAATTAATGACCAAATTTTGTTGCATGAATTTCAGGACACCCTGTATAGAATGCATTAATAATCATTTCCAATAATCAAAATTGCTGAAAGTGCGAGACGGTACATAAAATTGATACCATAAAAAATTGTTAAAACTTCTACTTATTTAACTTTTATTAAAGTTTTTCGACATATCATCCCGGCTAAAAGATATAAGACGAATACAGGGTGTACTGGTACTTGATACTAAAAAGTCCCGTATGAAAAAAAAATTATATGAAGAACTGATACTATGTTGACCACATCTATTTATGACCGACTTTTTTGTATCAAGTACAGGGACACCCTGTATATAGAGAGTTGCCTTAGAAAACAATATACTTTCAATGTTTCTATTCATTACTGACATCTTTTGATTATTTTTGTGTAAAAAAATAATAATAACCTAGTCAATGAAAAAATAGATACGATTATGATTTTTGGAAAGATTCCGAAAGATTCGAAATTAGCAGTACCACTATAGAGACAAATGGCTTATACAAAATCAGTAACAGACTCGATCCAACCAGTGTTCTTCTCTATGCATATTAATTTATATCTCTTGAATTGGAAGAGTTATCGAAAAACTTGTTTAATAATAATAGTTATGGAGAATAAGATAAGTTGACTTGCAGTGATATGCTGTAACAGGTATTATAAGTTTGTTGCTTTATAAAAGCTGCACACAGGAAGTTTACGTTATAGTTTTTGCAGAAACTACACGAAATTAATTTTAGTATGTTGAAGGCTATGCCTTTATTTACGAACAAGGAAAAAACCCATTATGCTGTTTTATACGTATTTTACCTATGTTAAAAGTTTATAATGGAGATTCTAAAGCTTTTACTTTGTTATTAAATTTGAGTGTTTTTATGCACGCTCTTTACATATTAGTTAAAGTGCCTGGGAAATTAAAAGTTGATATTAATATTATTATTTTCCAGTTGGCTGAACGCCGAGAGCAGTAATTTTCAAATTTTTTACCCTTTGATCTTGCAATTTACGTCGTTGCAATTAACTCATAAACATATTATTTGCATTCTTCATACTTCCTTTATATAATTTCTTGTTGCATATAAACTGTGCTTGTGCATGGTGTGACGTGATAGACATGTAGCTATTTCAGAATCAGTTTTAAATAAAGGAAAACTTTTTAAAATTAGGTAGTTTTTTAATTTCGACTTAAAAATGCACCTTCTAAAAGGCTTCGTGTTCAAATGGAGAATGCATGTTTATAATATTTTCAAATAGTCATTGATACGACTTGTAGAAACATTTAAACAAATCAACTAAAGAAACATCTAAAAAAGTGAATTTTTAATGAAATTAGTTTGTCTTTCGCCACTTTTGAAAATATTTTTTAAAAAACGAAATAAACATTTACATATTTGAAATGGTATCTAATTTCAAAATAAAAACCTTAACTACTTTGGAATAGACTTCTTTATTCTAATAGCTTAGAATCAGTTAAAGAATGGTATAATGTTATAATTATACATGGTGTTAGTAAATAAGTGCGACAAATTTCAGGAGGTGATTCTACATGAGAAAATAATGGCAGTTTGCTTATAAACGTATGTCCGCAAATGATTCGTTTTCAGAGATACGGGGTGTCAAAGTTGACATGGTACGCCACTGAGATATTACAAATTAAAAATCATTTTTGAATTCCTCGTTCAATTTGTGACAAAAAATCAAACTTGCCTTTTCTTCGTATGGGGCACCGTTTTGATGCAAAAAAAAATATACCAGGAATATTTGCGCGAATACGACAATCAATGAGGCGAAGAGTTCAATCTTGTGTCACGTCTGAGGGAGGTAATTTTGAACATTTGTTGTAGCTTTGCGCCTTTTCAAAATTTTATTAGTGTTATTTTCTATATTATTGTTCTTCATAATGTATTAAAGAAATAAAAAATACGCGTTAAGATGTTTTATTTTTTTGCACCAAAACGGCGCCCCATACGAAGAAAAGGCAAGAGAGATTTTTTGTCACAAATTGAACGAGGAATTCAAAAATGATTAATTTGTAATATCTCAGTGGCGTCTTTAATAAAATTGAGATTATTACCCGTACGCGCGCCAATGATGGACATAAAATTCTTAATTGCGTGTCAAAAAATACGCAATAACTACCTCTTAAAACCCACCAAATTTCATTTGCACATCTCGACCGATTTCAGAGCAATNTGATGATGAACGTCATCTTCGAGGCTTCTCCTGAATTTCACTCTTAAATGCAACGAGACGTTACACCCGGGGGTTTTTCGGGTCGCTGATTCCTAATCTGGCGTCATATTCGGGATCAGCGACCTCGAAAATCCCCAGGACCCTGAATTGAGTCCATTCCAGGCATTATTAACCGAGTTATGAATTTTTTCCAAGTGACTTTAAAAAATGCATTTTTCCGGTTGCATTTTGGCCGAAAAACATAATACAAAGTTGCTACATTTTTTTCACATAATTTTAGAAACCGAATGCAAAAAACCCCATCTTGATACGACTTGATCGAAAAATTTCGGAGATTTCGGCTCTTTTTGTGCTTTCTTTCCTCGACTACTCAGTCTATCGTAGAAAGGTATTCTTTGAAATAGATTTCCATCATAATTAGACTTGACACTCTCCAGATTCATAAAGTGCAACCAAGGTGGTGCCAAAATATCTGACTCTAGTATTAAATCATGTGTGAAGCATTTCTTAACCACTGTATGAAACATATTGAATCTTTCTAGCATGAAGTATGACTGAGAATGAGTCCCTTGCTTGAGAGCAAGCAAAGAATGGCGCATACCTCTTCACCAAAGTACACAAATTTTCTGCAAGAAAGGTTTTGCTGTGCTAACCATTTTTAGAGATGCAAGAGGGGTATTTTGAAGGATTACGTACTTGCTTGTGTTACATATCTACTCATAACTCCTAAAGAATTGCCTCAAGCCTGCCATCGGAAACAAAAAAAATTATATCTTAGGTAGGTATTCTTTTACAGCACAACGCATAGTTTTGAAAATTTGAACTCATTACCCTGGCATCCCAAATAATTGTTTTCTTAGGGTGTCGAGCACCTTCTAACTGGTATGATTGATGGCAAATGACACCTAATTTTGACGTTGTTTCAATAAACGTTCACTGGACTCCTTGTAAAAAACGTGACTGTATCAACCAGTAGATCCATAATTTTTACTCAAAATTGAAATTAAAATAAATATTGTAATTTACAATATAAACCTTGAAGTATTGCAAACAAAAATAAATATAAGTACCTATACAAATTGAAAAAAAAACCATTTCATTAAGCCAGGTTGAATTAATCACTGCATTTTGACTTCAGCAGTTTTTCATTAAGGCTTTATTCCATCTGTGAAAACTAATTCTTAACTATAATTATTGGTAAATATTTAGGCATTCATTTATATCATTATATTTGGTGATATAAAAAAAAGAAAAGAATGCAATTTAAATATCTGCACAACTTGCTAACAGCGCTTACAAATAAAAACAATCACGCTTCGCGTTGGGTTAACTCGCTTCGTTTACTCTCCGTTTGATGTCTTAAACTCGCTACCGCGCAATATACGTATATATCTCGTGAATCCTTGTGTTATGGTTGGTATGAGCAGTTTATTGACCATTGTGTACAGTTTTAAATGTTAATCAACTATAGAGGAATCGTCCGTACTATACCCGGGGTTTAAAACCGCTATACGCTGAAAGTAAACAATCATGGAATACTCGGAGTTACGGCCGCACACAGACCACTGGCTTTTGATAGGACAACTCCGAAGGGAGAGGATTGACAATTCCTATGGTTTCGGGTGCCTTGTAAAGCCGGTACACTGGAGGATATTCTAGATGAAAAGTTTCGTTTTAGTTGGAAGTTTAACGACCTTAACAGAATTTCACATCATACGTATTGATGGCTCGATATTGGAGGCTATACTCTCAGAGACACATCATCGTGATAACTTATTTTACCCTTTTTTTATATTCGAACTGAAAGTTCCAACAAATCGAAAAATTCTTTAATATGTTTAAAACTAAATGCGATGATATCGGAATGACTTTTGGACATACTGACGTGGATATATTGCTGCAGATTGCAGCTATTGGGCAGATTTCAGGGGGCTGTAACTCCGAAAGAGGGGCCAGTTGGCAAAAAGAAAAAATACGGGTCCCCTAAATTTATCTTAAAAATTAATGACCAAATTTTGTTGCATGAATTTCAGGACACCCTGTATAGAATGCATTAATAATCATTTCCAATAATCAAAATTGCTGAAAGTGCGAGACGGTACATAAAATTGATACCATAAAAAATTGTTAAAACTTCTACTTATTTAACTTTTATTAAAGTTTTTCGACATATCATCCCGGCTAAAAGATATAAGACGAATACAGGGTGTACTGGTACTTGATACTAAAAAGTCCCGTATGAAAAAAAAATTATATGAAGAACTGATACTATGTTGACCACATCTATTTATGACCGACTTTTTTGTATCAAGTACAGGGACACCCTGTATATAGAGAGTTGCCTTAGAAAACAATATACTTTCAATGTTTCTATTCATTACTGACATCTTTTGATTATTTTTGTGTAAAAAAATAATAATAACCTAGTCAATGAAAAAATAGATACGATTATGATTTTTGGAAAGATTCCGAAAGATTCGAAATTAGCAGTACCACTATAGAGACAAATGGCTTATACAAAATCAGTAACAGACTCGATCCAACCAGTGTTCTTCTCTATGCATATTAATTTATATCTCTTGAATTGGAAGAGTTATCGAAAAACTTGTTTAATAATAATAGTTATGGAGAATAAGATAAGTTGACTTGCAGTGATATGCTGTAACAGGTATTATAAGTTTGTTGCTTTATAAAAGCTGCACACAGGAAGTTTACGTTATAGTTTTTGCAGAAACTACACGAAATTAATTTTAGTATGTTGAAGGCTATGCCTTTATTTACGAACAAGGAAAAAACCCATTATGCTGTTTTATACGTATTTTACCTATGTTAAAAGTTTATAATGGAGATTCTAAAGCTTTTACTTTGTTATTAAATTTGAGTGTTTTTATGCACGCTCTTTACATATTAGTTAAAGTGCCTGGGAAATTAAAAGTTGATATTAATATTATTATTTTCCAGTTGGCTGAACGCCGAGAGCAGTAATTTTCAAATTTTTTACCCTTTGATCTTGCAATTTACGTCGTTGCAATTAACTCATAAACATATTATTTGCATTCTTCATACTTCCTTTATATAATTTCTTGTTGCATATAAACTGTGCTTGTGCATGGTGTGACGTGATAGACATGTAGCTATTTCAGAATCAGTTTTAAATAAAGGAAAACTTTTTAAAATTAGGTAGTTTTTTAATTTCGACTTAAAAATGCACCTTCTAAAAGGCTTCGTGTTCAAATGGAGAATGCATGTTTATAATATTTTCAAATAGTCATTGATACGACTTGTAGAAACATTTAAACAAATCAACTAAAGAAACATCTAAAAAAGTGAATTTTTAATGAAATTAGTTTGTCTTTCGCCACTTTTGAAAATATTTTTTAAAAAACGAAATAAACATTTACATATTTGAAATGGTATCTAATTTCAAAATAAAAACCTTAACTACTTTGGAATAGACTTCTTTATTCTAATAGCTTAGAATCAGTTAAAGAATGGTATAATGTTATAATTATACATGGTGTTAGTAAATAAGTGCGACAAATTTCAGGAGGTGATTCTACATGAGAAAATAATGGCAGTTTGCTTATAAACGTATGTCCGCAAATGATTCGTTTTCAGAGATAGGGGGTGTCAAAGTTGACATGGTACGCCACTGAGATATTACAAATTAAAAATCATTTTTGAATTTCTCGTTCAATTTGTGACAAAAAATCTCTCTTGCCTTTTCTTCGTATGGGGCACCGTTTTGATGCAACAAAAATATACCAGGAATATTTGCGCGAATACGAGAATCAATGAGGCGAAGAGTTGAATCTTGTGTCACGTCTGAGGGAGGTCATTTTGAACATTTGTTGTAGCTTTGCGCCTTTTCAAAATTTTATTAGAGTTATTTTCTATATTATTGTTCTTGATAATGTATTATAGAAATAAAAAATACGCGTTAAGATGTTTTATTTTTTTGCACCAAAACGGCGCCCCATACGAAGAAAAGGCAAGAGAGGTTTTTTGTCACAAATTGAACGAGGAATTCAAAAATGATTTAATTTGTAATATCTCAGTGGCGTCTTTAATAAAATTGAGATTATTACCCGTACGCGCGCCAATGATGGACATAAAATTCTTAATTGCGTGTCAAAAAATACGCAATAACTACCTCTTAAAACCCACCAAATTTCATTTGCACATCTCGACCGGTTTCAGAGCAATTAATTAAATCGTCAGTTTTTAAGAAAACCTTTGACACCCCGTATCTCGGAAAACGAATCATTTGCGGACATACGTTTATAAGCAAATTATTTTCTCATGTTGAATCACCCCCTGAAATTTGTCGCACTTATTTACTAACACCCTGTATATATTTTTTGGACTGAATAATATCAAACATACATAATTATGTATAATACAATTATTAAATTAGGCTTTGACTTTTCTTATTTATATTTCAATACTGATTAAACTTCTAATAGTGACGTCAATAAACAAAGGCTCATAGAATGTGAGCCACTATATTATATGTAGGTGGTAAAGCCCTTCCTCCAGTTTATCGCTTTTCATATTTTTTTGCTACATTTGCCAAACAATTTTTCAAACTTTTCAGTATGTTTATCGTATATTCCCTATGTTGTATTGAAGTGGATGAGTATAACTTTAAATTCTTTCAAGCAACATACAGCTTGAATAGATCAAGGAGTAAAGCAATAATGTTTCGTAAGGCAATGGATAATCATAAAAGCGTAAAGACAAGTTAGCACGGCTCCGTCCAGCTTGGCATGGAACGGCTTTCAGTGCATGGGCAGCTTAAGTCCACCATTAGATTATGTTCCACCATTGTCAGTGGTGGGCAAAAGAAACCGTAGCCTTTTCTCATTTGCCACGTTCACTAAATGGACAACAATGTAGGTACCTGGGAATATGTAAATGCCGCTACCAAAAGCACTTATGAAGAATAAGATAAGCTACTTGAAATATAATTTAATTTTTTTCAGAAACTCTTACTGGTTACTTAAAAACAAATAGCAGTTCATGTCGGTTAGAAGTTATATCACAACGTAATAAAGTGGCTCTTGCGTTTAAAACTCTTTTGAAATTTTTTAAATTTAATAAAACTTTATATAACAATTATAGACTTTTATTGACATTATTTAGGAATGGAAATATGAATATTCCATTGGTAAATGTAATGTAAATTTGAGGAATTAGTTCACATACATGAAGCGCCAATTTGTGACAAATTTAGCTGTTTCTTATACGAAACTAAATTTCGTTTCAAACTCTTTGAAACAGTACCTAAATATGTTATTGGGATATTGATATATTTTGCCACTAGTTTTGCTGACATAAGCTGAATGATAAAATAAAGAGTATGAGTAAATAAAATATTCTGGTCTCGTGTTTAAGAAAGCTTTAATCAAAGATTGGTTCATTTCTATTGTTTTCGAGCATCCAATTTTATCTTATTAGCTATTTCCTATTGATTACTTTTTTCATTGACCGCATAGTAAAACATATTATATATTTGTCCAGTTAAGAAATGTCTTGCACGGATGATAAATAAAATAATTACTCCCTTCTGCTTTTTCTCTACGTTTGTAGATATCTAGGTAAGCTCTTTTGCAAACAAATGAAGCTGTTTTAATAGAGTAACTCTGAAATAATATTGACGCTAATATTAAGTAAATTACAGAATTCCATTTGACTGAGGTAATATTTACTATGCTAAGATCTAATACCAGAAAGGTCAGATGTACCTACATCATTCCTAATTAATTTGATTTTAATTTGAAGGAATTAGCTGAACATTTTAAAACGTAAACAACTTTTTGTCTGTAAAAAGTGATAGGTATAGTTTATACAAAATTTATCTTTCTCATTTTATGAAATTTAGGGAAATATGTTTTTGAGATTATCTGGCTAACGTAATATTCTTATTTTAATCTATTATTCTAACTAAATATTGTATATACAGTATAGAATCTTTAATCCGAACTAATTAAAACACGGACTTAAAGAGTTCGAATTACCGATATTTTCGGATTACTGGATAGTAAATATATACATATGTAAATATGTTTATGTACATACATATAATATGAATTACGAGTAGATTTTATGTGTTACTGAGAAGGCAAAAAATAACAATAAAACCAAAGATTATCGTAAAATATGTCGTATAAATATCGACATGTTTGCACGGCAATAATACATATTTCAACTAAAAAGATCTAATTGAGAAAGGTTCCGATTCGCATAAAAGGAGAATTACGTTTTTAGCGGTTACTTTTTATTATGTAGTCTGACTTTATAATCCGAACTATATACGTTAAACCGAATTTTGTTCGAATTAAAGAGTTTTGTTCGAACCATCGAAACGGGCATTCGTCAGGTCGTCGGGCCGGATTAGTGGATATTCGGATTAAGGTGAGTTCGGATTAAAGAGTCTATATTGTATTTTATTATAGCTGAAACTAGTTTTTATACTGGGTCTTCTATGTGCATCGAATTACCATATATTCTTAGTGTCAAAATAAACGATTTTAGTAAATTTGCGTTAAACTGTGACTTTATTTACTTTGCCTCCTTGTGATTATTCTTATCTGAGAAGTACTAATTTAACAAAACAATTTTTAGAATGATAGGCCAATCAATAGAGGTTTTGTTTGTGGCATAAATACCAGTAGCAAACGGACTGTGCCATCATATAGAAGACAGTATGTAGATATATGCTTATATGTTTCCTGATCCAGTTTACTATTAATAAATTTTTTATAAACATTTTTATGCGAAAAAAAAACATTTGTTTTAGTTTTTTGCTTATACAACTTAAACTAAAGAAGCAATCTGTTTGCTATACATAGACAATTTATAGAGAATCGAAATATGAATAAAACGAGAGGATAATTAGAAACGAAGAAAATCCGGGAAAGTCGGCAAATTTAGCATTTTTTTAAAAATTCATTACTTCTCCATTTTTTAATTTTAGAGCTGACCCTGTTCAGAAAATTAGTGAATTATATGCACTTTAAGTGTGCATAAAGCAGGCGCTGTCGGGCCATTAGTTTTGGCGTAATTGCAATTTGTATTTTTTGGCGCACTATTTTCCAAAGTTTTTAGATGCGTTGTAGGTGTTCTGGTTTTAATTTTTCAGCCGGATTTTAAACGTATCTGGCATCTGGCTGAAAAATTAGAATTACAAACTGTGCAAAATAGTGTACCAAAAAATTCAAATTGTAATCGTGCCGAAACTATTGGTCCGACAGCGCCTGCTTTGTGCACACTTAAAGTTCATACAATTCACTACTTTTGTGCACAGAGTCAGCCCTACAACTTAAAAAATTACGGAGTAATGAATTTTTAAAAAATTGTTAAATTTTCCGATTTTTTTCGTGTATTCTTCGTTTGTAATTATCCGATCGGATCGATCGACCTCTTATTTGTATTCTGATTCTCTACAAATTGTCTCTTTATAGCATCCAGATTGCTTCGATAGTTTAGGTTTTATAAGCAAGAGACTCTAAAAAATGCGTTTTTTGTATAAAAATGTTTATAAAAAATTAATTAATTGGAGTAGGAAACATAGAGGCAGATATCTAGAGACTGTCTTTTATACGATGGCACAGTCCGTTTGCTACTAGCATTTTTGTCACAAAATCGCTGATTTAATGCTCTATTGTCTATGAGGTAAATTTGAAATTAATGGTGTAATTTTGAATTTGAATTGGTAGTTAATGGCGGAAAATCGTGCATATTTCTACACACATTTCTATAGAACGTAGTTTTCTTAGGATTAACCTAACTCTACACTTATAGCACATTATTTTATATTAATTTAGAAAGATTCTTTATATTTCCGATTTACATAAAATGTTCTTCCTCTGTAATTGCCTTTTGTTTTGTAGATAACGAATACAGCGACCATGATTCAAATAGGTCCTTTTTGTGTTATTAGGAAACCCCGTATCAGCAGAGAGAGCACCGCTTGATCCGCAGTTTTTTTAAAAGGTGCTAGGACACACTTTCTGGCTACATAAATTTATCTTGCTATAAACCTGACCAACCCGTACGTTTTCCGAAGCCTCCGGGCGGCCGGAATAACTTTATATAGGCACTGATTTAGAAAAATAACGCCCCTTGAACCGATCCCATTATTATTTCCGAACCCTAACGTATATTTTCACATTATTCACCCGGCCCCGCCGCCGTGTTGAAACACACGCGGCTTCCGTTACACGAGCAAATTTAGCGTTATTGTAAATGGCCACCTTTACGCCGATACTAATTCACGGCCCGGTCGTTTTAGCGGAATTGTTTTCCAAATCACCGTTAATTAACGAGACGTGCCACGATACATCGCACGCAACCTCGCTTTGGGCTTGCTGATTAAATTTGGGTACGGGGAGTTCCTTCTTCAACTCTACCAGGTGAGTCAGTTTCAACGCTTTTAGGGGGTTTCTCGTAATCTCCGAGAAAATAATGATCTCTCTTTCAATGATTGTCAATGTTTAGTTAGCAGTGATTTTTTGAGTTGTTATGAGTTGGTCTACATATGTAGTTGGTCTTTGACTTACATTTGTTCTAGGGCTGGACTATGTAGTGGCCGATACGTTAGCAGACCCGTATGTCACCGAATGTCACCGTGACATTCATTTCGATTCTTGTTAGTTCTAAAATCGCTGCTGACGGAACCGCTCCTCTGAGACGTAGTGACTTCTGTAACTGGTCGCATCCAATACTTCCAAACGTTCTTCACTGACAGTATCTTCAGTAGTGGCCCTATTCTCCATATCATCGTACTTTAAGTATAGTTAATGGTTTTGCTAATTTTTCTTCCAATCAGTCTATTAATATGATTCTTCAACTCCGTTTAGTGTAATAGATTTTGAAATAATAGTCCTATGTTAATGCTTTGAAGACTTAAGAATAAAATAACAACAGGATCTGAAAGAATTTCAACTTTTTATACTTAGAGATTGTGTGTAATACTTCTTTCATCTTCTTTGACGACTATTTTTAATTTGATATCGTCAAATTTTCCTTACACTTGAATCAAAGCCATTCCTATATTCAAGAAAAATTTGGGGTACTTCATTTAAACTCCAGGTACTTTTATCCTAAGTCTCTTATCTTGTTCATGGTAAGTAGATCCGCCTAAAAAAAATTGCCGTGGATTCGAGTTATTTTTGGCCTCTGGAATAAATTCCCTATCATGAAAACCCTGGCAAATGGTTTGTCTGTTTTTGGCCACTTTTACTCTTTTTTAAAGCATTGTGGATAGAGGAATGTAAAGCCCATTATCATACTGTCACGCCCCCCCCCCACCCCTCAAACCGGCAAAAAACTGTCTCGAAGAGGAGTTAAACGCATATAAAACCTATTCCAACGGCCACATCTATTTCATCACTCATTTTCAAGGGAGATAAAGCCCACGAACATAATTATCTTACCATCCGCACCCCAAAATCCTCACTCCCAATGGCCAAGAAGAGATTACAAGTGTCTCTGATCTGTTCCACCTACCGGTTCTCGTCCATCCCCGTGTCTGAGGATGATAAATCCCATAAACATAATGTCACGCTACCTCTATCTTTTCCAACCACTCAAATGGAACAGTTTTTGGCCGGTTTGGAGGGGAGTTAAAGGTGCGAATGGCGTGACAGTATATGCCCATGGGCTTTACGGTCCTTGCAAATGGGTGACATCACTATCCGTTTTGCATTTTTACTCCATGTGTCTGAAAAAGAAGCAAACGTGGCCAAAAACAGACAAACCATCTGCCGGGGTTTGTTATCGTAAAGTTAAATAAAACACTCTTCGAGTTTCAGCACAGACTGGCTTATATATATTTTTGTATTTTACTTTATACATACAAGTAATGTTTACACACATATATATCCGGTGGCGCTGGCAGAGAGCGGGAACTTTCAAATTTGATATATATATTTAACAGGGTTTTTATGATCGGGACTTTACTCCAGAGGCCAAAAATAACTCGTATTCATAGCACTTTTTATTGTAAATAGTGCAGAGTCCCTTAGATTAAATGGTTGAACAGTTCACATTTTAGTTAAATATTCTGTTGGTATATTTAAAAATTCGCGGATGTTTTGAAAACTTTCCTGAAACTGTCCAACCGCAACGAACCGCCTTCCATCACCTGCAAGCCGTTCAATACATTGATACCCGGACGTCCACCACACCCGCCAAATGGCCTCAGATGACGAATTAAGAAAATCGCCGATCTTTCGAAAATTTTTAACTATCTTTCGAAAATCGTAACGCGGAACTGCCAAGACGACATCGACCCAGAGTAGCTACCCCCTGTGACAGCGGGCGATGACCGCGTCCTGCGCCACAGCCTTCCTACGACCGCCGAGAAGGACGAAAGAAATAAAATTTTCGCCTCCCTTTTGAAATGTTTGATTTCAGATCTCCAACCACGGCCGAGCGACCAAGACCGTTACCTCCTATGTCGGTGGTAACGCCAAGATCAAGGCAAAATCCAAACGTCGCGGGCCAAATCGAGGTGTCTCTGGACCCAACCACGCCGCAGTCGTTCAACCGAGATTAGTCCTGCCGGCGATCGAACATGAACTTGCGGCAAATGCAGTTCTTGCAGCGAGGACACAGTGCCTGTCACAAACCCGTTGACTCCGGCAGGCAGGTCTCAACAGCCGGAACCCACCCAGGAGGCAGACAATCTTGAAGCCAGCCGAAGTACAAGACCGCGACATGGCGCCCAACGTGAGGCTATGTTGTCATACGAAATCGAAGGCTAGCGTTCCGCGACGATAACTTAACCTTTTTGGTTTGTACATTTGACATTTTATCATCTGTTTGAATAGAGAGCCACAGTCGTTCAAGGTTAAAAAATGATGATTGTGATACGGCTGTGGAAGTGATCGTTTTAAATTTAAACATTAGTGGCAGAATGGTTTTAGTAAACGTAGATTTTGAAACAGCTAATATGGTGTGATTTTTCCATAGGTATACTTTTTCTGTGTGAATCCAAAATAAATTGTTTTGTACTCCATGATATCTTGCACCATCAAAATCTACATACTTTTCATGCTTTTTAAATTTGTCACTTAAAACAACAAACACAGCATGAAAAATTAGGATTAAAAACAATATGTCAAACAACACTTGACTCTTGACTAACTCCACCACTGAATACCTGTATTTACATTTTCGTGATCTATTCAAGTTAGATAAGCTTGGAACTAAGATCAAAAGAGATAGAAATAGTAACTAGAAGTCAAATATGTTCACCAATATTCAGTCGCGAAAAAAGTCTAATATTTCTATACATCATATATTTGTGGACAGGTTGATCTGGTCAATAGCCGTTGAAAGGTTGGATTACGTCATTCTCTTTCGAAAATTATCAAATTTTGGTATATTACTAAACTTCTTTAAATTTTTCGAACCTTACTCTTCTAACAAATCATTAAAAATTCAGTATCCTAGTTTTACATTGACTGAAATTGTCGACTTTAAATTGTTTAGTCTTTCCGATCTCAATTGAAAAACCAAGAGATTGGCAATATGTACCGGTCGCTGACGCGGCAACTCGGCATTGAAATATTTGAAAAACTTGTCCCCATATTTATTTAGCCATACCCATGTACAGGTCTGGTCGCCCAGTTGAAGAATGAGCGCGCGGGCAAACGCGGTACAAACACAGTCGCACTGGGCGACCTGGCCATAAATTTAGTTGTCGACAAATGGCCTAGCAGTGCAGTGCAGCAATGCGGAATTTGGTGTGATTCAGGAAATTTTGATTTATTTTTGTCACCTATTAATCAATCATTCATATTACAGTGGCGGAAGGGAGAAATAAGAGGGATATTTTGTTTACTAATATTATTACAACATGGCATTTTCGAGACTTTTTGAAACGGAACAAAACGAAATTTAACAATATAATAAAATTGTTTGACGACATAAATAATTAATACATGTTGTTGGCCAAATGAACATATAATAGAAATTTTTTACACATTATATACAAATTATTATAATTTTTTACCTTTAGCAGAAAACTTTTTTAGAGACGCCTATGAAACTCATTAAATTTTATTGCTAGGCGTTTTTCTACATGTTCAACTAACTTCGGAAAGACCATACATCTGTCGAAGACGTATTTTACTGCAAAAAAAATGTGAATGATGTGAATGTCAATAGGGAATGAGTGGTGCCAAAATACGCAAATAAGTGGATGAGTGGATGAGTGGTGTCAAAATACAGAAATTGTGTACATGATATGTTGAGTGTGTGTAAGTAATGTCTTGGTTTCATGCTAAACATAATAAATAATTTTTTTCTTTATTTTTTTTTTGGGTATTTTGATATCTAAAAAAGTAAAAAAAAACGAAAACTGTCACAAATAAATAATTTCAGACAATATTTTAAAGAAATTTTCAAGTCACTTCATTGCAAAATACGTTTGATAGGTGAAAACTTGCATTCGTCATATTGAACTAAAAAAAATTACATCCATAATAAATGTTCAGTTTAATGGGTAACTGTAAATCAGATGTATTACCTGTGAAATAAAAGCATGTTTGCAGGAGCTCTGTAAAAATTTTTACAATGTGTTTATCAATATTTAATGTAGATTTACAATGCAAATCTGTATCTTGTTTCTTACTTTCTGCATTCAAAAATTAGTAAAATTGGAGTATACATAGTTACCAGATAGAACTCCACTTCATAAAACTTAATTAATTTGTATTTTCGCGTTTTTGTTTTTCATAAACAAGGATACTCAGAAATGTATGTACATTATACCTATAGGCTATTGAATATAGGATTTTAAAAGGTACTATGGACGTTCAAGATATTTTATTACATGAATCGTTCAAATGGTCATTTTAGATGNTGTTGTTGGCCAAACGAACATATAATAGAAAATTTTTACACATTATATACAAATTATTATAATTTTTACCTTTAGCAGAAAACTTTTTTAGAGACGCCTATGAAACTCATATTAAACTTTATTACTAGGCGTTT
Source organism: Anoplophora glabripennis (assembly GCF_000390285.2). Classification (NCBI taxonomy): domain Eukaryota; kingdom Metazoa; phylum Arthropoda; class Insecta; order Coleoptera; family Cerambycidae; genus Anoplophora; species Anoplophora glabripennis. Next base: position 1,413,324 of record NW_019416232.1, on the reverse strand, counting down.
TACTGCAAAAAAAATTTGAATGATGTGAATGTCAAAATACGGAAATTGTGTACATGATATGTTGAGTGTGTGTAAGTAATGTCTTGGTTTCATGCTAAACATAATAAAGAATTTTTTTTCTTTATTTTTTTGGGTATTTTGATATCTAAAAAAGTAAAAAAAAAACGAAAACTGTCACAAATAAATAACTTCAGACAATATTTTAAAGAAATTTTCAAGTCACTTCATTGCAAAATACGTGTTAGGTGAAAACTTGCATTCGTCATATTGAACTAAAAAAAATTACATCCATAATAAATGTTCAGTTTAATGGGTAACTGTAAATCAGATGTATTACCTGTGAAATAAAAGCATGTTTACAGGAGCTCTGTAAAAATTTTTACAATGTGTTTATCAATATTTAATGTAGATTTACAATGCAAATCTGTATCTTGTTTCTTACTTTCTGCATTCAAAAATTAGTAAAATTGGAGTATACATAGTTACCAGATAGAACTCCACTTCATAAAACTTAATTAATTTGTATTTTCGCGTTTTTGTTTTTCATAAACAAGGATACTCAGAAATGTACATTATACCTATAGGCTATTGAATATAGGATTTTAAAGGGAACTATGACGTTCAAGATATTTTATTACATGAATCGTTCAAATGGTCATTTTAGATGAAAAAAACGCGGAGTGCTATTAAATTCGACGGTGGATAGGGGTGAAAACGCACCCTTTTCAGTTTTTTAGCAAAGCTACAACAAATGTTCAAAATGCCTCCCTCAGACGTGACACAAGATTCAACTCCGCCTCATTGTTTGTCGTATTCGCGCAAATATTCCTGGTATATTTCTTATTGTCTCACAGCCGACTATAATTTGATTCCTCAGGTCATCAACATTTTCAATGGGAGTGGAATAAACTAATCATTTAAGAAAACTCCAAATGCAAAAATCAAGAGGATTTAAATCCGGCGATCGAGCAGGCCAATGTTCCGTACCTCCTCTACCTATCCAACGATTTGTATATACTGTGTCTAAGTGATTACGTACATTAATGCTAAAATGGGCTGGTGCACCATTATGCATGTACCATAGGTGTTGTCTCAGCTGTAGAGGAATGTCTTCAAGAAGAACAGGTAACTCTTCCTGTAGGAAATTAAGATAAGATTTGCCTGTTAGTCGTTGTGGGAGGAAATATGGACCGATTAAAAGATCATCAATTACCCCAAGCCATACATTTACGGAAAACTGATGCTGAAAATGAGTTTCAAAGATTCCATTTTCCTCAGCCCATAAGTGATTTTTATGGAAATTTCGTATACACTGTCGTCTAAAAGTAGCCTCGTCAGTAAACAAAACGGCATTTAAAAAATTAGGAATTTGAGCGATTTGATGATTAATCCATTGTCAAAAAAATAGGCGCGGAAAAAAGTTGCTTACATTCAATATGTTGGCAATTTCGAGTACTTGTTTCAAGTGACTCCGCATTTAACTCGAGAACTGCTTCTTCTAGTTGCACAATTCGTACTTCTCGAGGGCGCCCACAGTCAACCGTTTGTTTCTTAAATGAACCATTTTCACGCAAACGTTGATGAAGCCGAGCAAATATTGTGTGATGAGGTACCCTACGTCCTGGATACAACTCAGCATATAATCGTCGAGCTTGCCGACCATTCCCATTACTTCGACCATAGACAAAATGCATGTCTAATAATTCCGCATTTGTAAAATTTTCCATTCTTTTCGTTAAAAGAAAAATTAATTACTTATTAACACTAATGTTATAGCAAACTAAAAGCTTAATAAATTAATAATGACGAAATAATTAATTAATAATTTGACATTTCTTAAAAATATTCGTATTTAACAGACAAATGTTGACAAAAAATACGTGTTAAGATGTTTTATTTTTTTGCATCAAAACGGCTCCCCATATGACGAAAAGGCAAGAGAGATTTTTTGTCACAAATTGACCGAGGAATTCAAAAATGATTTTTAATTTGTAATATCTCAGTGGCGTATCATTTTTTTCTTTAAAAAAAATTGAGATTATTATTCGTACGCGCGCCAATGATGAACATAAAATTCTTAATTGCGTGTCAAAAAATGCGCAATAACTACCTTTTAAAACCCACCAAATTTCATTTGCACATCTCGACCGGTTTTAGAGCAATAAATTAAATCGTCAGTTTTTAAGAAAAACATTGACACCTCGTATCTCGGAAAACGAATCATTTGCGGACATACGTTTAATAAGCAAACTGTCATTATTTTCTCACCCCCTGAAATTTGTCGCACTTATTTACTAACACCCTGTATATAACACTGGTATATATTTTATTGGTGTCTTGTTATTTTGTTGGCGTTCCGCTATTTTATCTTGTACTGGATAATATACTTCGATCGATCCATGAATTTCACCTACCAACTTTCCACTCGTCATTACATCCCAAGATTACGCGTCCATGAAGTTGATTTATACGTTGTGTAAAAATGGCCTAATTACAAGGCATATAACAGATTTCTTTGATTAGTTATACAAGAATATTATGGGTTTCTGTTTTGAATCGGAGCTCGTGGGGTACGTCCGGTGCCATTAGACTCACTTGTCACGAACCCGGCCTCTCTCTATTAGCCGCCTGCGTCAGTGATGAGTTGTGGCGCCCCCTACATTTACTTGATTACTTTGCAGGACGTGCTCTGGGATGGCAGAGGGATGATACAAAGGTTAACAAACTTATATCCCGTCGTTATGTATTTTTATTGCATTTAGGACCGAGGGCATACTTCTATTTCTTCCAAGGAACCGATGAAATTTGGCTTTCTTTCCGGGCCTGCAATTACCACAAAATAAGGTTGTATTATGTAGGTATATTTATTAAGAAAATATACCGCTCTCACAAAATATTGGCTAGACTTCCTTTTCAAAATTGTGGGTAATTTCGTATACGTCGATATGTCAATACCATGGTAAACAGATCATAATATAGATATTTTAATTTTGACAATTTTTCGCGAAGTGTATTAACAAAATTTTTTCAGAAAAATATTTCTCTAATCCATTTTGCCATTTCATATTTCTCTCTTGAAATTTTCGGCAGTAAATGTAAGTACAATGAATTTACTTGCTCTCTAATTTGTGGAGAGGTATTTTCCAGGTAGTCACTAAGAATTGCGGGCATTAGCAACTGATGCTTGCACACAAATGGTCGTACAAAATAGTTATTTTTGATGCTAGATTGTGAAATTTTTCATTCGAGGATGAAAATTTTTTTACGAATGATAGCACATTTTAGTAATCCTACTATCCGGATCATTATACAGGATGTCGGGATATTAATAAGATGACAAGTTCCTATAAGTTCCTGTCCCTGAAGGACGCCGGCGCCGCTGGAAATCGGTTTTTCTTGAATAATATAATTTAATAAAAATTTTGTGATGGAAACTAGTAAGGACGTCTTAAAATAGTGTCCTTGCAACATATTTTTTACAACTTAATGCCAAAATTTTTAACACCATGTATGATAAAGACTTTAAAATAATAAATCTGGGTAGCTTCAACCTTAGACTAAAAAAAGGTACTCTTGTTTATTGTCGATAAAACCGTTTATGAAAAAAAGAATAATAAATGAGTTCATGTTTTATTTTTAATAAAGATGCCCATGATTTCTGTTTTTTTTCGACAGCAAAGTGCGATACGAAAATCATTCAAACAATAAGAAAGTTTCATTTTAAGATGTTAATCCGCAAAAATACTAAATTACAAAAAATGCAGTGGTGTCCCAGGAGGCAGGTTAATGAAATTATTGAACACCTTTATCAGAGGGTTCAACATGGGCTCCGTGAAGTCTAATACACTCGCGAGCATGACGAATCGAGAATTACTGTACCCGTCACAATAACCCAGTATTGTTCCTTATCACATCACAATGAAACGTGATTTTTTGTAGAAGTTCCTCCCTAGTGTCAACTGGAGTGGAATACACCAATTGTTTGAGGTGTCCCCACAGGTAAAAATCCAGAGGCGTTAGGCCAGGAGATCGAGGAGGCCAGTATAACATACACACTTGTTTGTTATATCATTTTTGTTTAATTTCATATCTACTTACAAAATATCATACAAAAATACTTGCACAATCTAAAAGTTAAGTTCAGTAGTTATTAATACCACAATGTAATTAGAATGTGTAAAATATGAAAAATTGTTGTATAACCAACCTGTTGATTAAACTTCATGTAGATAGTTTGTATAGCACTTAAGTAGGTTTTACTCTGTATGCACCAGTCCAGAACAAGTCCAATTAGATGACCGTGGTTATTAACAACACCTTTTGTAATATTTAGTAAAGTTCAATTGCTAGTTAAATTTTTAGGTTAAGATAAGTTGTCAAATAATAATTCATAGATGTAGGGTATACTATTAACATATCATCGGTTTGTAATCACAGTTGCCTATATGCGTTACCGCGGGATTTTAAAAATAAATCGAGGCCAGAGCGGAAATGAAAATTGGTATTACTGTTATACAGTTACCATATAAAATGAGGTGGACGAAGTTCTCCGACATTTTAACTCGAGCCTCTGTCTGGCAACATCCCACGCTACATATATAAAGCACATTTTTCCGCTTAATCTGATAAAAATTGTGCAGCAAACATCGTGTAAAAGCTTTGCCAGTTATAAATAAATAAAGTGTAAAGAAAATGAAAATTATATAGAGTTACCGAATGTAGATTCGAATAACTAGATTAAGAATAATTTGGAGTAGGAATGATGTAAGAAGTAGAATTGTAATTGGTTCATGAAGAATCCAGTATCCGATGTTGATTGGTTTTGGACTGGGAGCTGAATCATCTATCTTGCACATAGATCTTGTACTTGATACTGTTAAACTACTGTAAGTTTTTATTTTTTCCACCAAAGTTTATAAATGGCCGAATCACTCTACTAGGGGAGAGTGAACAAAGCAGAGCTGTCCATCCAGAATAATCCCTAGTGGTGCCTAATAAATAAACTTATTTTTTTAGTCTCTGTTGAACCTAAATTTATTTCCTATCCTTCCGACAACCTGATACCAAGCCAGTTCGGTGACCATCTAACTCGCAACCCACGGCCAGCCGAGGCAATTCAAACTTCTATAGCCCGTGCAGACTAGAAGAGGCTATAGCAGGCACCGCACACTAATGCAGAAATGAGGTTTCAATTGGTAAGTGTTCTATTAAATCTTGAAAAGCGTTCTGAAGGAACTCCAAATAAAGTTGTCCATTCAATCGTTCCGGCAATACGAATGGTCCAATAAAAAATTGCCGATGATTCCTGCCCAGATGTTAATTGTTTGGAACTGATGTTGATGATGCGGAACATTAGTGGCATAAGGATTTTCATCAGCCCATACATGTGTGTTGTGTAAATTGGTGATACCATTTTTGGTAAACCTTGCTTCGTCCGTGAAAAGAATAGTGCTAATGAAGTTAAATGATTTCGTTGCTGATCCAATAGCCAGTTTGCAAACTGCATTCTACGAGGAAAATCTTCAGGAATCAGTTCATGTATTTTTTGCAAATGGTATGGATATATAACAGCTGTTCTTGACGAACTTCATACACTATTGTTTTCGATGTATTAAATTGTGCTGATAATTGTCGAGTGCTCGTTGACGGAGTGTGTTCTAACAATAGCAATAATTAAAATATTTTCCTCTAATTGCGGCGTACGTACGGTTTTTCTCAGACCAGCATCAGCATTATTTTTTCCAAAATTTCCTACCATTCTCCCTTAGACGTTGCTCAACTCGTTGAAATGTTTTCTGGTTTGGCAAACATGATTAGGAAATCTGTCGTGATGTAACCCTCTGGCTTGTAAAGCATGGCAAGACGCAAGACCATACATAAGATGCATATCTGCATACTCAATAAGCGTGTATTTCATATTTCGAATTAATTCACAATTAAATTCACCACGAGATCCAAAAAATCGATAAATTAATAACGGAGTAAAGGATTAATGTGTCAGCGATGTCACTTTGTTGTCAAGAAAAAAAAAATAGAAATCATGGCCCTTTTTATTAAAAATAAAACATGAATTCGTTTATTATTCTTTTTTTCGTAAACGGTTCATTTTATCGACAATAAACAAGGTCTAAGGTTGAAGCTACCCAGATTTATTATTTTAAAATCTTTATATACAGTGGGTTAAAAATTTAGGCATTAAGTTGTAAAGCTTAGCCCGCCCCTGGTAAACTAAAACACACTTTAAGAGGTCCTTACTAGTGTCCAAATAAAATTTTTATTAAATTATATTAAGTATTTTAAAAGTTATTCAAGAACAACCGATTTCCAGCGGCGTCCTTCAGGTACACGTATATCCGTAGGGAGGGCCTATACGAAAAAAATTTATAGGAACTTGTCATCTTATTTTTTCATGTTCTATCTGCACTTAGAGATTTCCCACATTTTCCCCTGTATACTATCTAACATGTACATATCAGTCTCTGACATGAAGCTTCGCATCGATCAATTAATTCGATACTAGATACGTATCGGCAGCCTAATGCCTACCCTGTCAGCTTGACGTACCGGTGAACATTCCCGATTTTTTGCCAAGGAACGTTGGCCGTACCTTTCATTGTCGTTTGTGCGTGTACGAGTGAATTTGACGCTTTGCTTGGTCGAGTATATGGCACATGTTTTTTTGGCAGTCAGTAGTATTGTGCATCATGAGTATAGAGCGGCACACTGTATATTTAGCCTATTTCTGCTACTACAACACGTATTGCCGTAGCATAATATAGAATACTACTGTTACTCGTGTGTCCATGCAGTTATTTCTTTAGNAAAATTTAGGCATTAAGTTGTAAAGCTTAGCCCGCCCCTGGTAAACTAAAACACACTTTAAGAGGTCCTTACTAGTGTCCAAATAAAATTTTTATTAAATTATATTAAGTACTTTAAAAGTTATTCAAGAACAACCGATTTCCAGCGGCGTATTTCAGGTACACGTATATTCATAGGGAGGGCCTATACGAAACAAATTTATAGGAACTTGTCATCTTATTTTTTCATGTTCTATCTGCACCTAGAGATTTCCCACATTTTCCCCTGTATAGTATCTAACATGTACATATCAGTCTCTGACATGAAGCTTCGCATCGATCAATTAATTCGATACTAGATACGTATCGGCAGCCTAATGCCTGCCCTGTCAGCTTGACGTACGATTTTTTGCCAAGGAACGTTGAACATTGTCGTTTGTGCGTGTATGAGTGAATTTGACGCTTTCCTTGGTAGAGTGTATGGCACATGTTTTTTGGCAGTCAGTAGCATTGTGCATCATGAGTATAGAGCGACACACTATATATTTAGCCTATTTCTGCTACTACAACACGTATTGCCGTAGCATAATATAGAATACTACTGTTACTCGTGTGTCCATGCAGTTATTTCTTTAGCATATCCAGATATTTTGTGCCAAAGAGTATACACATACAGAGTGTCCATAAACGCAGCTGCCATACATCAATACCTATTAACATCTTGGGTTAAAAAAACCCAATCTATATCAAGTTATCTGAAATAGACCCAAAACTCTTTAACGAAGCAAAATTGCACCTTGTCCCATACCGATTTAAATTCATTCAATGATGTTACGTTTAAAATATGGCAGTTGGGTTTTTGGACACTCTTTATTCTTATTTGAAGAGAATTTAGAAAAAATATTAAATTAGTTTTGATTACTGTAATTTTTTTGTTTTGACAAGAAATTATTAGTACATCCTTTAACTGACCTGTTTTTTTATTACTATGACAGGCTGTTTGTCTTTCAGACCTTATGCAAGGGTCTGAGAACAATGTAATAATGCTTTCATAAAATGCTGGTTGTGGATAAAGGAATTTTACGTTAAAAGAAATATTTTAAAAGAATTCTCATTTAAATTTTTAATTTCCGCTCTCGAGTCTAAGGAACACCCAGAAAACCGGAGTTAGTTAAAATTTTTGATTGGATTTAGTTTCCTATAGTTATAGGACGGTTATTTTCTTTGCAGATTTTACAAACTTATAAAGAAATGCTTTTCCTCAGAATGTAATGTAAAGTAATAGTATTCTACAAGGATTTGCGGAAGTAAACTTTCTTGAACAGTTGAGTACCTACTCTTCAGAGCGTGACGAAATGAGTATTTTGAAAGTTCCACATGTTGAACTTTCAACAGTAATAATTTTCAAGTGTTCAGGTTAATTCTACTTATAATTAGATTTAGTTCCAAAAAGTTTGGTTATTTCAAAGAACGATTATTTTAAAACAAAACATAGGTACGACGAAAACGTATAAATTAACCGAAATTAATGGAACGGTCTAAAATGAACGCACAACATTTACATGTTTTATAAATTTGTCCTCGTTTTAAACATAAAATATTCCGGAAACGCATTTTCAAATTTATATATATATATATATATATATAGCTTATTATTACGAGCATTATCTACCAAAAATAAATTTTCATGTTTCCAAATAAATATATATCTATATATACTACCAGTTTATTAAACGTTCCATATTTTATCAATAATCACCTTTTCATAGATTTATTTATGAAAATGACACAGGAACATGCAATGCCGTCACCGTTTGAAGAAAAAAATGAACCTCCTTTCATATTAAATAGATAATAGTATAAGGGAAATGTTATGAAATGGGGTCATTCAGAAAATTATCAAAAACGTTCTTATTTTGTACAAAGTATTGCTCATGATTAAGCAATCCTGAAAATTTCAACTCAATCCGTTGAGCGGTTTTCAAACTATATGATTTTTAAAATGCGAATATTTGTCTCAGCCGTGGCAATGCAATGACGTCACCGCATGGGACGGTCAGCCGGCTTGGCGCTACTTTCAGATGGATTTCTGCATCTACATAATGTTTTAGCGTTTGTGCATATTAACTTTAAAAAATTGAAGCAAATTTCATAAAAGCAGATTCTTCTAATTTGCCAGAAGAGCCGAGATGAGAGGAGTGAAAATGCAAAGGTTACGTTTCAATAACGTGTAAAGCTTCTTTAAAGTACGTTTGTAGCGAAAGTTTTGATGTTTTTGTACAATAAGAATAGTAAATAAGAATAAGGATTTTGTGTTTAATAGGACGAAACCGTTTCTGTCACAGGTTTCAAAGATTTTCCTAATCAAATACAAAATTCTTATTATTATTTTTATTCCCATGGAAACTAAGTACATAAAATCTACCTAATATCTTATAAATATATTAATAATATAATATTTATTATTTATTTTTATAAAGATTCTTAATACCCATAGATATTTGTATAACATTCACAAAAAAATCAACAATGGAAAACAAGTGTATAGTATTCCTCCACGACCTACCCACTTACTACGGAAAGTAACATGTATAAGATCTCTCCCACCTCATACCCAAAATGGGCTGGCGTCCCATTTTGTAGCAACCACATGTTCTTCCTAACATTCAGAGGCGACATATCGTCTAGAAGACCTGGAAGATGACTGCGAAAATCTCAGGCAGCTTTCGCACGTTAAACAATCTGGTAATATAAATGGTACAACAAGAATAACGTTGATATCTATCTTGAAAATTTGTTTATCTTTAAGCATGGTGATTAACAACTGGCCAAACATGGGTACTGCGAAAGTTTCGGGTAAATGTTGCCTCATCCATCTTGTCCAAAATATTTCTGGAAAAGTCTTAATTTAGTTGCAGAGCAAGAGCCACTCGTAAAACAACTCTGTTGGGGTGCTCCTGGCTATAAGGATTGAATTCCTTGAACATCAAATGGGTGCAACTGATTTCCCCTTGTATTGTCCAATTTTTTTTAGCTAGTACTTGTTGGATTTTCGTCAATAAGATTGAGACTTTGTCCCTCTGGTTGCACGTTCCGTTACTCTAAGTCTTCTCGGTTGCCTTCCACGAAGTTTCTGTAAATCACTGACTAAATTATTGCTATAAGCGACGTTATTTAATAAATACTCATGTTTAAAATCCACGAATGAACTGATACGAACATACACGATAAGAAAATAGAAACATTCACAAAAACAGCGATAAACATTAGGTTACCTGTGTAAATTTTTTGCAAGATCCGGGTTTCAATAGGAAATTGACAGTCGAATAATGNTACGGTAAAAAAATCGCACAGCTTGGTAAAAAAATCGTACAGTTTTCCTAACAACCGCCTAGCAACGGTCAATACAATACTGTTTGTATTGACCGTTGCTAGGCGGTTGCTAGGAAAACTGTACGATTTTTTTACCGTACGACGTAATAGGAATCTTGCATTGATCGCAAATGGTGTGTTTTTAAGTATTTAAAGTAGTGGTCCTAGGTAAAGTATAGTACGTAATACGTGGTGTAATGCAATTACGCACTCATAGATTTACGTCGTGCGTAACTTTTCCATTCGTGCGTAAAATGCTTTTACAACACTTATTACGTAATATACTATTATCACATTCCTGTTAGAAGTCTAGTTCAAGCCGTCAATTAAATAGTTCTTCAATTCATCGTTTTTTTAAGTTAGCCAGTTAAGAAAATACTTTGTCAGTAGTCACTCACTTTTCGTGCTCATATAAAGATGGTAATATTGAATTCATATCACATTTCATGTCATCAAGTAAATGAGTACATTAATTCACCATTTTTAAGTTCCAGAAGACTGATAAGTGGATTTTTCATTTACATTACATTGGTTGTGCATTGGTTCAAATTGGTATTAGCTTTGTCAATCTGTGAATTTTAATAAATTAGCCAACTTTTCTCGAGATCTAGATTTACGTTGCCTGGTTTGTTTCATATCGTAAGATCTAAAACTATCGATTGTTCTTAGTACACTGTAGATATAATTAGATAGTGTCAGCTGTCGATAATTATCGACATTGCCATTGATAATTCTTTACCACTACCGGATTGGACTTTTTTACAATACGGAAGATTTATTTTAGAATTTGAAAAAAAAATCTTATTTTGAGTAGTAGACTCAACTTTTGCAGCGATTTTTCAATACCTGGCGATACGAAAAATACAGCGAAGTAAAATCACCACTTTAATATTTTCAGTATACTTATTTTTACAATAGGAGTGTAATTATAAATATGCCTAAATATGGCATTATTTTAAATCAATTTATTGAAAATTGAATTTAAAATTTGTACAGTGTCGCATTATAATTAATAATGTAGAGAATCGGCACGAGAAAAAAGTATTTTGGAAATACTTGTTTTGGTTCGTTCAACATCATCAGTTTATTATAGTAGGTTTTAATACTAAGTCCATAAAACATACAGGGTATCCCATATAAAACTGTCCACCTGAACATTTCGTTTAATATGAAGTTCTGAAAAATTTTCAAAAACACGTTGATTTTTAATTTGAGGGAGACATTGACTTACATCATTACATATTTTGCAGTTGCCACCCCTTCGTAGATCGAGATATCAACTTTGAAATTTCAAATGGCACTACAGGGTGTATGATACATCTTTTAAAAGCTCTTTTAATACTGACTTTGAATCCGTGAAAAAAAAATTTTTAAATCATTGTGTTTTGAAGAAAAAATCATTGAAATAAAATTTTTGGAATTTTGTATTTTTACATTTAAAATTATTTATAATGTATGCTCAAATTGTGCACCTAGTTGTTGTTGGCAAATGTGGAGCCTGTCTACGAAACATCTCCTTACATTTGCACAAACCTCTGCAGTTACATTCCGACATTCGTTTACAATACGTTGTCTTAAATCTTCAAGATTTTCGGGTTGACTTGCAAAACCACTAATTTGATATGTCCCCAGAGAAAAGAGTCGTTTGGACTCAAATCGGAAGACTGAGCTAGTCCAAGCCCCACGCCTACGCCTGGAAAATTCTGATCCAAATAAGCCCGAATTCGTCGCTCAAAATGGGGTGGAGCTCCGCCTTGTTGGAACGTCACAAGATTTTTATCCAGCTGATCATCATTCTCCAGAATTTCTGTGATCATGGGATCAATATGATCTTCCAACAAACGTAAATAGCTGGCTCCAGTCAAAGTGCCATTACCCAATATTCCTGCCCAGACGTTCAGCTTTTCTGGATTGCACACTGAGTGTGCGATTCCCTAACACAATGAGGGTTTTCACCCGACCAATAACGAATAATATGCCTATTCACTGTACCATTGAGAAAAAACGCACACGCTATTGTGAAGTATATTTAGGTTTCTGCAATTCTGTTAGACGTGATATCACAAAATTCTATTCTTCGATCCGGATCATCCTCGTTCAAACAATGCACAAGATGTATTTTGTACGGATGCCATTTATGTTTTTGCAAAATTCCTGTAGTACGCTCTAGCGATCGCACGGATTGGTGTGGATTCATTGTCAATACGCCCAAAATTCGTACTTCCATTAATTCGATAGTAGGATTGGTTTTCTTAAGATTTGCTACGGACTCAGTTTCTTGAAATTTTTTTAACAATCTGGCTCACATACGTATAAGTTGTTTGGTGATCAGGATGAAACTCATTGAAAATTCGAGCAGTCTCTCTAGCATATTCATTTTGTTTTCCATGAAGAAAAATTATTTCAACTTTTTCAGCTAACGAATAAACCATAATGAAAAATTGATAAATGTAAAACTTACGCTTTACGAATATGAGATTTGATACAATTGAAAATGGTTTCAACAATAACACATTTCCGATAAAATGATATCAAACAAAAAGGTAAAATGGAATGGAATGCAATGGGATTCATAAAAAAATATGATAAGAACTTCAACCTTCTTTACGTTTCGTTTATTATTGTTTTTATCATCTGAAGTAGAAACCTTTTTGCAGTTTAATAATTAACATTTTGATGTATGAATATCTTTTCATTTTGTAAATTAAAATAAAAGAATTTTACATATAAAAATACCAATTCCAAAAATTTTATTTCAATGTTTTTTCTTGAAAACGATTAACGATTTTTTTATTTTTTTTACGGATTCAGCCAGTATCAAAAGAGCTTTCAAACTATGTATCACACATCCTGTAGTGCCATTTGAAATTTCAAAGTTGATACTTCGATCTACGAAGGGATGGCAACTACAAAATAAGTAATGGTGTAAGTCGACGTCCCCTTCAAATTAAAAATCGACCTGTTTTTGGAAATTTTTGAAAACTTTATATTAAACGAAATGTTCAGGTGGAAAGCTTTGTATGGGACACCCTGTATATTAAATTCATGGTCGCATGCTGTACAGTAAACATTTCAATGAACAATATCGGCGTTCCACCCTCCCCAGTTAACAAATAATAACTGGTGACGAACCTGGCGGAGTCATAGCCATTTCAAGATTAAATGTGTAGGAGATCGACAAACACAACTGGCGCCACATTACTGTCGAAACATTACGGATGTTTCTCTCCTCTTCAGTGAACGTTTATTTCTTTATTTCCAGAATTTTAAACAATATCACCTTGTGTACAATATATCCCGAAAGTAGCCTGCTAAAAGCTGGCTAAGAATAAAAGGAAAAATTTCTGTAAATATCTCTAGAGAAAACAACAAAACGACAAAATAATAATAACGCCATCTTTGAAATTAGTTTTCTTAAAGGACTTTTACTCATGAATGCCATGTCCCTTACAAGATCCTATATTATTATACATTATTGGTAATGCACTTCTTCAACTTTTCACTGATAATGTATGTGTAAAGTAAAATTCTTCCTCGTATTCACTATGTTGTATTTATATCAAATACATATTTTCAGTCGTCATTTGTAGCATATATTTTTTAATAATCACACAGCGAAATATTTGTTCAAAGTTAAACGTAATCGGTTCTGTTCGTTGTAATATGCACTTATCCTCAACTTAATCCAATTTGAAATGTATACCAGTTCCCTCAAACAAAGCCTCTTCACTCGTCTTAAAGTTCTCTCCACCCCTCGCTATTGTGCATAAAATCATATTGTTCGCCTGAGTAATAATCTTTCGAAGTTGATGTAAGATCCTGCTAATCTAAATAAAATTAAAACAAACACTGTACATGGAAGAAGTGTAGGCGTAGAATTATACTGTTAGCGGAAACATGTCATCTGCGTTTGCTTTCTTGAAGCATTAGTACCGAATTTACAGAGGTTAGCCTGTTTTCGCTTATGATTCCTTTTCTTACAACGTGCACATCATTCGTATATTTCTACTGGAAAGAGCACAGGGTGGAAATTAGGTGCGACATTTCTCAGTACGTCTATACTACGTACTGTCGCACTTGCTTTTTTTCAATGGGCTGATGTTACGTAATAGAAATCTGCATTTGGATTTTGTAAACACATAAATTACATTTCTGAATTGTTCGTTCTGTTCTGCATAAAAGCCGCTTCAGTTACTTAATATAGATTTTCACTAAAAGGAGGAAACCAAATCACTACTTTAAATATGAGATAATAAAATACATATTAAAAACCAACATTTTTTAACCTACATCTGTTTCTTATTTTTTTAAGACGTAGTAAATAAACTGAGGTAGTTTAGGATTATTATATAAGTTAGGCCCAAGCAATGTCGCCTCGTCAAATTTTGATAATGAGGTATGGGAATCATACAGTTTTTAGAGGTGATTTAGAGGCCGCCATGGCTTTGGAAGCTGACCCTGACACCAAATCTAGAGGTGGCCGAACGTCGACTCTAGGCATTTGCGCTTCTTTAAGCAGGGGACGGATACCTGCCCAGAGCGTGTACTAGACCATTTTACATTTATGTCAGTATCATTGTATGAAATTATTTTGCATTATATAACCTCAAATCACATACATACACGTTTTACTTATTAGCCCAAAATAAATAATATTTTTTATATAAAAATCATCCGAGTTAGATTCTCTTTAAAAAAATCACACAAGTCTAACGCACAAACTGTAGGGTCCCAGAACTCGAAATGCTAAGATTCCATAGAATCAGTGCAAAACACTATACAGGGTAAGTCGAAAGCCTTAAACTGGAACTCACATACAGGGTACATTGAAGCCCTATCTGAACTGAAAGCAAGTGAAGCGCAACATCAGGTCTTGGATTAAGAAATTAGATTCAGGACTCTTCTTGACAGCCAACAACTCGTCATCTATGGGGGAAGAACGCAGTTCTGAGAACCATCCATCCCTGGCGAGCCACTTGGGTAACGTTACTACTGGCAGCTCATTTATCGGCGAAAACTTTGATAGAAGATACCTGTCGAAGTATTAACATTAAAACAGTGTTGAAGCTGCGATTTATCTAACATCATGTGGTTTCTGAAGACGCCGTAAATGGTAGAATATCATCTCTAGTAAAGTGAACCTCATCTGTCTATAATATTCAAGAGTAAGGGTACTCCATTTTTAAAAAATCCAAGCTGCAGTATATTTATGAAAAATTTACACATTCAGAAAGGTAGGTACATCGAACCCTATTTTTCGACGTTCAATGCAGTACCGCGCAGTATTAATTGTTTCCTCATGGGCAAAAAGTCAATGAGGAGAGTCCCTTTACGGTCCCAAAACACAGTTGTCATGACTTATCTCTTTTGTTCATCATGAACATTCGTTCTGGCAGCTTTAAACAATTCATCACACTATCCCCATAAACAGTTTTCTTTAAAAATTTGGAACGACGCCTTTCCCTTTTCAAGAAGAAACCGGATTACGCATCCAGCTGGCGGTATTCGGAATAACATGCCACTACAACGACACTTCTCAACTAACTAAGACAAATGGGCGCGCCTTCTGCTCCCAACACCTTGGCCTTGAATACAGTGTTGCCAACTTTCTCAAAAACAAAAGCCACAGAGCATCAGAATCTCAGTACTCTTATTTTATGGATATTGCCGAGTATTCTAGTTGAAAATATTGGATGTTCGTTAATCTTTTATAGCAGCAATCAAATTATCTCCCCGTAGCGCTACATAGTACAAATAAATTTCCACATTGCTTTATATCCCCATATTTGTATGCATTCGACGAAACTCTATTTGTCCATACTTAGCAGTGAACGCGATATTTCCTCGAGCGGCAGCCGGTTACATGAAATATTCCGCACATCTACCCACTCTGCCGATAATGAAGCGTCGCATTAAAAGCTGTTTTCTACCAAAACTGAACAGCTACGGCCTACTAAAATAACAATTTCGGCAAGGGAGATGCCGCAGGGGCAGCATTTCATGAAACTTAGGTGTTATTTCGTTCTCGCCCTGCATTTAACTAGTCATGAGGGTGCTGTTATCGCGCCCTTCGGGCTATAACCACGCTAGAACAACTTTTGTATGTAACTGGATGCGCCTAAGTGATAGCAGCGGCTTTTCGAAAATAAGAGCCGCCTGAGTCCTTTGTTTAAACTAATAAGTATAGTTGTTACGATCTCAATTGGAACCGCATAAAAATATTTAACACTTAAATTCTACGGAATCCATAAACGTCCAGAAAAATTTAGATTGTCAAATGTTTAAAATGGCATTGTAATAAAGCATGTCGTAAAATATCTAAATATTTATAATTATAATCAGAATAATCGCTTAATTTATCTCGAATCAGTAGGAACTTTATTTTCTTTATACATATAAATTGTGCGCCGCATTACATCTGGTAAAATTGTCAATATTCTTTAATTTTGTATTTTTCCGTTTCCTCTTTGTACCGTGATCAATCCTTCTTTAATTACGCAATAAATTGTCGTTTTTATATCTCTTTATATCTTAGTTAATTCGTTAATCCGTTTCCTAACTTTTTTATCACATTGTTCACTATTTTCAATTTTCAAACATTCATATATACAGGGTAGCCCATCGAAAACGTACCGCAAGGCATTACAGGATAGTAAAGAACTTTTCGGCAAAATCCGAAGCAGGTCAAATTTGTTTCTGAGGGGGACAACTTTTGGCTCAAAAAGCATACCAAAATCTTCAAACCCCTAAGTGGGGGTGCTATTCCCTAAATTTTTTCAAATGGGAATAGGGGTCGAGTGGGGGGTCATTAGAAAGGGCTTTTAATTCTCTAGACATCGATTCTTACTTTTTGAAAATCGATTCATTATTTTAGAAAATATGCAGCTTTGAAAATACGAACAATATTTTTGACGAGAAATGCGAAAATCGATTTAATTTTACTTCAAAACTTACGGTATTAGTCAAGTAAATGCTGAAAATGTTGTCCGCCAACTTGCATACAATGATACAGGTTGTCTTCAAACCGTTGTCGAACATTCTGGAGCACTTGCGGTGTTACTTCGCGACATACATTAATGATTCGTCCTCGCAGATCTTCCAAGGTATCAGGTGGAGTGCTGTAAACTTTGCTTTTAATGTGCCCCCAGAGAAAGAAATCTAAAGGATTTAAGTCGGGTGACCGAGGGGGCCACTCAATTGCACCTCTTCGTCCTATCCAGCGTCCTGGAAACGTCTCATTTAGGTAATTGCGCACATTGAGCGAGTAATGTGGAGGAGCTCCGTCTTGCTGGAAAATCAGTTCGTGTTCATTGTAAGCAGGGTCGTCCTCTATGATATTTGTTAGAGCTGGGTCGATGACATTTTGTAGTAAATCCAAGTACATATCGCCTGTCAAATTTCCAGGAAGGAAAAAAGGACCTACAATGGAATTTCCAAAAATACCTGCCCATACATTCAACTTCTGGGGGTGTTGGGAGTGTGTCTCATGGAAAATCCTTGGATTGGTATCAGCCCAGTAACGACAATTATGGCGATTCACTAAACCATTCAAGAAGAACGTACACTCGTCCGAAAAACACACATTAAAGAGGAAATTATCGTTTATCGCTCGTTCAGTCATTATTTCGCAAAATTGCAAACGACGATCAAAATCGTCTTCATTTAGCTCTTGCACTAGCCGAATCTTATAAGGATGGAATTTGTATTTTTTTAATATTCGTTGGACACTTGTACGACTCACTCCTGTCGCAGTAGCCAATTGCATTGTACTCAGCGTACTATCCATTGCCACTTGCCCCAATACCGCTATTTCCGTAGGTTCATTTAGTACCGGATTTTCAACCTGCCTCTTTTTGTTATGAACGGAGCCAGTTTCGCGAAATTTGGCCACCAATTCGCGAACAATTTTTCCAGACGCATGTTTCTCAGGATGCCGTTGGTTGAACAGTTCGGCGACCCGATTTCCGCATTCATTGTTTTTGAAAAAAAGCTCAATAATTTCTACTCTTTCTGGAATTGAGTACACCATAATTAATCAATTTAAAAGACTCGGCAGTATTGGTACTCTTCAACTACAAGTCACAAGACAGTTATCTAGCAACTTCTTGTGGCCTATCTAAATACGAAACAAAAAGCGGACAATTTTTTGCTCACCAAAATCAGGCTAAAGAATTCGCAAATCAGAAAAAAAAAACAGCGAATTCTTTTGAAGGAATTTACCAAGCTAATACCGTAAGTTTTGAAGTAAAATTAAATCGATTTTCGCATTTCTCGTCAAAAATATTGTTCGTATTTTCAAAGCTGCATATTTTCTAAAATAATGGATCGATTTTCAAAAATTAAGAATCGATGTATAGAGAATTAAAAGCCCTTTCTAATGACCCCCCACTTGACTCCCATTCCCATTTAAAAAAATTTGGGGGATGGCACCCCCACTTAGGGGGTTGAAGATTTTGCTATGCTTTTTGCGCCAAAAGTTGTCTCCCTCAGAAGCAAACTTTACCTGTTTTTGGATTTTGCCGGAAAGTTTATTACTACCCTGTAGTGCCTTGCGGTACGTTTTCGATGCTAAGTGAACCCGTGTACCATAAAAAAAATTATTTACGACCTAGTGGACCAATATAGGTTTGCTTTGATGACCAGCGCGCTGCCGTCAATTCTACATCAGGCGGACTAGTTTACCAATACCGGACTCGACGAATTGCTATTCCGGTATAAATTACGAGACACAATCATCATGGCCAAAGTATACGAAGAAATTTCAGGGGAAGTGCATACTGTCCTGTGCTTTAAGATTTACAGGTTTCTATTGACATCGTAACAACAATATTATATCCAAAGCCCGTTTCCTTCAACAGGGCTAGATATACAGGGTGCTCGGAAAATAATGTTACATATTTCAGGGGCGGGTACTGGGGAACAAACTTTTGTTGAGATAAAAAACTTACCCGAAAATTATTATTGGCATTCAAAGTAAAATTTTTAATTTTTTTATATCTTATTTGACCGATTGTAACGGAAGTCGAGGTGGGTAATTATTGACGTAGAATAAAATGTTAAAGCCAATTTTGATTTATAATGTAAAGAGAGCCACTTTAAGATACAGCAAGATTTTTTTTAATCTTATTTTTGTTGTCAAATGTTAAAATTGTTTACAATAATCAGACGCGTAAACGCGTGTTTATTCCTAGCCTTAATCCATATGTTGCATACAATCGACGAATCTTCGCACAAAAGGAAAAACACATTTTCTAGCATATTATTCACTGTAATAAACATAAGTAGAAAATAATTGAAAATAATAGGAATTCTTCAAAAACTCTTTTTGTTATTAAATAGTAAATATTTTAGAAATTAATGATTTTGGCTATAGGGAATGCTTTATAAAAATGAAAGAACATAACATAAGATGTATTTTCACTTTTAAAAATAAAATACAAGGTGATTCATTTAAAAAATTGAGAAAATTATGTGCTCGAATTTTGTCTCGCCCTATATTCAACTGTTGCAATAATAAAGAAATAGCACTTTCTCGAAAAACTGTACCAATATCAAAAAGTTATGCCTGCAAAAAATTATTGTTAAGTTGTTCTGTGTAGGGTATACAGGACGCTGAAATGGGAATGATTCTCGTATACAATTGACCATAACTTTTGAAATACCCTGTATTACATAATTAAACACTATATTGGAATTGAAATAATATATAGGGTGTCCCATTTAAAAAATAGTATGCTTGGTTGGTAATACGTAACACCCTGTATATACGAAAATAATTTTAAAATGTGGATTTTTAAGTTGGCTACAACTTTTGTAAATAACTTTTTTTAATATCTTCTATAATATCGGAGATATCGTTCTTCAACGCACTATTGCCGCACCCTGTATATACATACATATGTTATACTTTCTTACGTAAATGATTTCAAACAAATAACTGCAATGTTCTTGTTTCATTTCTGCCTTAGAACTCTAAATTATTATCAGAGTATCCTATTTCTTCACTGAACCGGGCTTAATTTTACGGGTGATAGTATATCACTTTTAGAGAAAAAAAATGGAGATGATGGATAGGAAGGTTTTCATTTATGTCGTGGCAAGGGAATTGGTTAGTTTAGATAAAATTCGGCCTATATCGGCTTATGGTCCCTTGTGTCTCTTACGCAGCAGAGATTTTATTTATTGTTATATCTTCTCGTTTATCAGGTTTATAGTGTTCTAATGTCATAATGGAATATACGGACACAAAAGAAAAATATTTTTATTAAC
Organism: Anoplophora glabripennis; assembly: GCF_000390285.2. Classification (NCBI taxonomy): domain Eukaryota; kingdom Metazoa; phylum Arthropoda; class Insecta; order Coleoptera; family Cerambycidae; genus Anoplophora; species Anoplophora glabripennis. Next base: position 1,392,883 of record NW_019416232.1, on the reverse strand, counting down.
GTGAAACTGAATGGTGCAAAGCGTTGTAATATATCAGTTTTCTGTTTATATTTATAAAAACGGAATTTCAGTTTGTAGATGAAATTGAACTGTATTTATTAATTTTTCACTGCAGTTGTGTATTTATTGATTTATAGTATTTGCATTAAAATTCTGTTTAAAATAAATATGTAATGGTTTATCATAAAAATTGAAAATAACATGCGTAAAGATAATTTCGTTTAGCTAAAATAAAACATAACAGGAACTATAATTTAAATTGATTATTGGAAGTAACAAGAAAAACAAATAATATAATAAAAGTTATGATTAAAGTTTTACCAGAAAGAAGTTTGAAAAGGAATTGGAACTGATATAAATTTCAGTAAACTTACACGACCAAAATTAAAGATAAGGAATATTCAGTTTTTTTTATTATATCTACTAATTATAAAACTGCATGTAAGTTAGCTTTTAACGATACTGAATTAACAGTTTATAAGTTATAAAACAGAAAACCGTAAATTAGAATGAATTACGGTGTTGAGGAAAATAATATTTAAATGGCTTGTAAATGTTTGTGCAAATGCTAGATTATGTCGACTTATAAAAAAGTAACTCAATGATTAATTGATTGCTGTGATGAGTAGTTATATCAAAAAAGTGTTGCTTTCACCCATTATTAATTGGACATCGACATTTCTTTTAATAAAAACTGGAAACTATATTTTATTTGTAAAAAAAATCTGGACTAGACTGTTTGGCTAATAAAATATAATAGCTTGTATTTCATCTGTGTTCTTTGAATAAAAATACACATATAACAAAATATATCGGGTAAACTATAATCAGAAAACTTCGTAAACAATGGTATAGTGACCTAGGATTTTATTTTATATGCTTAATTCACATGAGTGTCGTTCAAAGCCTAATTTACTTCTATTAAATCATATGCAACTAAATTAATGCACACTATATTGGTTGTTAACATTATCTTTGATTGTACAGGCAACTATATTAAGGTTAATAAATAATTTTATTGAAGGGCGTATATAAAACTTTATCTATGTCTTTAAATGTCTTTTAATTTATGCTTTGTCTACATAGATCTGTTTAAAGAACATTAAAAAATAGCTTTATTTTTTAGTCATTCTTAATAGATGAATCAGAAAATGAGGACTAATAATTGGCCTTAATGCTCTCTTCGACAAATTAAGATATCCTTCCTCTAATTTATTCGATTACTCACGATTCGAAGATGCAGGAAGTACACTTGTTTATGTCCTATACTCATATGTATTATTTCCAATAATAATTCGCTCTTAATATTAAATATAAATTTTTTCTTGAGCGACCATCACAAAGTTATTATAATTGGTTATTATTTTAATGCATCAGATGTTTTCATACATGAGATTGAGAAACATAATCGAATCAATCAATTATGGTTCACATGTTTGAACGAATGTTGAACAGATAGTTAGAAATAACTGACGACAAATGTAACTGTTCATGTGAGTATAAAAAATGAAATAGGTAATGTAAGAAACATGGAATTGAATATTAAGAAGAAACCAGTATTTTATATAATAAATTTTCAAGATAATACCCCCTGAACAATTCAACGACACTTTGTTACACTCTCCAACTTGAAAAATAACAATCATGCTACAGAATGCAAAAGAATCGTATGATAAATGTTCAAATACGTTTAAACTCTATGAATTGAATGATAAATTTTGAATCGTTCTATCTTTAGTGAAATCACAGACAAAATAGCTATCGCCACAGACGCTACTGGAATAGGCCGGCAGATTTAAATTTCCGAATTGCTGGTAGAGTACACCACCAGCAGAATTTTAGGAAGAATCAAATGCAGCGGCCCGCATACCTACGCGTATCCTAGCAACATATAAACAAGACTTTGGTAATGTTGCCAGGCGTACTTACGGATTTCTTTTGTACACTTTCTTATCAATATCTGTTTTTTGCGTTACTGTATTTACTTAAATGTATGATGTAGGTATTGATAGAAATGTTTTTAAAGAATCAACGAATATCTATGTAGTTTCATATGATATTCTGCAACGGTGTTACAATTAAGTTATTTAATCATAATTTCGTTAATTAGCTACCTACTATTTTAATTTTTTGGTATTGAAATACTGCAGAAAATATATTTCCAAAGAAACAAAATTCGTAATAATATTTTAAACAGCTTGTAATATAATTTTTTTAATATTTGATGATAACGATAAATTTATTTAATATACAAGGTGGGTTATTAGTACGTCGCGGAATGTAGATACAGGTTTTTTTGTATTTTGACATCCACTTACAGGTTTAATAATTAAAGATAGAAAGAAACTTTAAATACAAATGTACGACTTTTCCTTTATTTCATTTGACATCAAAATTTGCTGGCATAAAACATATGTTTAAAATAAAAAAAAATTATAAAAAAAATTAAAATTCATCCTTATGAAAATAACAAACAACGATTTTTATAACTAACCTATACAACAACATAAGGAGAATACCTAAAAACGAAATAACATTAAAAGACCTACAATTTTTACAAACCAACGTGCAAGTGTTTGTGATGATACAGTTGAAAATATGTTGTAATTTACTATTAATTGCTTCAAAAACAAATTCAAAATTATCAAGCATTTCGTCCTGTATTTTTCTTTCAATACTTGTAAATTTTCAGGTAAAAAAAATATGTCTAAAGGACTGACAATGAAATCGGGGCTGTTTTCTGGCCACCTAAGGTTTCAATATTTTTTACTGTTCGTTGACGGGATTCTTAATCCAAAATAAATTTGCCAATATTCCTGAAGAACTTTTGCACATTATTGTTATTTGAATGATACAGTTAATTATGTTTTACTTTTCGTCATCAGAATAACCCATTGTAATTTTTTTAATTTTTTAAATTAAAATGGGTTGTTCTAATAATGATAAATCCCATGTATTTTTAAAAGAAGGTTCGTTTCTGTCGTTTTTGTCTGATTGTGTGCGATAGAGATAGAGTGACTCTGTCCACATAGAGAACTTATCTCTCTCTCTCTCTCTCTCTGCTGGCTTCAGGAGTCTCCCCAGCAATTTCAGGACACCTAGGGAGGGAGCGTGGGGTAGAGCGCGTGGCCTTTTTAGCCTTCGTTATCGATCTACGATGTCACACAGTATAAGAAAAAAAAACGCTTTTTGCTCGTAACTCGGAAATGGCTGGAAATATAAATAAATTTCCTCTTGGTTTTGAGTAGAGCACTCGGTGAGTGACGCAGAGCGGGGTCTCAATATATGAAAGAAAAAAAAACAGTATTTGCTTAGGTATAAGTATCAAAAAATCTCCCATGGTGAACAAATAAATCTCCCATGGTGAACCAGTGAAAAATGTCAAAACCCGCATGTCAAAAAAAATTAAAATCGGGAGCAATGGTGTGTGACATCATAGGATAAAGAAGTGTTTATAATTCGGAAACGGTGTGTTGAATCGAAAAAATAATTGAAAAATGTCAACCCCTCCCTCGCGGGTTCTGTATGTTCCTTCTGCGTTGAATGCAAAAGGTCCGAAGTCCGTATGTCGAAAATAAATTTTGGAAACAAGAGGCATGTCGTGTTATAGTAAAAAGGCCGTATAACTCGGAAACTGTGCGTTAAATCGAAAAAATAATTGAAAAATTCTCCCCACACCCCTGGTTCTGTGTGTCAGTTCTGTGTTGAATGGAAAAGGTCCGTAGTCAGTATGTGGAAAATAAATTTCGGAAGGAAGAGATGTGTGAGGTGATACAGTAAAAAAGGTCTTATAATTCGGAAACGGTGCGTTGAATTGAAAAATAATTAAAAAAATCTCCCCACTACTCTGGTTCTGATTGTCCGTTCTGCATTGAATGGAAACGGTCCGAAGTCAGTATGTCGAAAAACAAAAAGTTAGTCAAAAATTGCAACAGCAGTAGCGAACGCATTATCTTATCTCTGTATTGATTGATGATTTGTCGCTTTTTTTTAAATAAATTTCGTATTCAACTACTCCTTGAGGTTCCAGCAATTTTACATTGTGTTAATTTTTTTGAACACCTTGTGTCACAAATATGAGCACTATCAATGACATCCATGATATGCAACACTTGTGTCAATAATTATTTTCCCTATCTAAAGAAATCAACAATAATTTCGAGTTTTTGAATTTTCCCATTACAAGGTGATATAAAATAAATAATTAATTAGGTAAATTCATAGTTTTAATTCTAACATGATTTATTTTATTTAACATTTAAGGCAAATGTGATTTCCAAATTCAAGATAAGTTCCTTATCTCTTTAATTACATAATTGAAAGCATTAAATTTGTTTAGCATTTATTATTTGGTATCAAAGCCACCGCTGGAACTGCCGCCTATTACCAAGTAGAAGAGTTACCACGCTAAATTTTATACCTGGAAGCCGGCTAAGGAGACCCTGCTTCCATTTCAGGTTGCCAATTTCCAGCATTTAAGTAGCAGTCTGTAGCGATACGCTATATTGTCTGTGGTGAAATTAACTTGAGGGGTTGAAAAATGTGTTCTCCCGGTAATTTTTATTCGATTCTACTCAACAATAATTAACTGATTGCTATATATTGGGCAATATGTTTTTTCTTAAAAAGTAATTTCTGGTAATTTTTTCCTCATAGTTTTTCTATTTAGCGTTTTCTTTATAGGTTCAAAGTTTTGGAGGTATTAAGAGTTGTAAAACACAAAATATCGAATATGCACCTCAGTGAAAACATATTTTTTAATTATATTTAATAAGTTTTTCTGTTTTTGTTAGGTATACCTACTACAGTGTCCCTCTTTGTCATATTGTCAAAGTGGTGTATTTGTATTTGTACATAACATTATTACAAAACAAAATGTTCTGTTTGTATTTAGGACCCATATGAAGAATTTGTGTGCTTTGCAACCGGAAATTTCCATTTTCACAAGAAGTTTTTTTGCTAGCCCAAACGTTTATTCATTGTTCAACTCGAGCCTGTTATTTTAACTTTTGAGGTTGTTTACAAAATACTTCGTATCTTAAATGTATACATAAATTCAGAATTTATGTTTGTTTATTAAAATTTGAAAGGGTCCAACTGATGTTCCAGGCCATTCTCCTATTCTATTTCCATAACTATCTCCTCTCCTCGTTTCGTTAAAGATTCGGTTCGATGATTAGTTGATTCCACGTCTGCCGCCAAATGCTATCTATTCCAGTTCTTTTACGCTCCTTGTAAATAATGAATATGAACCGTGACTATTTGGCGCTTCTCCTGCATAATTCAAAGAAGTTTTTGTCTCCGGACTCGAGAAGCGAAATTACCTGGGGCGCATCTGCCTGCGGTCACTGCATTGCATTATTTTTGATTAAATGGAAGTTTTACTTCGTGTTTACTCTAGTTTAATATTCTTAAGTGCTAATGCGTCCGGTTTTTCTCTTCTAGCTGTTTATGTTGTCAAGTTAACCACTAGACTTGCCGTTTAATAATAACAACTCCGTAGTCTTCCAATTTAAATTTAAAACGTTAAAAGTAAATAACCGTTAAAAGGGTCGGGTTACACCACCCATAAATTATGCAATAAATGAGAAAATTTTCGGAATCTCCCCTTGTTACCGTCGTTATCGTTTCGCCAGTCCACAAAACCATTAAGATGGACCAGGACATTAAACGCAACCTAGCGATTTCTTTCAAAGTACATACATAAGTTATAACCTTGAATTAACTTCCATCAAGATCTATTTATTTACGTGTAAAACATTTTATTTGGTTCAAGGTTTATATTTATTTAGTTTTCTGTGTATATGTTTGTTTTAGTAATTCGTAACATAATTTTACATATTAGATCAATTTCCATACCTGTGCAAATAAAATACTTTTACAATTTTTAAAATTCCAACTAAGTTCAAGACCAGCTTTATTTTAAGAGTTCTTCAAGGTTCTTCTTTCAGACCACTGACATTTTTGAACTTACACGTGATTGAATCTATAAAATGAATTTCACTTTTTCCGAAAAAAGACAAACATTATAATTATTTATCAAATCAAAACGTATTTTTTCACAATAAATTTCAACGATTAGCAGAATTTAAACGTGGGATAGACGACTTATCAAATAACAAAAAACTATTTGTGTTTGAAATAAATGGCTTGTATTTTCGGATCATTAACCATTTTTGAATGTGGTTAAATTAGGTTAAATGCATTTTACTCTTAGCGAACTGAAATTATTTGACTATTGTACGATTAGTGTGGGAAAAAGTAAAATGAACAAAGTGACCCATATATCCTAACATTTCTTTAAAAAAAAAACTGACGACTATTAAATTTTGAAACTGTTGTTTAAATTTTCTCACATATCCCAGTATTTATATTTAACGCGTTCGAGATTGATTAAGAAAATCTGACGCGTATATCTTGTTTAAAGATGACCATACCAATGCCATATCGTAAAAAGTACACTTGTTTCGCTAAATGGTAAGGAATTCGAAACAATGCATAGCAAAAAATAAAAAGAATGCAATAGATCTCATAAAAACCAATTTTGTTTGCAATTTTATACGGTTTGGTATATTTTTTTTTGTGAGAAAAACGATAACTTCTATTTTACATTTTTACATTTTACATTTTTATTGATTCGTGTTATTACACAAAGTGTTTACACACGTCAGAAAAGAAACATTGATATTTTCAAAATTACAACACAGTTAAAAATACAGATACATACATAATCCTAAAATTAATAAAAATATAAATACAGATTAAAATTGACATTGATTGTAAACAGAATAAATAAAATCAGGTAAAACAATATTAAAAACAAATACAATAGCTCACAAATGATTAAAGTCACTGTCAAAAAACTGCTCAATATCATAAAATGCATTTCTCAAAAGAAATTTTTTTATTCTATTTTTAAATTGATTAAAATTGAGATTCCTTATGTGGATTGGTAGGGCATTATAAAGACGTATTCCTATATATCCCGTACCATTTCTAGTCTTACTTAGTCTTAAATAGTTAGTAGTTAAATTATTCTTTGTTCTAATATTATGAGTGTGCAGCTGATTTCTAGTTGAAAAATTTATTAAGTTTTGTTTGACATATAGTAAGCATTGCAATATATATATACAGGGAACAGTAAGTATATTTAAAGAAATGAAATGCTGTTTACAGTCGCTCCTGTAACTCAAACTTAACATAATTCTAATGGCCCTTCTTTGATGTGCGAACACATCCCTACTAGAGGTAGCATGTCCCCACACAAGAATAGCATAGGATATATTAGAGTGTATAAAACTGTGATATGCTGTTTTCAGAGTACTCAACGATACCCTACCCACAAGATTTCGTAGTAAATACATATATTTAGACATCTTTTTACAGATATAGTTTGTATGTTGTTCCCAAAGCAACTTAGAATCTAGGTAAACTCCAAGGAATTTAACGTGATCCAGTTCTGCGCCGTTATCAAATTCTCGTAAGGTGAATATCATTGTCTCAGTCTTTGTCCTATTCAAAGAAAGTTTATTACTTGTAAACCAATTCTCCACACTTAACTGCACCTGAGGGATGTCTTCCAACAAATTATTCAAGTTTTTATTTTTTATTGATACACTAGTATCNTAAGATAAAATTGAATGTAAAGAAAGTAGAATAAGGTGTATAAGTGAATAAGAGAAAGTGAAGTGAAGTGAATTATAAGAGTAAAAGGACACGTTCAAAGATATGTAGAAAGGCCTTTAGAGAAAAAGAAAAAAAATCAAGATAGTAAGAAAAGAAGAGGATTTATTGATTAGTTACGAAAATAATTTTGAAAACGACAGTTGTTAAAAAGTAAGAAAAGAAACAGAGAGAAATAGAAGCAATTAAGAAGCAAGCAAAGAAAAAAAAGACTCAAATAGGAGAAAACAAGGAATTAAAATAACCAATTGGAGAAATAAGGTATTTACGAAATTCGAGACAAGCGGATCCTCCACAAACCAGGTCCAGGGAGATATAAAGAACGCAGAACAACAGTAGCAGAGTCCATAGACCAGTAGGAAAGTCAAGAGAACAGGAAGTAAACCGCATATCATTGGCAGAGGAAAGAATCTAGATAACAAAGTAAAGGAGAGAAGTTAATCAACACATCTTTAACGATTATACGTATAAAAAGGTACCTTTTATAATAAAAACAAAATCGTATACGATATATAATATAGAAAACAAAAATTAATATAAAACGTTTAGTAAATCACCAATTCACTATTAAGTAAATTTATCTAATCACTTCATATCTATTTAAAACTGGCCAAGTCTTTGTAGAATTAAATATTAATAGTAGAGAAAATTAATAAGTATTAAACAAGAAGTTATTACTACAGTGTCTTAAGGTATGCAACCAGTATTGCATGAAATTTAATTTAATGATATTATCAATATAACTTCTTGTATAAGGCTTTATAAACATTGTAAAATACTTCAAAATATATTGACTAGTGTGTTTAAGAGGGTAGAGTGACAAATTTTGACATATATAAAAAAAATTTTTAATAAATACATTTATTACTAAACCTTTTGTTTTTGTAGCTGTGCTTGGTGTGGTTTCTTGCTAGAACATAGAACCGACTACGGAGATAGAGTCTAGAGCTAGATAGGGAAAAGATAGACAATACACAATACACCAATACAATCAAAATTGATATCAAAACTAACAAAATTTATTTTGGCGCTAACATATAAAACCATACACACATACTATCATAATAATATACAGGGAACAGTAAGTATATTTAAAGAAATGAAATGCTGTTTACAGTCGCTCCTGTAACTCAAACTTAACATAATTCTAATGGCCCTTCTTTGATGTGCGAACACATCCCTACTAGAGGTAGCATGTCCCCACACAAGAATAGCATAGGATATATTAGAGTGTATAAAACTGTGATATGCTGTTTTCAGAGTACTCAACGATACCCTACCCACAAGATTTCGTAGTAAATACATATATTTAGACATCTTTTTACAGATATAGTTTGTATGTTGTTCCCAAAGCAACTTAGAATCTAGGTAAACTCCAAGGAATTTAACGTGATCCAGTTCTGCGCCGTTATCAAATTCTCGTAAGGTGAATATCATTGTCTCAGTCTTTGTCCTATTCAAAGAAAGTTTATTACTTGTAAACCAATTCTCCACACTTAACTGCACCTGAGGGATGTCTTCCAACAGATTATTCAAGTTTTTATTTTTTATTGATACACTAGTATCATCAGCAAAAAGTACATTTAACATATTCATATTTAAGGAGTTAGTGATGTCATTTATATATATCAAAAACAGAGTTGGTCCCAGTATAGAACCTTGAGGTACGCCATGCTTAATGTTTTTCAAACTAGATTTTATATTATTATGGATTACAAATTGCTGACGATTTGTGAGGTATGATCTCATCAACTCAAGACTATCGTGTGTTAACCCATACAAACTTAATTTGTCGATGAGAATATTATGTGCTACACAATCAAATGCCTTTGTTAAGTCCAAAAACTGAGAGCACACATATTCACCCTTTTCAAAACCCTCGTTTATATATTCAGTCAATTTGTCTATAGCTAAAGTGGTGGAACAGCTATTACGAAAGCCATATTGATGAGGATTAAATAACGAATTACTTTCAAAATAATTTACAAGTTGACATTTTAAAAGACATTCAAAAATTTTGCCAAAATAAGGTATCACGGAAATAGGTCTATAGTTTGAAGGGTCGTTTATGTTATTTTTTTTATGAATAGGTACAACTTTTGATAATTTTAACGATTCAGGAAAAATATTAGAAATGATACTGCTATTAAATAAATTGGTGATAGGAATTAATATCACGTTCATAATATTTTTTAATAATTGAGTGTTAAAATTATAAACATCCATACATTTTTTATTTTTCAAATGACATCAGCCACTTCCCATGGGGACACGTCTACAAAACGGAAATTTCTATAATGTAATGTTCTATGTAAATAATCAGTAAAATGTAAATTAGTAGAAGGCAAATTATTTATAATATTTTCAGCAACATCAACAAAATAGTTGTTAAATTTCTCCGATGAAATTAACGAGGAATTGACCGCTCTATCATTTTTAAGACCATTAATGATATTCCAAATAGCTTTTTGAGGATTTCCATGATTACGGATAAAATTATCATTAGACAATTTTTAAGATTCACAGATTTTTTTGCGATATTGAGATCGGAAATTACTATAAATTACTATTGCTCTGCCACCGGTTTAGAAATTAAAAATGTCATTTTTTTAATTTGGGAATCTTATAGCTCGCAAAAATGATGTGAATTTTAGCTATTTGATTTTCTTCATATGCACATGGATACACCGTGTTTGTAATAGTGATATAACCTTGCAAATTTTCATTATCTCACTTTTAGTTTTGAATATATTCAAAATACTATACCTATTCGAAAGCTTCAATTTCAACATACCGTGTTTCACAAAGAGATAGTTTACCAACCTATACCTATGTCTGAAGTTTTTTATGTTTTCGAAAAGCTCTCACCAGTTAAAATTTAATTTATTTTGAAACTAGTGTTCCGCGTGAATGGAGTTACCACAATTTTTTGCTATCGAAATAAGCAGATTTAAATAAACTTACCTCTGTCCCAAGTTGCTTTATTTATCCACTAAAGGGCCTCAAAGTTAACAAAAAAATTTTGCTCTTTTTCATATAACTTTTAATTGTCTTGTAAGCTTTCATTGAAATTTTTGTATTAATACTTCTATATACAGGGTGTCCCAGTACTTGATACGAAAAAGTCGAGTACAAATAGATGAGTTCAAAATAATATGAGTTCTTCATATATTTTTTTTCATACGGTGAAAATTAAAAAGTTATTTTTATTTACAGTCTCTAAACTATTAATTTCAGCATGTTGCAAATGTGGTGATCATCATCTATTGTACTCGACTTTTTTGTATCAAGTACCGGGACACCCTAAAGGTATATGTCACTTTATGACTTTGTAAATGAAGTACCTAATTAGATTAACAGAATTGTGAGAAATACTCCCTCCCTTGAACCAATATAGTTATTTTTTTGTCTCAAAGATGAAGGATTCATTAGAAATTTCACAAGAGGCAAAAATCCCTCTCGTTAAATTTTTGTATTTGTAGTAGTGTTAATATTTTTTTCTATTAGATTATTACTAATGCTTTTTCAGGTCGACTAATTTCAGAAGTAATTTATTTGATAACAGAAACAAAATAACTTGTACTCTCATAAGAACTGTTCAAAATGACCGTCATTTTCTAAAATACATAAATTAATTTTGTGCAAATATATTATAATGTTCTCTCAGTATTCCTCCATTCTGTAAACTGTGAACAGTTTATTCAATCCTGTTTCACAATTGACCCTCGCTGTAAATACTCATAGTACACTTTCTGTTTTAAGGCACCGCAAATAAAAAAGCCGCAGGTAAACGTTGTGGACAGAGAAGCGTCTTTCAATATTGCTGAAAGTGATAATTTGGAATTGGACGATTCGGATATATTTTGTGGCATTTTCAAAATCCAAGCACTAATAATGTATCGTTTTGTTTGCCAAAGCTGTATCTATTGTTCATCTTAGAAAACTGATATATTAACGATAATTCTTTAAAATAATGACATCTGTAACCAATGGTGGCCTGTGGTTTTTATCAATGAAAAATACAATTCAAAAAAGAGTACATATTGAACAGTTCTTATAAGAGAACCGTATATTACAAGTTTCTATAAATCAGATTACGTTATTTTGCTCTGTTATCACATAAATCGCTTTTGAAATGACGTAAATATTTCAATTTTGTATAGAAATGTATTAGTAATGGGAAAAGTGTATTAATCCAAAACTATTACAAATACAAACATTGTAGAAGAGGGATTAAGCTTGTACAATTTTAGGTGTCGACAAAATTCAGCCCAACTAGAAGCGCACTAAAAGATTGAATTCTGCTCGTCTTTAAAATAAGAAGAAACATTTTAAACGTAACCCTTCGCAGCAAGTCCCTCACGAATTGTTCCGTGTAGTTGTGGCAAAGACATCATCCATCACACGTCCAATAACCTAGAACGCAAAGAAAAACATTATTTTGTGTATTGAATATGCGGGTGACTGCACAGCATGTCAGCTTGAGGGATGGGACGAACATAAATCTAATATTGCAACTGCACTGCCGCTTTTTCCGCCGGTATAAGAACCGTATGAATATATTACGCGACTCGGAATATCATTTTTTTTGTTTGCTGTAACGCGAACTGACAAAATAAGTAGCGTGGCGTGTTTTATGAAACGAGAAACATACATTATTATGTATAAAGATATATAACATTCTAGCTTAAAAATGCTTGTTCGTACGTCGTTTATTTTCGTTCGCGAGACGTTACTATCATTAAATATTTATTTCGAAAACTTAGAAGTTTCCTTATTAGATTGCATACGTACCTACTTTATGTTAATAAGAAGTTTTAAGTTATACATCAAAAGGTAGAATTTATGAGCAACAAAGTTTTAAAAGTTGGGATGCAGCGAGTAGCGAAAGGAACGAAATTAAATGAATTAGGTACGTAATGTGCCAAGGGTCAACAAATCCAATTTAATTCCGTCATCTCGACTGTTTCCTTCTTCTTGTTTTACACGGAATTATGAGTAACTAAGATTGCATGTAAAATTGCATTACATTTGACAAGTTTCTGTGACAGAATTGTGAATAATTTGATATACAGGAAGATTTAAGTATATTTAAAATATCCCAAATTTTTGGGTGATCTTCAAAGAGTTGTAACTTGAAGGGAAATGATCGTAGAGAGAATAAAAAAAGAAAATTGAAGCCTCAAGTTTTTAGTTTTCGGACATGGAGTTTAAAATTGTTTTAGCGTCAGCGGTTATTGGTTTTTGATTGAAAAATTGTGATTTTTTTTTAATAATATCCTTTAATTTTTGAGTCTAATGTATTTTACAACAGTAAGAACTTCTTACTATACATGTTAACTTAAAAAATAAATAATAAATTGTTTCTTGAGTTAGGCATATACTTCAAATAAGTATAATTTAGTATTTGAAAAAGTTTTTATATCATTTTTTTACATACAGGTCCGAACAAACACTGCTGTACAAATTCGCCATTTTATAAATTGTAATTTAGTGCCAGTTAGCCACATAGGTGTTGTTGTAACCCGTAAGCTTATATATGGGGTCCCCTGGGAACAATATATCCCATTAGGCAATTCCCTTTTCACCTCACGTCGTCAAAAGTGGAATTTGATTAGCTTGTTGTTAAATAATACGAGCTCTCTAGCCATTAAAACATTTTTTTCTAGTTAAATAAATATAATTTGTTTTTATGTACTTTGATTTATTTGCCTGTTACAAAGTAAAAAGAAATATACTTAATTAAATTATAATTAAAATGGGTTATTTGCAATCAATACTGTACTGAAATACAAATCTACAATAAAATTGAGTCGGAAAGTATTTGTAAAATTATTTTCGATTACAGTGAATTATCTCAGTTAATAATACTACCGAATTTCGATAAGTATACCTTTTTTGTAGTATGCTTTAGAGTTTACAGAACCGTTTAGAAATGTAATAAATTTTGACTTTTAACATATATTTTTTTTTCGTTTGTACCCCTCGAATTACCTGTATCGGCGACACTGCTTTTCAGAAAGAAACCGTTTGCACATTATTCTTAACGCACAGTTGATGTTTACTCGTGTACAAATTTTGACATTTTTATCTTTAACCGAATTAAAGATAATGAAGGAAAACCATTTGGAAAGTAACAGTTTCAACACACTGTATCTCGAAAACAGTTTTTTTGAAATATGAACAGGACACCCAGTATTTATTTGCTAACATTATTTTCTTAAAAACAAATATAAATTTTAGTTACTCCTACAAATCGTAATTTTAAAGTTATATTGAACCCCTTTTACTGCAATTTTGAAAAATTACAGAGTACAGGTAGTTATAAAAGAATGTGAAATACAAATCTGTACCATTTTTTATGAAGTTTTCGAAAATGATAGAAAAATAAATGAAGTCCAAACAAAATGGCCGCGGATGTTAACTTTGTTAATTTAAATGGAACACCCTGTATTTTTTACATTTGTACACCTTTGGTCCTACCTAAACCATTGATGGTTCTTAAAAAAAAGCCTCACTACTTCGATACTTTAAATCCTTTCATAAGTTTCAGGTAGGAAACTTTTTCCCACGACAGCTGAAACAAGTGGTTTCAGATTTAAAAGTATGAAAATAATTTAGCTATATGTATATAAATTTACTTTTATGACGTCTTGCAGACTTACTTTTAATTAAATTCGCATTTTATGAATACGTTTTTCTGAGTGATATTGTGTAATGCACCGCACAGGAAGAGGCAGAAGACGACGAACGTAAGCGTAACCGCAAATTCGGAAAGAATTAGTACGGCGAACTTTGCGGCAGGGGTGAGCGCATTTCCATATAAATGTGTCTCATAACTTAGGTCCAAACACGTCTGTCATGGTTATTGAGGCGTGCCTGCTCCTTCTTTTTCTTTCTGGTTTCTGTATCCCGGGTCCTCTGAACCCAGACAAATAAATGAAAAATTCATCTTCTCATCTCGTTTGAATATAGTAAATAATATGTTGCAGCGGAAGGATACGTATTTTTGCGCTCTCGCTTTCAATGATACGCGCTCATAAATCTAAACGACGCAAAATGTTAGGCATATTAATTATTTTTCCAAGGACTTACGGCAGAAAAGACGCAGTTTTTCTTTATTAAATATCTGAAATAAACTTTTTGAGGTAAATGTGATTGTCGAAGGATATTTTTCTGTTAAAATCTGTATTAATTGAACAATTGTATATAATAACCGTAAGCACAGAACAGTTCATGAACACAATCAATGGAACTATATCCGTTGAAGCAATAGGCCCATTTGGTAGAATTTTTTCTGCATATTCCAAAAGTTTACCCTTTAATTAGTTAGTATGCCAAAAATCAATTTTTTGTTTCAACGAGAAATGTGTGAAATAAATTAAAAAAAAACAGAGCGCGGAGAAACGTTGAGCAACCACTGCCTGACGTCATAATACCGGTACGGGCGACTGGCAGAGCACTCCGCTCGCGATCGCGTCGCTCTCATCCCATTCTGTGCGCACATGCGGTATGTGGTTCGCTTGGCAGTTTCGTTAATCATTGTTTTTATGTCTAAATGGGTCGAAACCGAGGATTGTACAAATATTGTATATGTAGGTCCAGGCTGCAAAAGTACCTCAGGATCGACTCCGAATAAAATATGTATTTCATTACCGAAAAATGAAAAGTTTGTGTGATGTTACGGTTTCCCAAGCCACGGTATGCAACTCAAAACCACCTTCGTTTTTCTTTGGTTGTACGTCTAGGGGGTTGTAAAATATTATTATTTGAACATTTAGAACACAATTTTATGTCGGAAAAAAATTCTACCCCATCTAAATGTTCGTGTTCAGAAAAATTCGATATACGTCGGCGAGAGGGACCTATAAGAAGTTAAGAACCACTCTCGTTTTTCTTTGGTTGCCCTTCTAGGGAGTTGTAAATATTATTATTTGAACATTTAGAACAGAATTTTAAAATTTATGCCGAAAAAAAAATGTCTTTCTCATCTAATCGTATCCGTTCACAAAAATTTCGAAATACGTCGGCAAGAGGGACCTATAAGCAACTCAGAACCACCCTAATCTTTCTTTGGCTGCCCGTCTAGGGGATTATAAATATTAACATATTATTTAAACATTTAGAGTAGAATTTTCAAATTTATGCCGAAAAAAAAATTTATACCCCATCTAAACGTTCCCGTCCACAAAAATTTCGAAATGCGTGGCGAGAGGGACCTATAAGCAATTTATTTAAATAATATTTTACAATTTCCTAGACGGGCAACCAAAGAAAAACGAGGGTGGTTCTGAGTTGCTTCAAATACTAGTCAAAGGACTACTGGCACATACACGTCGTCGCATACATCCACAAGTACCGAGTCTAGTACGTTGGGTACATTTGTACAAAAATGGAACGCAAAAGAAAATGTAGAAAAGCCAACCATCTAACATACGTCATTGAGAAAAATCCGAAAATGTATTTAGGTATTCCAAGTCATCCTATGTTTATAATAAATATGTTGTGTGAAAAATGCATTTCAACAAGACTTAATGTATATCTATTATACACTCTCTATTTATACACAAAAAATATAGGTATATAATATAGGTAAAAGTATAGCAAATATCTACACATCTCTCCGACTGCTCGCGACTTGATCGCCGAGTGGTCGGATCGTGACGTCATTACCTGTTCTCCCGCAGTGTTGACCTTTTTAAGTGTCTTACAAATTACAGAATTAAATATATCATTTATTATTAATCCTATTGGCCTAATTTTTTAAAGATATATATTAGGTAGTTAATTACTATCAGAAAATTAAAGAAAAAGTTTAAAATTATAACTGAATGGGCCTTGAATACCCCTAAAGCTCTAATAGTTAAGATTTTTTTCGTCTTGTGCAAATGGACTGTGAGCGTAATAGAAACCCAATTAAAACATAAAATCACTTATCCCGTGTTGTGCACCTGCTTGCACCAGAACTTACAATTATTAATTGTGTTGTGATCAGTTCACGAAATTGTGAGCAAAGGTTTGTGGTTGATCAGAAATTTCATTTCTTGTGGAAGTCATGATAGTGAAAGTAGGTATATTCAACAGTATTGAAATGAATTTTTATAATTTACGGTATTCGTCGGCGAAACTTCTACAGGGTGTTTCCTGGTTAAAATTGACAAAAACAGTTGTTAAAATTCAGATGATCTAGGATCGATTTCTCAAACAAAACTTAAATTGGATTTAACTGTATCCCTTATTAGAGTCATTCAGTTGTCTGTTAGTAAATGATAGTTTGTTCACTTTCAAACAGAAATGTCAAAGTTTTCATTTGTTTTTTTCATGACTACTACGGTCGAATTAAATAAATCATAAAATTGATGTTTTTTTACCCTTAATAAAGTCCATTCACGCAAGTATTTTACATCGTTTGACTCAAAATTTAATGTTTCATCTAATGGTGCAAATATCCAATATGGCACCCATAAAAAAAATTTGACAGATGGTTATGAAAGCTGGAAATGTTTTAATTTCCTAACTGATAGAGCATATCTTCTACTTTCAGTAATAACACATATGCAAGAATTAAGAAATGTCAATATTTCAGTTTTTTCAGCTTACTTTAGGAACGTGCAAATTATTTCCAATTTATTTTCATAATCTGAAATGATTGTTGATGTTGATCTTTGTTTTTTTTTTCTTCTTGGCAATAGAGTATCAGTCTTCGCCGAATTTAAATAAATTTATAACTAACATTGTTATGCAACCAATTATTTGTAGTAAAAATTAGCTGTTCGTAAAGCGGAAACGAATATAAATTAATATATTACAAATAAATGTTTTTGAAATAAATTCAACCCGTAACACAGTTAGAATACTAATATAATATAAAGTGAGCTACTAAATTATGGAACACATAATTAAATACAACTGTAATAATTTTTTTACAAAAACATTTACAGGTCGATTTTATTTTGTTTTCTACCATGTTTTGCAGGCATCAGATTTTCAACAGGGTGATTCTAAAAAGCTGCACGATTTTTTTAAATGGAACACCCTATATATTTCTACAGATTTGTATGGAAGGTTATCTCACGAATACAGGTAATGTAGATTATGATGGGTTTATAATTTAATAACAACCAAGAGTGCGTGCTCAATAAACAGAAGGTAAGGAAAAACGTAGATTATTTGCTGCTTTTGTAGAGATATTAATCATACTTTAAAAACTGTCAGTTTGCTTCATTTCATCCTGGTTGAGATACAACTTATTCTAAGTAAAAATACTGTGAATTGTCGATTATCGCTCATTTAAGTCAAACCCAACGTATAGAAATTTTAATTCTTGTTGGATGCGAAGATAAAACGAGAACTCATCAAGAGGTATGTAATGTGCTTAACGCAAAGTATCCACACAGACGTATCAGCCGATCTACAGTTAGTAAAATGGAGAAGAAATTTAGAGAAACTGGGCATGTTAAAACACATAACGAATGCTGGGGGCCCTAAGATTAACGAAAATGTAAAAATTCTCACGGTACTTCTCGAGAGATTGCAGCACATAATGGAATTTCTCAACGCTCGATATTACGTGTGCTTTATAAAAAAATTATCATCCTTTCAATGTCCAGCTAGTGCAGGAACCAAATGAAAATGATCCCGATCGCCGCAGTTTTTTTAAATTATGCAGGATTTATGTAACTGTAATCCACGCTTCTTCATCACATTATTTTTTCGGATGAAGCCACGTTTTGCGTACATGACACAGTGAATCGACAAAATTACAGGTATTGGAGTAGAAAAAATCTTCAATGGATGGTTGAGAACGTCCTCAGAAAGTGAACGTGTGGGCAGGGATGGTTGAAGAATCATTGAACAGTTCTTCGAGGAAATATGTGACAGGGCAACGATATTTGGATTTTTCGCACTTGCATATCCTGTGTATTTAGGAAACTGTTTTCCTGGGAGGTGGATTGGTAGACGAGGACCTATAGAGTGGCCACCTTGAAGTCCAGATCTTACACCCCTCGATTTTTTCTTATGGTGTAATTTGAAATCAAAAGTCTACACAACCAGACCGTAGAATTTAGAGGAGTTAAGAAATCGAATAAATGTAGAAATGAGTAGAATTTGTCCAGACGTCATTCGTAATGTACAAGAAGAATGTGTTCATAGGTTTACTTATTGCCAAGAGGCTGATGGATCGCATTTTCAACATTTGGTTTAAATAAATAATATTTTAATTTTGTTTGTCGAATGAACGAGGCATATACTATAGATCTTATAATTTAATTGAAACATGAATAATTGGAGTAACTATCTTTAACTTATTTAATTTACAATTGTTATTCGTTTGTTCTTAATATATGAAACTTTTTTCGTTGCCTTCTGTTTATTGAGCACTCTGATTATATCTCCGTTATTATTAAAGATAGACCTATCAATATGTACATTACTGTATTCGTGAGACAATGTTCTATCCAAACTTGTAGAAATATATAGGGTGTTCCAATACAAAAATATTTTCTTACAGTTTCGCAGAATCGTCCTGTAGAAAGTCGGAAGCACGCAAAAAACAAAATAAAATCGACATGTCTCGGCGTTTTTATTAAAAAAAAAAAAAAATGAATATAACAGTTTTATTTAATTTGTTTTTTTCAATTTATTAGTCCAACAGAAGTAATTCCATTTATATAATTTAATAATATAATATATAATAATATAATATAATTATAAAAACTCAATAACATCAGAAGAATAAAAAAAAGAAGAAAGATACAAAAGTACAGTAAAGTGCAGGAGTTAATTGAGTATACTTAACCTAAGACATGAACTTAAAGCAAAGAGATGCATCAATTACGATCATGGTTTACTATTAGGGTTTCTGGTCGAGACTTCTCGAAGCGAGAATTCCCGGGAAATCTGGCCTTACTCGAGACGAGAAAAAAGTGTCGAGAAATCGAGAAATTTAAAAATCACGCGCGTCTTAAGTTCTTGACTGGAGTTCGTTTCGTTCATGCGTTCAATTCTCGACAAATAACTGAGCGGTTAAAGTGGTGTTTCTACCAGCTCATGATTTATTTATTTTTAAGTTTTTAAGGCTTTAGTTTACTTTTTTTTCTTCAATGTACAGGGTGATTCACTATAATACAAAAGTGGCACGATTTTTTATGTTTTCGAAAATGATAGAAAAACAAATGAAGTTCAAACAAAATGGCCACGTATGTTAACGTTGTTAATTTAAATGGAACACCCTGTATATTTTTACATATTTGGATAGAACGTTCCTAGTCGAGCATAGTCATATAGGGTTTGTTGGGTCCATCTCTAATAATAGGCGAGATAATATTAAAAAACGAAATGATGTTTTTTATTAAGAAAATAAGACCTCTTGTAATTGTTAGACCTCGTTCAGGCATTTCTGCCTTTTTTCCAATTACATAAGGATTTAGATTTAGTTGTAATATATTTTGACATATCGGACATTGATATAGTCCAAAATGCGTATAGGTATTTTAAGTAAATCTCACTAATTAGACCGTGTGAGGCCAATTACTTACTCATGGACAATCGTATATATAGTAGGTCGTGACAGTGATAGGTAGTAATGTCATGATAACATTGTTATTGTTTGACAGTTTGTATTAGTATTTAATTAAATTGGGTTACACAGAAGTAGAAAATTGAAACATTATTAGGAGTTAAAATAAACTATGGAGAATATCTTAACTACTCTATCTAATTCCTATAATATTTAAATTTTCTACTTCTGTGTAACCCATTTTAAATAAATAATAATACAAACTGTCAAACAATAACAATGTTGTCATAATATTACCTGTCACTGTCACGGCCTACCATACAACATTGTCCATGAGTAAATAAGCCCCTCACGGACTAATTAGTGCGATTTAGTTAAAATACTTATACCCATTTTGGACTATATCAATGTTCGATATGTCAAAATTTATTGCAAATAAATCTAAATCCTTACGTAATAGGAAAAAGGCAGAAATGCCCGAAAAACGTCCAACAATTACAAAATATTTTACTTTCTTAATAAAAAACGTTCTTTTCGTTTTTTAATATTATCTCGCTTATTGTTAGAGATGGACCCAACAAACCATATATGACTGTGCTCGACAGGGAACGTTCTATCCAAATGTGTAGAAATATACAGGGTGTTTCATTTAGGGGGGGGGTCAAAATATAGTGAATCACCGTGTACCTAGTTATAAGTCTGTGTAGAAGTTTTATTATAAGAAGATACCTAATGTTAAAGTGATAAATTAATAGGAAGAACGCTTGTTTTTTTAAGATTTCTTCGGTTAAATTCCTTATTTACTATTTATTTAACTAAAAGACTGCATGATTAATGATTATTAATAATTATTATTGGAAGAAAACTACGATTCAAAAACATTGAAATAAACATAAGTATATTGAAAGTGTTTAATAAAAAAACAAGTTAAATGTTTTTAAGAAGAAACTCAAAGTTTAATTTAGTTTTGTTAGTAGAAGTAGAAACATAAGTAATTAATAAAAATACTAAATAAATAATAAATGTTAATGATGATTGTTAAGTAGGTATAATAGCATGTTTATATTTCGCATCGAAATACCAAAATTATGACTTTTTTAAGTTTTAGAAATTTCTCGAGAATTCGAGAATTCCCGGGAATTCCTAGTCGAGAATTCTCGAGACCCGAGAAAAAAAATAGGCCGAGAAATCAGAAACCCTATTTACTATACTCATACATAACATTTTAAGCGAACAATCGTTTATATCGCAAGTGCTACATATAAAATAAACTGGGAATTTTAACAATAAGTTTGTGCAAGCCCTTGGCAAATAAAAAATTGCACGATTCCTCACCTCATTTGTTCCATAATTTAGCCGCTTACTGTATGAACATTTATAGAAAAATTGCATTTTGCATATCATATTGTTTACGAAACTGCAGCTAAACTACTGTAACTTCTCCGCAGTTGCGAAATTGTGGAATAACAATGCTCGAGCTGTAAAGTAAACAAACAAACTTTACCTGCAAACCGTCCAAGTTGGTATTTGTTTAATGGAGCGCAACGAATTGGGCGCAAAAGTGCAAAAAGACATTCCAGAATGCATTATCGCCCCCCTCTAATAGTCTGCACTCCCTAAGTTGTTATTAATTGGACAGCCCGATAATTTATTCTAATTAAAGTTGTTTCCCCAAATTCTTCAAGCTCTATCTGGCCAATCGATCTAGCCCGAGTGGCGATAGAAGATGAGGGTCTGGAATAAATAACTAAAATCGAATTAAACTTCTATTAGATTAGCGAAGTTTCTCTGTCTTGAAAGCAGCTTTGCTAATACCCGTTGAAGTTTCTTGTTGTGTAATTTTAATAATGGCTTTACGCGAAATGCTAAACAACGGGAACTTTAAATGAAAATAAATCGAGTAAAAAGTTTTAGTAACAAATGAATATCAATTATGCGGAAAACGAATTTAAAAAATTTTGTCTTCTCTCTTTTCAAATGTATTATATAATTTTTTAAAACACTTGTGTAGAATACTCATTAGACAAATTCACAGACAAAAAATAAATCCTCCAAAAATTGCTTCTCAATTTGCAGTTTTATAAATAATCCAGATTCTTTGTTAATAAAATAATGAAAAAAAATATATATATTTAAAAATATTTCTAAAAATTATAACTGAATTTTTTAGCACTTCTAAAGTACTAGTACTTCATCGTTCTTGTGCCTAATGAATTAGTGCTATGAAAACTCAGATAAATGTATAAATTTTAAATTTACAATCAAAGCTCATGTTTCAGTTTCCTTAAGAAAATTCAAAGAAATACCATCTAAAATACGTTTTAATTAGAAAACGTATAGGTGGATTTGTACGTTTTACTCGTATATCTTCCGCCAAAAAAAAATAGATTAACCACATGATAAATTAACAAAAAAAAAACAATATAACAAGCTGAGAAACAATAACTCACTAAATAATATTTTTTTTAATAATTAATATTAACAGAAACATAAGAAAACATATTTAACAAACAGCAATGATCTGAAAATACTTTACATACAGGAGTACTTTACACATATACAGGAGTTACAACAGTTGTTGAAAATGTGCACCTTCAACTCTAATACAGGCATCTATCCTACGACACATTGATTGATATTCCGGCTGTGTGTCTAATTGTTTCACAGGATGTGACAATGCGGTTTCTTAATTCGTCTATAGTTTGCACTGGAGTCGTATAAATCAAATGTTTGAGGTGACCCCAAAGGGAAAAATCCAACGAATTTAAGTCGGGAGACCACGGGGGCCAGGGTTGAGTGCCTCCTCGACCTAATCTACCCAAATCGCTGGATATTGTTCAAGTATTCATGTGCAGCTAAACTGAAATGGGGTGGAGCACCATCGTGCATAAAATACATTTGCAACCTTAATGGCAATGGGATGTCTTCCAAAAGTACGGGCAATTCATCCTCATGAAAACGGCGATAAACATCTTCAGTAAGCCTTGATGGTAAAAAAATGGGCCTATTAAGTGGTCTCCCACAATTCCGACCCATACATTAAGTATGGTGTTGATGACGGCCTTCTAACATTATATTTGGGTTCACGTCCGCCCATGCATGATTATTATAGAAGTTCATTATGACTTTTCTAGAAAAATTCGCCTCATCCGTGAATAGTACTCCTGCTAAAAATTGAGGATTTCCCCCAATTTTTTGTCGTATCCATCGACGTCTTAACGGAAAATCAGTCGGTAAAAGTGCCCGAACCCGTTGATGTGATAAAGGTATAGAACAGGGGTCGGCAAGTAATTTTAGGTGGGGTCCGGATACTTTTAAAAATTTTTAACGAAGTCCAGAAAAAAAATTCATATTTCTTACAAATTTTCATTTGAACTCAAATTTAATCTGCTTACTAACCATTAAGAACTCAAAACACTTACACAATTGTAAAATACTAGAAAAAAATGATAAGGTTGTCACTCAAACATAAAAAAACATTTTTTAAATAATTTATTTGAGTAATTTATACTTTCAAAAAATTTTTGGCGGTCTAGTATTTTACCTTTCGCGGTCCGGAACTGGACCGCGGTCCGTCAATTGTTGCCGACCCTTGGTATAGAAGATTATTTTTTAAAATCGTGAAAATTGTAGAACGACTTACATTTAAGTTTCTATCAATCTGCCTGGTACTTGTTGTTGGAGTGTCCTCAATTTCATGAAGTACATTTTCCTCCAATTGTAGGGTTATTGATGTGCGGGGTCGCCCGTTTCCTGCGGTAAGTTTTCGAAAACTTCCAGTTTCACTAAGACGTTGATGAAGACGGGTGAAGATAGTATGATGAGGAATTATACGATTACGGTATTTCTGCTGATAGAGGCGCCTGACGGCTAATGCAATACATTATCGTTGGCAAGGTAAGAAAATGCATATCGCACATTTCACTATTTGTGTAATTCATTTTAACAAGCAGGAATTGACAACTGCACAGTTCAAGTACTTATTAAAATCACACACTTAAGCTATTATTTTTTTGCTCAAAAACGAAGCAAGATATCAAAAAAAAGGAAAGAGACAAAAAAGTTGTATTTTTTATCGCATAATTAGAAAAACATATGACACCTAAGTTTACAATTTAGAATACGTAAGACACGAGGTAAAAGAAGAACAACAAAAATATGATATAAATAAAGATATTTCATTGACGATTAGATTTTTTTAACAATTTCAATTTATTTATTTTTATAGATATAGGTATAATTTTGAATTTCTATTTTGGATAATTATTTATTACTAGCTATAATTTCTAGGTATTGCTGGTGTAATTCAAAGCTAGTTGAGAGCGTATATCCCATTGAGTAGTTGTTTCACACAAAATCAATAGTTTGGAATTTTGTCTGTGGAGTTAGTTATCTTCTGCGCATCTAGATTTCTCTTCATCTTCATCTGATAAGCTTTATTTTAGAAAAAAATTAGAAATAGCATTATCTTCTTATTGCGTCACTTTTAACAGTTACCTAAATACATATTTTTAAAATTGTCAATATTTTTTTAGATTTTGAGCAATTTGCCACATTAGAATGAAATGAAATAAATTGAGGTCATTTTAAAAATGCCAATTAACTTCCTGTGTCAAAAGTTGCCCCATTGAAGGGAAGTCAATTAGTATAAAATTGTTTTAAAAACGTTGATTAATATCCTGCGTTAAAAGGGTCAGTCAGAGTGTTGATTTCATAAAGATATTTTTGTTTAACCACGTTTTAACATCTAAAAACCAATGTAATATATCAGAAGGTAACGTTTCGAAATGTTTTAATTGTACTAGTATGTTACAGTGATTTTAGTGAACTTACGAACTATTATCAACCTACTTTCTTTGTGTGCGAGATTTTCTAGTTAGATAGTTAGACAAAAACATCCTTTTTGATATAAGGGGCTATTTAAGTAGTTGTGTTTTTTATTTGATATCTATTTTTTAACTTCATTTTCTTTTCAGTATGTCAGAGAACCCATCCAAATGAAAAAGTACTAAAAGTGTCAAAAATGCCACAATTAAATAATTACAGGCAATCACTTTTAGCCATCGGTGTAGCTTTCTCAAACACTAAACGATTCTTCAATTATGCAAACGGCATTCACAAAAAGGAATGTAGATATGAATGAATTTTAACTAGAGCTTCATTAAGTTAAGGAATAAATGGTTTTTCAGTACAAATAAATTACTTAGTTCCGTGACCTTTGAAATTTGGTACAAGCCAAAACGCATCAAACTCAAAGCAGTTTCTGTAGTAGGTCAAAATCAATATCAGTAGCGTTTCAAAGGATTAATTTGAAATTTTTTTCTCTGTTTATACAAATTGTTTAAAATCCCTAACAATTTAATAAAGAAAACAAAAGGATGTTTCTGGGGAAATAAATATACGTTTTATTCTAGCAAACTTATTTCCGCCATGTAATTGTGACTGACTGATTTATCGCGTCACGTTACGTTTCTGTATTTCTTCAGGAAGTCCGGTTAATTAAAAGAATGAATAAAATATGTCCCGGAATTTTACTTAATTGGTGTTTACTTTCATTTCTGTGTAAAAGCAGTTGTTTTTCTGTAACCTGTGGTACTAAAAATTCCATTTTACTAAAAATACTATCACAATTTATATTATCATTTATCAATTTATACAAAAATTATAATTGATCATACTCTTGGCACACTAAGAGATACTAATTTTGCCCAATAATATTTGATTACTAATTCCTCTGTTAGGATAGATGCCATACTTCTATAAAGAAAAATATTTCAGAAAACTTTTCTGAACGTCCATGTGACACTGATACGAGAGAAATAAAAAGGGTCCTAAATTTGAACCTGGTGGAACGCCAGACATAACTGTAAAGTTTGACGAACTGAAACTCTCACACTTAACAAACTATTGTCCCTCTGTTAAGTAAGCTATTACATTTTTAAGGTTTGCTGCTTAAGTTCAACACATTATTAACACGAAACTTGTTATAACGTGTGGTATCAGCTATTCCTGTTTTAAATGTGACCTTACACTAGTTTGATGTGTTGTCAAAACTCCTAAGAAACTTAAAGCCTAAGTAATAAAGCCTTCTTATTATCTTTCAAGCTTTAAAGTATGTACTAAGATGTGTATTTACTTTATATTCGCATACGTAACATATTCTTTCTGTATTCCAAACTGCCGGTTAATGGAACCGTATTTATTCTCTTTTAACATTGTTCTATGCACTTTGCTAACGAATCTCATTATCGTTTGATTCAAATAAGTTAATTAATTTCCGAACAAACTCTCTTAAATTAAATATGAAAAAGTTAATTAACAAATTGATTTCTCTTTGGATTAATTAATAATTTCGCGCCTATACATTGCGCAGGTTGATAAGTAGGACCGTAAGGTAATGGAAGAACAATTTCCCTCTGAGTTTTGCAGCAAGAATATAGAATGTTCCTTACTCCAAGCCCTTTGATGTTTGTATGAAAAAGGGCCATTGTCCCTAGTAATTTAATTTCATCATTATATGGTAGCTATAGTCCCTAGTACACCGTTCTCAATGAAACGGATCTAAATTTTCAACCTCTCTACGTGATCTGTATACTCAACTTCAAAATTCTCTTTTCTACATTATTCACGATTCAGTAGATTTAATTCTATTGCTCGGAATGCGGGCCGAAGAAGCTTTAAATTACATTCACAAATGCCATCGTTGTTAAAAATAAAAAATATATACATAAAATGTTGCACATCCGGCATCGTAGCTTACTTAAAATATTAAGGCAAAATTTTAAATTAAATTGTTTAATAAAAGCACTAATACATACTAGGAAGTTAAAATGTATAACCTAGTACAACTTTGTAAAGATATTCATCATATAGGAGCATTGGTTTGGGGAAATTTGAAAAATTAAGATTTTGACAGGTACATTATCATAGAACAAGAAATAATTGTACTTATAAATTAAATCCATGCAATAAACTAAGACTCTAATTAAAGTTCATCATACCTTTAGTCTATATTTATGAGTGGAATTAAAATTAAAGTTCTTTAGATAACTTCATATAGCGATTTTCGAAATGTCAAACCCATAGCTCAACATTGTGTAAAATTTATTGTGTAAATGATATTTCTCAGATGTAAAATGACCTGTGTTGTGTTAAAAAGACCATCTATCCATACATATTTAAATCCCAATTTACATTCCTAGTAGTGTATAAACATTATTAGTTGTCAAAGGACGGTGAACCTGAAAACATTTTAGTCTAATGACTAAAATGTTAATTCATACAAGATAAAACTGTTTAAAATAGTGAAATATCTTAACTTAACTTAATATCAATGTTGTAGAACAATACAGATGATATAGAATTAAGCTAAATAGCATAATTTGGTTAAATTTCAATAAATTAGCGAAATTTTGTAGAAACTTTAAAAATCAACGTAATATAAAGATTGAGGTATGGAAATTTAGAGAAAATTATGTAGAATCCTAATATATCAGTGTCATGCTGCAAAAGACATACATAGAGGCATAATTCCAGTTTAAAAATTTCATAAAGCTTCAAACTTATGTTGCCATAACGACAACCTCATTTGTTATTAATTTATAAAAACTGATATAGGGTTTCTAGTAGCCGGTCTTTCATAATTTGTCGAACCATAAACATCGTTTAGTCACTCCTAAAATAAACAAACGCCAGTCAAAATTAAATAAATGTACACGTAGTTACCATTTTTCAAACGTCAACGACAGCAAGCAATATTCTGACAACTGTCAAAAGTCAAAATTTTCCAGCAGTTAAAAGTTTCTCAACAGTCCAAATATTCACTGAGATTTATATGATGGGAATAAGTGTCATTTAACCAAAAGTGCAAGGTATAAATTTCCAATTAAAAACTAGTGAAGTGCTGTGAGAAAGTACAACGACAGGTAAAGTGCAAACCCAATCAACCATTGAAATATCAAGTATATGGAACCAGTTCTTCGACCTAGATCATACAAAACTCAATATCGACCAGGACGAGGTTCGCGACATCTGGATGGCATCTACGAAACCAACAATACACTAAAGCGATACGTGAGTCACATACTTCTACAAATTGACCAATTTAAAAATTTCATCGTACGAATTCGTATATAACAATCAAACTTATAGCTATAAAAATTCTGTTTTAAAATACCAAAGTCGACTAAATATCAAAATTTTACCTTCTTCATTAGTATAGGATAAAGTAGATTTAGGATAATAAGTAAAAATACAACTTGTCAATTGTCTGCAAAATTAGATATGCAATATATTTTGTTCATTTCATGTTAAACAGTATTTTTCATTTCGTATATATAAAAAATTTTAGTGAAACACAGCCTGAGAAAGAGCAAGCTCTAACTGAAATAATTTATAAGACCAGATCTTATTGGCGCCTGGGCAAAGTAAAAAAAAACACTTTCACACATATCAAAAACATAATAATATGTATTTTTAAAATTTTTTATAGTTTTGTGCAAAAAAAGATAAATTTTTTATTTACAAAAACACATGATGCTATGATTCCAGCAGAGATGAACACTTCCAGTTTACATGTAAGATATTGTTAGTGTTAATCCAGTGGGCTGTAGATTTACACTTAAGCGATTAACGTCTTCGTGGCAACCATTTTTAATGAAAACATATTCCCGAATCATATACTATTTATTATTCTATAAATCAATCGTTCTTTAATTCATATCTTATACAAAAAGTCCACATATTATTCTGTCATTCATCAGCAAATACGTAGGAAGCGAAAGCTATCAAAAAAGATTTAACACACGCAAGGATGCTTTATCCCCGCGATTGTTGGATTCGCCACAATGTCACCGCATTACACAACATGTAAAATGTAACACACAACGGTACGTTGTTTGTTCTTAGAATGTATCCATTAATACCCATTTAATTGAAACATGGAAAAAATTCTCCAGCTAAATGGGAAATGGTAACCCGATTCTGTCAGCGAGATGTTTGAAATGTAAGCGGAAATGAACGCTATCAGTAAATGGAGAATTAATGTATACAGGCGCCATTCGCTTGAATAGCTTATGGATTTAAGGGGATTAGAAGTCTCTGGCTCGTAGCACGGCACTTTTTTCCCCAATTTCTGCTATTTTAATTAGATGAGAAAATAAGCGAGGAGTCCTTTGGATGCAATTTGATATAACATTTCGTTATCTATTTTAGAGATGAAAATATTAACGGGGATAATCTTATAAATATATTATCATTATTATTTATTGTTATGATATGACGTGGAGTGGTATAGTTGTGGTTTGCCCCAAGTAGTGGAGCCAATTATAATGTTATTTAATGTGGTAGTAATGTTAAGTGGAGTGAATAATTTTTGTTTATGTGTAATGGTTTGATGTACGTTTAAATGGGTAAGTATACGTTTGGACGCCTTTTGTTAGTGTAGACTGAAATCTGTGTGTGTTGAAGGTACTTCTAATTGGATGCAGATTCTCAGGATAAAGTTAAGCAATAATAATGACAAATTTCATAGAATTATACCTTGCTTACCTTGGGTTTGTTTATCTCTCCTCCGGCAACTTTATCTTGTATAAATACTATTTGCAGTGCACACTTTATTTCAATGTAGATGGAAATATTTAGCAATCAATGGTACACTGTCTTTCAAAATCACTTATTAAGACTATTAGCATGAGTTCTCACCTCAGAGAAGCGGTTCAATATTATTAATAATTATTCTCACTATAGACTTAAGTAAGAAGCAATTAATGAATGCAAATATTTAAAAATTTTAACAATGTGCCATTTATTCATCACTCATTTGAAAATCAGAACAATATTTAACGAAACACAGAANCAATGGTACACTGTCTTTCAAAATCACTTATTAAGACTATTAGCATGAGTTCTCACCTCAGAGAAGCGGTTCAATATTATTAATAATTATTCTCACTATAGACTTAAGTAAGAAGCAATTAATGAATGCAAATATTTAAAAATTTTAACAATGTGCCATTTATTCATCACTCATTTGAAAATCAGAACAATATTTAACGAAACACAGAAACTAGACGTGGTTATGAACTTTTAAATCAACACATAAATGATAAAAATATTCTTAACTATACCTAACGTAATTTTGAAAAGATTTGGTTAACCAATTTGAATTTTTTAAATGCATAACGAAACAAATTAACTTAAATTGTGAACAAAGGAACTTAACTAACTCTTATACTACGAAATGTCCTAAAATATGATTTGAATTTTCACTCACTGAGAATGTCTGGTTTTAAAAAATCTTTGACTATTCACACAAATGTTTTTATTTGAATTTGGAGTCACTCTACTTTCTGCTTCGGCGAGTATTATTATGCAACTTGACTTACATTATCGTTGTCGCTATCTCGGCGTTGGAATGTCCGATATGTATTCTAACCTCGCTTTTTGGTCGTGTGTGGACAGCTGGTCTCGTCTCTTGGGATGGTTCTTGTGAGTTGGTAGCGTCCTGGTTTTCTACGGTGTAATTCGGGGAGCTACAGGATAACATGCACCCCTAACCTGTGCCTGGGACCAACTAGTTTCTTTTCCAACTTGTTTACTTCGAAACGATGCTGTGTTGTTTCCGTTGGAAGGTAAAATTTTTCTGATTTTTCTTTTGTGATTGGTCACTTGTGTCCACGTGATATTGATTTCTTGCTGCGCACTTTCTCTCCGACATATTGCGATGTGATTTTTTTTTAATAAATTACGGCGTAATTTGTATATTGGAATTACGTAGCACTTTTGACGTCTTAAATCTATTTTACAATGCTATGCCTATGCTGGATGCTGAATGACAATTTTTATAATAAACTTCTAGCCTATGTGTTTTTCTGATACTATGATATTCTGATTTTCTTTTGTACTAATTTATTGAACGTTTATTTAATTGTAAAACTGCTAAAATTGGCCCTTGTGGCATTTTGCTTGTGCTTTCATGCTTCCACTTCGATACTAAACTTTATCTTTTTGACTTGCTTCTCTATTAAAATGTATTAGTTAAATTTTGAATGATAATATTATAATTTTGAAATGATATAAATATGAAATGGGATTTTATTCTACTTTAAATGCAATTTATGTCTTCCTTGTAGTCTACGTTATAATTTTATGAATTTTTGTTATACATTTTAAATTTTCCTCTCTGCCATTACTCTGTATCGTGTCTTGAAACACAGTGTGTTCATTTCAATATATACTGAGAAAAATATGCTTTCTGTATATAGTATATAACTTTTTTAAAAATAAACAGCAACTTTACTAAATTTGGTATCGTAATGATGATTGTTAATAAGTACACAATAAAAATTTTGGAGAGGCTTTGAAATTGGCTTTTATAATTTATTCTAAGGAGGACCATGAAATGTCTCCTGAAATGTCCAAAACTTTAAAACCACAACTTGACAATCGGCCGAGAAATAATTGTGCAACTATATCATTCCGGAAGTAATCAATGAAATTTTAATAATAATAAATATTTTCTGATGAAAGTCTTTTGTTTTATATAGATTAGGCTCCTATTTTGGATTAATACGATTCTGCATTTAAAGGACACGACCGCTATATTTTCCCTCTAATGCCGAAAAAAAGTATCTCCAAAAATACAAACTTTTGAATAAAGACTGTAACTGTAACTAGAAATAGAACATGCTACTCTTGAAAATAGTTTTTCTTAAACTCTGTGATATATCTCTTGTATCCTGACCATTCTCTAACTACAATGTATCACCCTCTCTCTGATCAAGATATATTTAGTAAGTAAACTTGTTTTGAAAGTTCATTTATATTGTCTGAAGTAAAAACATAAGAATTAATTTAGAAATCAAAGATTTATTGCTTCCTACATGAGATTATCTAGGTGTTCGTATTTTATTTTAATTTACAATGTATGAAAAATATTGACATGATTTACTTTCCAAATTATTCTCACTGAGCGTTTTAGTGGTATTTGATATTTGTTTAAATTTTCTTATTATGGTAGTTAAAATCGAATTCTTATGATTTTTAAAAATCCATTCTCCCATGACATTCTTATGTTTACACTGTCTTCATTACAGCCAGATAACATTTTTATTGTATTGCTTTCAGTGTTCTTTCTTCTCTTCATCCTTTTTTCAATAAGTAATAAAAACATGCGTAACATGTTGTTTTACTTAAATATTTTCCAAGAACATTACTACCCATTAAAGTTGTTCATGTAACTTAATTTTTTATCGACGAGATGTATGAGCACTCATATTTTCATGAAAAATTTATTTTATGCTGGAAAGAGTAATAATTATACAGATTGGGTGAGACCAATTCCCAGATTTTAGGGTTATTTTGCACTGGAGGGTTCGGATACAGCTTCAGCAGGTCAAAGTGAATATAGGTTGGTCCTCCAGTAACTTCCATTCTGTTTTTACAATAGACCTTTTTAGTAGTGACGTCACATGCGTCAAATAATAGGCAATCCCATAGTGCACAATGTCATGAAGAATTTCTCAGTATTATTACTAGATCGATTTTCGACTTTATGTACTTTGGATATAAGTGCCAATAAAATTACTTCTTTGTGATGACCTTAAATATCGCGATATTCTTTCATAGCAATTAATAAATTAAAATTATATCAGTGTTACTGAGCAGGCACATTAAAGATAATTTCATGTAAGCGAACAGGATATCATTCGAGAAAAGTTTGGTTGAAATTGAAAAAACACTCGATAAACACACTGACACAGTTCAACACCAAGAAAAACAATAAAAATACTTAGTGGAACTAGAAAATGTCAGATTAAACAAAAACAAGAGAACATACGCTAATGATGACAGCGATAACATATCAACAAGGTATCACCTGCGTATGAAGCTATTCTTCCCAAGCATGAGCAATAGGAATAACACGGCTAATATTAAATTTTCACTATTTAAATTTAGGAATATTGTTTTATATCTTTTTTGTTAAGTTTTAAGCACATTAATAATAATAATAAATCCCTGTAAAAATAAATTAATTTGAAGTTATTCATTTTTATACTATCTATGAAAATAATACACAAGGGTCAGATTCGGTCTGTACAATTTCAACTATGACTTTTTGTTGCGGGTTGCCTAAATATGTGACCTCACACTAAAAGAACCAATTGTTCCAAATCTCATCCTAGAGTCGGATTCAGACACTGCAGTGATGTTTAGTCGGTTTCTTCAATGATTATACCTGATGCTAATCCTTTCTAAAGCGACATTTTCCGTATTTTCTGTATTTAAGGGCGGTTCTTCGCAATTTAAAAAAATTGAGGACAATGGAGCAATTCTGGCTCCGGATTTGGATTCAGCACATTAAATTACATAAGGATCGGTCTGATATTTGGAACAGACCACTTTCTTTTTTGTGTGTGCCTGCGAAATTGTTGCGCTTTTGTTTTTTTTTTTGTAGGATGCATCATTCATAGTTACAAATACAAAAGCTATAACAGTGATATGATTTAAATTTACTATAATTACGTAGGTACCTTCGGTTATTGACAAATTAGACCAAAATAATTGACGTTTATGCGGTCCATTGCTGAAAAACTGTAGAAAACTATAATGCACAGTAAAAGTATTCCTTAAATATGAATAAATGTGCAACTGTTAATTTACGTGAAATATTCTTATTCCAAAAACTTACCCACTTTTTGTTTTTGTTACAGGTATGCCTTCTAGGAGAATATACGCCAGATATGCATCCGTTTTGATTTCCTATTTCTATTTCTGTGTAAGTACTGCAAATATTTTTAGAGTATTACGTCACGGTTGGTAACATTTCAATGAATGAAAAATAAATACGTACGTTTAAAGTAGGTCAGTAATTTAGTATGAACGGAATATACAAATTGATTTGGTATGTTAATTAATTTATTTTACCAAATTTATGATCAGTTTATATACAAGTGCTGTTTAATTGGTTTGTGTTCTTTAATCATTTGCTGATAATTTACTACATTTAGAGTAAATATGTAGCTCGATAATTAATAATAATAATTAATCATTTAAATTAGTTATCGATTTGTTTCTTTCGCTTTATGTATACTTGTTATCTCATTATGAAATTGAACAACACATTTCATAAAAATAATCAACAACCTGAAACATCAGTCATTCATGGCTTTCAATCAAGCTTTGCTCCCAGTTAATTTTTGTCTTTAGCTTTCATTCAATAAAAATAATTATTATTAAACAACATCAGTACCGGTGTGTGGCACCATCAGCAGCGAGGAATCGTATTGTGTCGAAAATACACCTACTAAATTATTTTAAAACTACCCTTACATATTACAGGTAGATTTAGAAGCAAATTATTGGGATGACGAATTTGCTTGTTTTAAATCTAGATATCTAAGAGCCTGATTTTTAATTTGTTTTTTATTAGAATCAATAAGTGTTTTAAAAAACGACTAACTTTGAACTACGAATTGCCAACAATACCTAGTAAACATAGTAATAAATAATTAGCCAAATTAAATACTAAAAATATAAATAATTCTAAAAATATATACAGGGTGTCCCGGTACTTGATACAAAAAAGTCTAGTACAGATAGATGAGGTCAAAACAATATCAGTTCTTCATATGAATTTTTTTCATTAAATTTCGTTAATAAGCTACGGGCTTTTTAACGTGAAAATTAAAAAGTTATTTTTATTTGCAGTCTCTAAACCATTAACTTCAGCTTGATGCAAATTTGGTGATCGATAACATATGCATGCAGCTTGTTTTTGACGCTGTAAGTGAAACTTCGTTATGACCAGAACGCTAGGGACGGACTATGCCCAACTCGGAATTTTTATATAGATGACGATCGCGATCTGCCTATATCAAAAATAAGTTTCCTGTAGAATTTGCCAACGATAATACCCTCTTGGTTCAACTTAATAAAATTATCAGTTTAGGAAATATTTGATTTTATGTCAGTGCACATCGAGCGGTGCCTCCACCATTTTTTGTTTTTAATTTTTAATTGGACATAATTACTATGTTAGAACCGTACATATTTTTAAAATAAGAATCTAGAAAATCTTACTGTCTGCTAATTTAATTTTCACTAAGAAAATTTGACAAATACACTTTACACATAACACAAAATAGAAAAACAAAACAATAATAAGTAAGTTAAAAAAATAATTTAAAAGAAAGAAAACATTCAAAATACATTTTCAATATGGGCATCTTCCACTTCCACACACTTCCTAAGCCTACAAATGTTATTTGTTTGAAGACGAAAAAGCATTTCTGGAGTATGTCTAATATTATCACAATGAAAATTAATTCTTTGTAGCAATTCATCCCTTGTCTGTAATTAATGGGGTTGCCTACACTAAACTTCTCGACGGAAGAAGTCCATTGGGTTAAAGTCTGGAGAACGCGGTGGCCATGAAATTGGGCCTCCTCTCCCAATCCATTTATTACTAAACATTGTGGATAAATAATTTCGTACATCAATATTGAAATGGGGAGGAGCTTCATCGTGCATGAACCAAACGTTTCTTCGAGTGTCTAATCGAACATCGTGTCATAGTAGCTGCAAATTATTTTTCAAAAACTCCAAAAATCGATGTCCATTAGACGTTCCTCAAAAACGTATGGACCTATTAAATTATTATCCGAATTCGTGTACAAACAAATAACATTCGTAGCCTTAGGATGTGTGTGGAAGTGGAAGGAGTCCATTATTTTTTTAACTTTAACTTATTCTTGGTTTGTTTTTTTATTGTGTGATATGTGTACAGTGTGTTTGTCAAATTTTCTTAAATTACATTAGCAGACAGTAAGATTTTCTCGGCTGCTATTTTAAAAATATGTATGCTTCAGACATAGTAATTAAGTGCAATTAAAAATTAAAAACAAGTAATGGTGGAGGCGCCGATCTATGTGCACTGTTACGTAAAATCATAAATATTTTCTAAACGGTTAATTTTACCGAGTTGCACCAACAGGGTATTACCGTTGGCTAATTCTTCAGGGAACTTATTTTTGATGCAGGCAGTTTGCGATCGTCATCAATGTAAAAATTCTGGGTTGTTAATCATTGGCCATAGTCCGTCTCTGGCATTCTGAGCATAATGAAGTTTCACTTACAGCACCAAAAAGTAGCTGTACGCATGTGTTGTCTGTCACCAAATTTGCATCATGCTGAAGTTAATGGCGTGTATGAAAAAAAATTATATGAAGAACAGATATTATTTTGACCTCATCTATTTGTACTCGACTTTTTTTCTATTTTCACTACACTTATGCACGTGCAGAGTTTAACAGAGCCAGCGCGGGGGTCAGTGGCCTTCACAGCTGACTCGCGTTTTGAACTGTTCAGTTATTTACGGAACCTTGTAGTAGTTGGTGTCGCGTCGATACCTTGCTTTTTTACGTCTGTTGTAAATTATATTCGCGGTGTGTATTTAAATAACTATTTATAAGTAGTAACATAATTTACATTAACAACTATTAGTTACACATATTAATATTTTATTCGTAATCTGACTATGGTTCTGTTAAACTCCTCGCCGCACTAAGCCTAATTATCATTAATCAGGTAAAAAAACAGCTACTACAAAGATTTGATACAAATATTTTTTTTCGAATTTGCCTTTAAAATACAGTAAAAACTTGTACATGTCTTTTTCTGCAGATGTGATGAGATAAAAAATTCAAAATATTAAGAAATTCTGCTAGTAATGTAGCAACAGTGTACTAAAATGGTCGAATTTCCTACTTCCTGCATGAAAAAAATAATCCAAGAAAATATACCAGAAAACTAAAAAATATTATCTGTAATTTGAGGATGTTTCAAGATTTAAATTATGCCGGTACAATCAGATATTAAATGCGAAAATTGGATTACTCTGTCTAATCCCTTATAAACTACTCTCGAAATAAGAGAGAAAGAGAGAGATAACATAATTTCAAAGGCAACTTCCTGACAGCCCCTTTGCTCTATTTTAACGACATGCAGTCGCGCCTTAGCGGAGTCAGTAAAAGACGAAACGTCTGAAAACGGTCTAACTGTCCTATTTCGTAGTTCAGCAACTTCGATGTTAGTCATCTATCATATGGAAATAAGGTCAATATTAAAGAACATATTTTATTAATCTAGTACAACAGAAACACGCACTAGAAAAGTATTGTCAGACAAAAAAGAAAATATTGACAAGCAAACTTGCACTGTTTTGAGTAAAGTGTAGGCCTTAAACATCGTGAACAAACCTTTCTCCATAATAATTTGACTATAACAATTTTTAAACACTTATGTTAACTGTTTTATTAGGCATGAAAAATATTATTGTAAAACAACTGCTCTGTAATCATAAATGATTTTTGTATCCTTTGCAATTTGTAGAGGATTACTGTAACATACCAGCCATGAAATGAAGGTTAACTTTTTATTTCTAGTTTTTGCTTTAGACTAGAATGTGGTTAAGATATGGACGTGATTATTTCAGAATCACCCTATATTTATAACAATGTTTTATTTCTGCAATTTATTATATAAGTCGAAAGAAATATTCTCTGAAACTTTTCTACCCGCAAACACCACGACGTTCTTTTGATTTATGGAAAGGAAGAACGGGCTGTTATTAACCGTAACGATTGAATCACGAAACGAAAAACCGTAACCAGTATATTGAGTTTTTAAATGTACGTCACATATAAGCTTTTTGTGAATATATTAAGTGCCTAAATAAAACTATTATACGGGGTGTTCCACCTAAGAGGGATTCTTCTTTACACATACGTCACATATAAGCTATTTGTGAACATATTAAGTGCCTACTATCGAAATAAATGAAATAGACCCCTTAGTTTGGAAACCGATATTAAGAAAATGTAGTGGCAAAAAAATAACTAATACTATACTACTACTAACTAATAAACTATATATAGCTTCACTATTACTCTATTGTGTGCTAAAATTTCAGTTAGTTTCGTTATCCCATTTTCTAGTTATTAATGAAAATGTTGAAAAAATCACGGTTTTCTGCCTACAAAATTGATAACTCTTACTTTAACTCGTCGTAATTTTTTTGTTAATTGAATAAAAAAATTCCAAATTTTACTGACTATGTCATGGATGAATGCTAAATAGAATGCCCTTGCAACTGATATAAGATTGTCCATACTTATTTCTAACAGTTTTCCAGAAAAATCTGGTTCTTTTCTAGAGTCCGAAAAAGTAGCTATGTAACAACGTCAAGAAGGCCTTGCAAATGTATTAGTACAACGTCTATACATAGGATTTTACAAAAGCACAGTACAACACATCCTTATAGCATCCAATTACACTATAACTTACTAAAAATAGAGTTTCAGCGGAGACTGAAGTTTTGTCAGTGGGCACTTGAGATGTTAAATCAAGATGATTTTCGACATTTCAAGCAATTGATGTAAATTAGCGGTCTAAGTATTCTTCTCCTTGTTGTGTTCCGAGTTGCAGTTTGTTTCGTTTTACGCTTTATTTTAGTTGTTGTTAGTGGTTTACTTTGGTTTGTCAAACCACTTTTTAAACATGCCAGTAAATATTGACACTGTCAGTCCCAGGCCTGATAAAATGTGAGAGAAAAGTGGTTTTGCAAGGCCTTCTTGACGCTGTTACATATCTACTTTTTCGGACTTTAGAAAAGAACCTGTTTTTTTTTCTGGAAAAAAGTTAGAGATACGTATGGACAACCTTATATCAGTTGAAGGTAGTTAAGTTCATTTTTTTTATAATCATTTTGAACTAGTTTAACTTACTTTTAACGTAGGGTAAATACAAATTGTTTAAATTTTAATATATAGTGTTATATATAAACTGCTTCTTTAGTTGCCCGAGAGAAATCCTATATACAGACGCAAATATTAAATTTACTTCAGTCAGTTACTTCGCGTCAGTGCTGCCCGCGATTCCTGCATTACTCAACTGAAGCAAACACTTTGACGGTAATAATACGCTGCAAATTGGACAAAGCGCTGCAGGTCTCATTGTATGCAGCGAAGCTTAAGTTAAAATAGGATGAAATTTTAAACCTTGCCTTTCTGGTATTCCTTATGTGAAGATATTTCGCACAATAAAACTCCTTTGGTTGTAATTTTGAATGAAATCTGAAAAATGAACCAGTGCATTACAGTAGTAAGTACGCTTCTGATCTTTTCCCTTACATAGAGAAATAATGATCCGGAATATTTTTATTATTCATAAATGTGCATACACAATAGGGTGAGTACTAATTCGTGCAAGTCAGGACCGTACTTAAGTTTCATTAAGCACGAACGTAAAATAGAATACAACAATAATAAATAGTACTTAATACATGGTGAAAATTATCCTACATGAGCACGCGGAATTTTAATAAAGGTTTGGGTAATTTACTGACTGAAGCATAATTAATACATATTTTTGTGAAAATTAAAAATTAATTAATTTATAAAATATAACTCGTTCCGTAAACTTATACTTTAAAACAGAAGACATATTTTTTACCAATGTTCGAAACCTAGAAAGTTCCTCGTAACAAACATTGCAGTGTTTGTCACAATTAGCCACAAAATTGCACAAAAGTGTTATAAAAATTGGGCGAGTAAACAGACTATTTATTTTTGTGTATTTCATTTATCTTTATCGCTGATTACTGGTTGAGTGTGGCAAACACCCACTCGACAAAAGTAACGCACGCAGAAGAGCAGTAACTTACTGCGAGTGGTGTGGAAATTTGCTTTTTATATGCTTTCTTTTAAAATGAGATTTGATAACAATGCACAGCCCAGTTCCCAATTGTGCATACGCTACAACTAAAGCGTTCCGTTTTTTGAGGTTACATTAGCTTGTCCAGCGGCGGGGTACGAAAATTACTAAAAAAAGTTAAAAAAATATTTTTCATGAAGGAATTTGAAAAATAAATTATCCGTGTTTCTAAAGGTCAAAGGAAGCCTCCTTATAAATATAACCTCCACTCATAGATAGACCCTGTATATACTAAGAAAAATAAATAGCTGCTTATTACAATAAAATGACAAAAAACAATAAATTGTTACTGGCATATTAGTCCAGACGGTATCTGTTTCAAAAAGCCATATTTGGGTGAATCGTATATTCACGGAGATTTTTGGCTTTTTGGCTTTCAAATATCACTAGAAATGAAAATTTTTCTATGCGCATAAAAAAACGTGGGCTTAACTTTTGGCGGCACAATATGTTAAAAAAATTCGAAAAATGTCATATTTTTCTTCCTATTTAATTATGTATCTTTTCAAGAGTTGATTTTAGGCGAAAATGGAAGAGGAAAAAAATGTTTGCAATTAAATTTTTTACAAAACATGTCTAGTTACAAATCGAATGAATCATGATTATTATGGTAAAAATCGAAAAAATCGCAAAAATGGGGTTTAAAAACAATACTTTTTAGGGAATTTTTTTAGGGTATTTATATTGGATATGGGACCTTTGTACTTGGCTCAAAAAAACTTCATGTTATGTACAATTATCACACCAAGTTTCATCAAAATCGGTTCTTTTGCAATCCAAAATTTGAAAAAAAATGCAAATTTTCAAATTTTTGCACAGCAAAAACCAAGGCCCTTAGATATTTGAAAATTTAATCACATATAGAAGGGCTCTCAAGCTTTCAAACTTTTTTTGAAAAATTCGAATCCGTCAATTAGGAGAGCTCTGGCGCTTGTTTAAACATTGGTAGAATTTTTGTACTTATAAATAATTAGAACTTTGTGAATATTCAATCAAATCAAAATTTTTAAAGCAGGTTTTAAAGTTCTTGGAAAGACGCTTCTTTAAAAAAAAAACAGAACGATTAATCAATTAGTTACGTAGTTATAGTCGATTCAATTTCGAACAGGCCGAAGCGGCCGCGCTCTCTGCTTCCCCCACCACCACCACCCGTACGATTTTATTGAATTTCTCGCTTGCATAAATAACTTTAAACACGTTTTAAAGTAAGGTGCCAATGAAGAAAAGTATTGTAATCTTAGGCCTGGTAAGTACTCGGGATACCAAAGGTATTTTTCGAAAAAATAACCGGGATATCCCAGTACATTTATTGTAAATGACGGCTATAACTACGTAACTAATTGATCAATCGTTCTATTGTTTTATTATTTTTCAAATTTTTTTATCATATTGTGCCGCCAAAAGTTAAACCCACGTTTTATTTATGCGCATAGCAAAATTTTCATTTCTAGTGATATTTCAAAGCCAAAAAGCCAAAAATCTCCGTGGATATACGATTCACCCAAACAAAAACAGATACCGCCTAATCTATAAGGAAGAGATGATGATTGGCATAGGCGTCACACTAAACCGCACTATACAGGGTGTCTCACCAGACTTACTAGCATCTCCTCGGACTTTTGCATCTGTCAAATGTTTTCTTTAATAATTAATATCTGAATCTGAATCAGAGGCTGACTGTGTTCGGTTATATAATAACTTAAAACGTGTTGTAGAATGGTGCAGTTTAAATCATCTTGAGATCAATGTCGCAAAATGTAATGTAAAGTCCTATTCCCTCAAAAAAGACCTAATCAGTTATGATTACAGGGTAAACGATATCGTCATTCAGAGACCAGAAACTGTATCTGATTTAGGTGTAATATTTGACAAGCGTCTATCCTTCAATGCGCATATAGATAACATAGTTGACAAGTCTAATCGTATGTATGGTTTTATAGCTCGATAAAGTAGGGACTTTGCTAATCCTGTAACATTAAAAATCCTATATTACGCGTATGTAAGGACAAAGTTAGAGTATGCTTCTGTTGTATGGAATCCGTATTATCTGTCAAGCTGGAAGTTGTTCAAAGACGTTTCCTGAAACTGTTGTCTTTCAAATTTGATGGCATCTACCCTGAGATTGGTATACCTCATGACTTTTTGCTTCAGAGACACTGTTTTAAAAGATTAAATGTTCGTAGGCAATGCTATTCAATTATTTTCTTGTTTAAACTATTGAACAATGAAGCTGATGATTCTAACATTTTGCAAAAGTTAGGGTTAAACATTCCTAGGTTCTCGTTACGCTTTGTTGCTACGTTCCATCTTCCTGTCCCTCGAACTAATGTTTTGAGCAAGTCTCCGTTATTTCAGTGTTGTACTAACTACAATTTAATAAGTAGCCAGCTTGATATATTTAACACAACCATTGCCGGTATTAAAAAAGTGTTTTTAGGTTAGTTCTTGTTTGTGTGTTATTTTATTTGCTGTGATTTAGTGTATTTTCATTGTTACCTCATCCTGTAATTAGTGTAAACTGTTTGATGTTGCAATTTTTAAAATAAAATAAAATAAATAAAAAAAAATATCTCAAAATCTAGGTATAGGGAATATTTAAAAAGGTGACCTTCAAATTTCACGTAGAATATGAAAATGCAATAATATATAGCGTATCCCATTTAAAATAACGAAGTTCGTGTTGACTTCCGGTATAACCGGAAGTGCTGGAGAGTTCTAGATATTTTAGTTGTATTCGCTCCAGGGACATTGACGTGTTTCCAAATTTTTAAATTTTTCGGGGCAGTACTTTCCCAGATATCGATCGAGGCAGTTCCCAGTGGGACACCCTATATTGTATTACATGTAACGTTGTTACGTTTAGTCTTCATATATTACGTCTTAAGTTAAATCAAGTTAAGTTAAGTAAATTACGTCATAAGTTACGTCTTCATAAATAGCTTAACAAACATTCTACCCAATCGATAGTTTCGTAATGAAGCGATAAAGATATGATCGTCCTCTACATCTTCAACACTACACCGAAAATTTGTTTTTATTCGGTGTTCTATAGTCCCTTTAATTTAAAATAAAAAATTCTGCCAACTTAGATTAGATTTATGTAACTTCTGAATAGCACAACAATTTTTTTCTCATTCAGCTAAAACAATTTCTATTTCCGCTTTTATTTTTGGCTTAAATTTTATTACCGTGAGATCTATTTGAATTTAATTTAAAATTAATATGGTTCCCATTGTTCACTTTCAAAAATAAAATAGGAATCATGTGATAAAAAAAGCTAAAAATTAAGGTTTTATTAAGTCCCTTTACATTACATAAATGGAAGTTGAAATCCATCAATGGTTTTAATGGCATTAAAATTGGTATTTATTCATATGCATAGTTTTTGATGTCAAATTAAATTAAAATCCAATATTTTAATTAAAAATGATGTTCAAAAATTTACCAGCCGGATTGAATTTCCCTTAATACGCTAAATTTCCGTACCATGTAAAACATTCTGGCTGTAGTTAACGTAGCAAATAGCCCTAATCAATATCTTAAGATTGTTCTCTAATTTCAAATGCCATAAGTTTTATGGCGTTCATTCCGAAAGGCATAATTAAAATTTGTAGACTCATTTTCCGCGGCATGAACTTTTACTGGCTTCATTTATCACGGGGTCGACAATGCTTTATCAAAATGGGTTATTACATTAATAATTTTTCACAGTCGATATTGTCTTATGTTGCGTAAACGAAAATTTTAAATTTTTGGGCGATATTAAATGTTTACGGTTGACAATTAAATGTGTGATGTAGCTTCCCATAAAAATTGATTAAAAATTCCTTCGAATCATAAACGTTTTATGTGTGTGCGTCCTTACAGTCGCGACGGTCTATGTTTACGGCCTGGAGTTTAGTGACATCTAAGCTATTGGTCAATAATATTTCATAACTAACGAAAAACCATTAGAGAAAACATCTGTAATAAAAAGATTCTGTCAAATATGTAATGGGGGAGAAAGGAAAAAATCTGCTTAAACAAGTTTTTTGAAAGTAATATGTTATGTTTTTATCACAAATATGGCGATACAGTTTACTAAGTTATGATTTTGAATTTAGTGAAGTTTACGGATTTTTAGTTGATACTACAATACAATCGTGCAATGTTGGTGGCCTATGTATGATTGCTACATGGCTTGTAATCATTTATAAAGGTTCTGTAGTTAATTCGTTGATCGTTGAGTGACTATAGTATTTATGATTGATTTCTTTGCCATTGCAAAGACCTTTGAATACTATTTTGAAGTCTATATTTTCTAAATTGTTTAAGTATTTGAGGCTCTAAGGAAATCTGACTTTAATATCCAAAATATATAATTAATTGATAGAAAAAGATGAAAAGTCATATGTGTAATTATTCATTACATACAAATTTTAGTCATATATTCTGTGTTCACAACTAAAATGGATGTTTGGAATTCAAAACAGTTATGGAATATCTATCATCAGATTTCCGTTCACCCAATCTATTGAATAAACAACATTATTGATTAGGGCAGTACGATCGTTATTACTGCAGGAGTTATTAATGTTGTTCTCAATAAATTAGTAGTTACTGATTCTCTCACAGCTAAATAATTTTTGAATACCATAAAGCAAAATTCACCTTTCACGAAGCCGAAATGTAGTGTCTAATGGTTGGAATTTATCCAACAAAAGCTCTAATGTGGTGTAAGAAGTTTTGTAATATTTCTTTTCCAGCTTTAACAAGTCTTCTTGAAACTAAATCATTCCAGAACTCTTTGTATGAAACCTGGAATGTTAAATTCATGCAGACGTGGGTAATAAGAGGAATCTACTTTGACACTGATTTGTTTCTATTTCGGAAGATCAGTAAAACATTGTGCGACATATTAAGGATATATGAGTAATTATTTTTTGACT
Organism: Anoplophora glabripennis; assembly: GCF_000390285.2. Lineage (NCBI taxonomy): Eukaryota > Metazoa > Arthropoda > Insecta > Coleoptera > Cerambycidae > Anoplophora > Anoplophora glabripennis. Next base: position 1,347,979 of record NW_019416232.1, on the reverse strand, counting down.
CTTCTAATTAATCAGTACGATTTGCGACTGAACAGGGGTTTATATTTTAACTGCACATATGAATGTAACCCATATTGTTCATATGGGTTACATTCATTCCAATTCCTTATATTCATTTTTTGGGGCCCATTTGTTTTGTCAATATTAATTAGGTTAGGTAATTTTGGGGACTGTTTTCATACTGTCGCTTAAAATTTCAGTGCTTTATAAATGAGATGGTTCATTAGCAGGAATTCAGAGCGATTTAGTGATGAATTAGAATATAAACAATACAAGTGTGTAAAACGAGATGTTTTACATCTAATGACTCTGAAGTACATAAGATTATTCCCTGAATAGAAAGGACCTCGCACTTTTCTTATGGGAATTGGGTTTCGGCCAATTTTTTTGAAACTTCGCCGGTTGATAGTTCTTAACATGTAGATCAAAAGTCTCAATGGGCACAAAGCCCCAAATCCACCCCTTCCCCCCCAAAAACTGCCTCCAACTAGCGGGCAGTTTACTTGTAGTTTTATGAAAAAAAGTTTCAAATAAAAGTTGTTTATATGAAATCTAAAAAAAAAACTATTGCGTTTTTTCGGAAAATCAATGTTTAGCTTTAAAACGCCACCAAAGTTTAACACAAGAGTATACGTATGATAGCTGTAGATATTTACGAGTGTTAAGTTTAACAGCGTTTTACATCTTGAATATTACTTTTTCGAAAAAATCACATAAAAACATTTTTTTAGATTTAGTCAAAATAAATAACTTTTACATGAAATATTTTTTCATAAAATCACAAATAAACTTTCTACAGCTATACAACCAATTAAATTGTTAATAACAATTTTCCTGACCCGATTTCGTAAAACTGAGTTGCAGATACGAATTCAGTGTGAAAATATACGTGCAAATATACATGCAAAAAATACGTGCAACTATAAAATACAGTAATCTGGAAAATCCGTAGGCTGATTCGTAGGGGGCGGGGTCAAGTGGGGCAGTTTGTTAATCAAAAATGTGGTTATTTGGGGTCATTGTTGGGTTGATTAAAAAAATAAATTGTTTTACATGCAGAAATCAGTTAAATCGCCCCCGCTACTTGGAGGCAGTTTTTGGGGGGAAGGGGTGGATTTGGGGCTTTGTGCCCATTGAGACTTTTGATTACATGTTAAGAACTATCAGCCTGCGATGTTTCAAAAAAATTGGCCCAAACCCATTTCCCATTAGAGTCCCTTCAAATTGTTTACAATGTACAGGAAAATTGTTGTACAGACATGAGAAAACTGTTGGTAGCGGTAGAATATTGCAAAATTTGTTAGAAGTATAGAAACGGGGGTGCGTGATAAAAATGACAAAAAAAAATTATAAATGTGTTTTCTGAAAATATATCTCCAGCTACGTACTTAAATGGCTATGAGACTACATCGCATTTTTTTTGTACTTTATAAAAGTATTTTAAAAAATATTTCTTTGTTTTGCAAATACATAATGCAAATTTGTTTTCCAATTTTGTTTTCACTTTGAATTTGTTTTAAACATATTTTTATACCATATTACATTATATATTCCTATTTTTTCCCCAGTAATTATTGAATTTACTAACGGTGTGAATTATTTAAGTTGTTTTATTTTCCTTTTACGAATTATAAAACAATTCCTCCGGATATTTAAAAAATTGTACCTACTAACTTCTTTCATATACCTATACATTTTTTGAACCAGATGTACCAGATGTAACTTAGGTAGGTACATAAAAACATTTCAGGTAATGGTTATTTTGAGAAATTCATATTGATATATTTTATAAGTGGTTTGGTTTTCGATATGCAGGATATCTCTCTCTCTCTCTCTCTGAATTATAACTTGAGTTTAACTTAAGTAAATGTAAACATTTATAGAATTTGCATACAATTATGCTAGTGGCGTTAAGAAGCCCAGCAGCATTTTGTTCTCCCTGATACTTGGATGGGCGCATTTGATTTTGCATTGTATTTCATAGAGAAAAGGTCTTTTCGATTAACAAATCGATAATAACTGCCTAATGAAAAGATTTATACGAATTCTTTGTTATAAATATAATTACAATATCGTTATCAGAAGATCAAAAAAATCATTAGCGTTGAATTTTTGGATATTTTAATGGGTATCGCTACTAAAAAATTAAAGTTATTATCCCAATATACTTTTTTCGTGAAATGGATGATTAATTTTCCAATTAAAATGGATAATATTCTTTTTTCTTCAAATACACTGATCCAATGTCCAAAATGCTCAGTGATTTCGAATTTCTGAGTACCGCTATCCGCTAGAGCTTCACCTAAATACTTGCATAGTCAAATGTAATTTTTTTTTCATTTTAGTTTTTATACAAAAGTTGTTTTTTTTAATTATTCAAGGATTACCTGAAAAATCGTTATGTATTACTTTTACATTAATAGAAATTTTTGATTTATTGTCAGTTTCTAATTTTTACTTACTTGTTAATGTGAAATATTCGTGAATTGATGATTGAGTTGATACTTTGTTATGTATTCGCATTCGTATTTTCAAATATCGAAAATCTGACATGCAGAATAACATCAATATTAAGCTAATACACCTAAATTCGAGAGAATATGTATAAAAATCCTATCAAATGAAGTCGAATCATATGATCTTTCATACCAAAAATCTAGTATTGCAAAATATATCTAATTCCCATATGTAATATTCTTAATATATGATGTTGCAGGAAATAATTACTCTACTGCTAATTAATAATTATCTAAAATAAAAATGGAAAATCTAAATATTATTGTTTGAAAAATACATACCTGCCACAAACAAATCATTAACTAATGTGACCTTTTAAAGAAATGTCTAGTTGTTCTAACATCACCATTGACAACGCAAATACGTTTTTGATATTAAAAAGCATCGTTTGACTTCTTTTGGTAGGATTTTTTGAAACCTTCTTATTTTATTTATTTAAAATAACTTAATACTTCAAAATAAAACACCTGCGTGGTTATATAAGAGTTAAACACTTTTAGTTTGTTATTATTTCAAACTGTGTTTGAATTGAAACCAATATATATTTTAATTAAATTTTAAACTGAATTCATGGAAAGAAAAATAATTAATTTCTCATAAAATAAGCTTCTTATCCCTAAAGTTTATGAATGCCATTACTGTTCAATTAGAAGTAAAATTCTTTGATTTAACGTATATAGGTTATATATTTTTTAATTTAATTTTCGATGTTCAGTATGAAGCACCATATTTTTCTTGGAAGTTATTTGGCTTGAAATAATTTAATTTTGTTATAAAAAATATATACACAATGGACTTATTGAATTCAGTGTTTTAATTTATTTACAGAATTTTCTAAAAACTTCGATATCGTAACGTCTATTAATCTATAAATGAGTGAAAGAAAAAGACCGCCAGTTTTTTATCCTGTTTTATTAACGGATTTTTCCCAACCCTAACAGTAGGTAGTACATGATCTTTATCAAATTTGGTGCTATTAAAAAAAAATGCAATCGCCTGTTCTAATCCACCAATCTAAGTGCAATGGTGTTGGAAAAAAGTAATAGTTTAAGTTTGTAGTCTTTTACAAACCATTAATTTCGGTCTCTTGTTTTTTAAAATCGGTTAAAAAATACAAAGTTGTAACTCCGATGTTTTTTTACGAAACACGGCATATTTTTTCAATTAAAAAATGTTTTGTAATGTGGACATGTAACAACATAATTATTACGTAGAGTAGCTTTATAAATTTCTAACAGAAGCAAAATTTTTATCAAAAGTTAGATCCTGGGTAATTACACAGGAATAACTACATCTTCCATGGAGCTTAGTGAGTAAAATCATCAAGAGAAAAGTCATTTAATAAAACTTTTAATTATAACTGAGTGAAATAAACTTGGGACAATGAAAAATTGTTCCTTCTGCTTTACATAGTTTCCATTCTACTATTTGAATTCTCCGAGTGAATAATGATTGAAACTCTCACAATCCCAATTTTACTAAGTGTGTGGAAGGACAAAAATGTACCCATAAAAAGTGGTTGCTGTTACAGTTCTTTCATGCCAATATACGATTAACAAAAACCTAAAACAAACTAATCCAGCGCATATAAACAAACTGAAATATTCTTATGATGAGAAATCTAAATATTTACGATTTGTTCGAGAGAAGACAGAAAAACCACACTGCACAGTGGATTCTCGGCGCATCTGCATAAACAAACATTCTGTCTCTATTACTCATCAAGCCGGTAATATTTATTTAATAATTAATTACACTATTAAACGTAACGTATGCAATTTAAACTGCGACAGCTGCAAATTATGCACAACCACATATGCACAAAATGCTTAAAATCATAGTAGATCCTCTATTACATATTACTGTAATTTCATGAACCGATGCCGGATTTATTTGTTATTTTTAATGCTTTAAAATAATGATATATTTTAAAGCAATGTGAGATGAGATTATATATTTTATCATTTTTCAACTGCTTTATACAATTTTAATGTCGGCTTAGAGTACGGCAAAAATCGATTATAATAAAGCATGAATATAAATATTCATTAATATTGTATTTATGAATAATGAGCAGTCACGAATAAACATTATTCAGTATTTATAATTACATAATTAGTTAATCAGTAGGTTTTTTAATTGTATTCCTCGATAAGTTAAACCAATATTTGTTAGTGTTCTGTTATATGAATTTTATGCATTAGGATCGCCCTAAGTATTACTATATACTCGTATACAGGGTGTCCCATTCATGTTTAAAAAAAACTTGTGTGCAGGTTCCTCATGGAAAAATAATAGGGGTAGTTCATGTAAAGTTTTTTTCTTAGACGCCCTATTTTCGAGAAACAATGTGTTGAAGTTGTTACTTTCCAAATGGTATTCCTTAATTATCTTTAGATCGGCTAAAAAGTAAAAATGTTAATCCATCAATAAGTTTTGACATAAGCCTACTTTGAGAAAAGTCACTTATTTTCTTCACCGTAATACTGTAAGAGTTCAATTAAAAACCTTTTTTCTCGAAAACCGTCCATATTAGGAAGTTCTAACAAGAGTACTTTATTTTTAGAAAATACAGTTGTACATTAGAAGTTGGAGTTCGAATGGTAAAAAATCTTGCCTTAAAAAAAGTAGAACTTAAAATGTAATAGGAATGTAGCACAACTAGCGCCCGCTATGAAATATCCAAAAAATAATTAGACAGGCGTATTTGGCATCCTTAAAACTCCAGAATCCCAAATTTCACAAAAATATTTCTCACCGTTTGGAAATTTTCGTAAAAATTTATATTTAAAAAATTTTATTTTGTCGTTCTGTATCTCGAAAACGAGTAGTGATAGACATATAGTTCATAAGACAAAAAATTCTTATTTTTTATCGTACTATCACCCCCTGTATTTACGGGAGGTCTTTCTGAAACAACCTTTATAACAAAATCATTGAAATATTTCCAAGTTAGATCCTTCTGGAATAACTGATATTGCTCTCTATTCGTCAGATTATAGTATTTTATGATCCAATACCATGCGAAAAATTAATATTTCAGCTGTCAAGATTTTAATAAAGTACTAAAAATCTCCGGACACAAGTTTTGCTATAGCATAAGAAACAATTTTTTGTAATTACAATTATCTGCTTGTTACAAGTATAAAAATATATGTAAGGGAAAGTAGTAAGGTAACCAGACGCCAGTAATATTTTATAAATTGAATTAATCTTATATTCACAGTTTCACAGAATACGATTACGAATACACACTATTCGTGAATATAATATTGAATAATACTATTCATTATATAATGTTAATATGACAAACTCAGTCTAAATTTTTTCTAAATATGTACTGTAATTATTATTGACATTTTAAGGAATATTACTTAAATATTTTTATTCAATTACCTCTTACCCAACTCTAAGGCACTTTTAAGTTAGTTTATTATATTCCTTTTTGCTTGCCTTAACCTAAAAATTTATAAAGTGGTAAATATAAAGTAGACTCTTGAATATACGAGGGCGGGTCAATAAGTCCGTGACTTTTTGAATTTCCCGCCTCTTAATTGAACTGGCAACACTGCTCCTGTCAATAGGCAACTGTCAGTTGACTCCTGTCTAAATTTGAACAAGCTGCGTCATTTAGTTTGTGTTTGGCAGCTGTTGATAGTAGACTACCGCGCGTTTTGAAAAGAAAACAAAAAAATGAATTTCGTGTGCTCATTAAGCATTATTTTTTGCGGAAAAAAAAAACATCACTCAAACCAAGGCTAAGCTTGATAAATTTTATGGGGACACTGCACCATCCATTTCCATGGTAAAGAACTGAATTTCGATGTGGCCGTACAAGCACGGAATATGCCGAACCTTCTGGACGCCCAGTTGAGATCTCTACATCCGAAACAATTGAAAAAATTCACGATATGGTTTTAGCCGATCGGAGATTGAAAGTGAGAGAGATTGTGGTAGCCATAGGCATTTCACATGGCTCGTGGTTTCAATGTTGAATGATCACTTGGGTATGAGAAAGCTCTCCGCAAGATGGGTGCCGCGTTTGCTCACAATCGACCACAAACGCAATCGTGTGACAATTTCGCAGGAATGTTTGGCATTGTTCAACCGCAATATGGACGAGTTTTTGCGCCGTTTCGTAACCGTGGACGAAACGTGGATCCACCACAACACACCGGAGACCAAACAGCAGTCAAAACAGTAGGTTTTTCGGGGTGAATCGGCGCCAAAGAAGGCAAAGGTGGGTTTGTCAGCCAATAAAGTCATGGCGACCGTTTTTAGGGATGCACGCGGTATAGTCCACATTGACTACCTTCAAAAGGGGAAAACAATCAATGGCGAATATTATACCAACTTATTGGGTCGATTCAATGAGGAATTGGAAAAAAACGGCCGCATCTGGCCAAGAAAAAAGTTCTTTTCCACCAGGACAATGCAAGGGTGCACACATGTGCAGTTTCCATGGCAAAAATCCATGAATTGGGCTACGAATTGCTCCCTTATCCGCCCTATTCTCCAGATTTAGCCCCGAGTGACTATTTCTTATTCCCAAACTTGAAGAAATGGCTCGGCGGAAAGAGATTTGACTCCAACAACGAAATCATCTCACAAACAAATGGCTATTTTGATGACCTCGACAAATCATATTTTTCGGAAGGGATAAAAAAATTGGAGAAACGTTGGACTATAGAACTCAAAGGAGACTATGTTGAAAAATAAAATAACTTTTTATATAAAAACCTGTATTTCATTCAAAAAGTCACGGACTTATTGACCCGCCCTCGTAGTTTCATATTATAAAATATCATTTCAGTTTTATCATTCCTAAATTTTATTTCAGAAAGCATTAATTATATTTCAGGTTAATCAATTCAATTCAAGAAAATATAAACTGATCTTCAGAATACACCTGTATTTTAGAAAACATCAAATTATTTTCAGGCACATATTAATGTGGGACTGTAATTTAGGAATTTGGATTTATTTTCTAATAAAGGAGAAGCATTTTAGTTAGTACGATATGATCCATAGGTTACGCAATAAATTTTACTGCCCTTCCGATTTTTAACATATTTTTTATGTTAGAGACATACGCGTCCGAGATTGAAAACTTTAAAAATTTATACCCCGGGCTTAAAATTGTATGTATGGAACTAGTCCGAGAGCTTCGTGCCCTTTGTGTACAGGTAGGAAACTCGATTTTCTTTTTCTCTATAAATATTAAATGTGTCACCGCCACCGTTAGCCTAGCAGTATTTTTTACTGCCGCTGAAATAAGCTGATGGCGTAATTCGTTTTGCAAGACCCACGGTTGCTCTGTGTAATTCTCCAGAGGGTTTTCTTCCCCTAGTTCTAATAAACTTGCACGGGGCAAACGAGGAAACAATATGGCTTCAGAACTGTTATAAACATATCAATGTCAGAGAGCGTATATTGTAACATCAGGTTTTCGTTTTATTTTCACCTGCTACGTGTACAGTTATAATTGAATTCATGATTTTCGGTAACATGTACAATAATTAGAAATTAAACTAAATAAATAAGGATAATAAGTACCTAGCCTATATTTTTTATGTTTTCTTTTAATAACTTTTGTTCTTCATGAATTACCACTTAGTCCTGTTTACGTAGTCTAGGAAATATAGAGTTGGGCGCGACTTTTTGTTTCGGCAAGCTGAATTTATCACTATAGATGCTAAATATTATGTACTACTAACTAACTAATTATTAGTCTGGACGATCCCGAGCATCTCCCACAATCGCACTGATATTTTTCATGTTAGATTTCATAATACTACATTGAAATCTATCATTTTTTTTCAAATTTGCAACCTGGAAAGTTTTTTTATTTTTTAGCTTTAGTTGCAAAATGAAATATACGACCCATGGGCGTGATACAGTTATATATTATTACATATTCGGAAAGCTGATGAAAGGAGGTTTAAGTTAAAAAAAATCGTGAGGATTTGTTGAAAAACAACGGAATTACAGACTGTCAAATGTATTATTTTCAAGCGAATTTCGCTTTTTTAACGGCAGGACTATAAATATTATCGTCATTTTCTTCGGACTCGCTGTTGTTCGCTTCCCCCACCCTTCCGCCGCGTCACGAATCGCCGAAAAATCATGCGACCCACTGACATTTGACAATATTTCTTATGCACTTAACATACTTCCACAAATACAATATTTTTATCTGGGAAAGTACTTGGGTTGCCGGGTATGGCAGTATTTTTTTTTCTGCTACCAACCTAAATTGTTTAACAATAACTGTAACTCTGTTGTTTTTCAACGAATCTTGACGATTTTTCTTTTTGACTTAAAGCTCTTTTCATAAGCTTCCCGAATATGTAATAATACAGAACAATATCCCGCGCGTATATTCCATTTTGCAACTAAGACTAAAAAATAAAAAAAACTTTCCAGGTTGCAATTTTGAAATTAAAAAGAATTATAGATTTCAATGTAGGTATTATTATGAAATCAACCATGAAAAAAATCAGTGCGATTGTGGAAGATGCTCGTGATCGTCCAGACTAATAATTAGTTAATTTGTTTATAAGGCCATAACTTGTAAACTATTCAACTTACCGATTACAGATTTCGTGTGAGTTATTAGACAGTGATAAGGAATGAGAGGATGCGATGCCAAAACGTTCTGGTAATAATAACGCAGTTTATAAATGTTTAATTCAAAAGTCATAAATAAACTTCTTCTGTTTATAACTTTTGATCTAATCAATACTTATTGACGCTCGAGTTTTGTAGGTCTTTTGAAGACGAGAAAAAAAGTACTTTACTGTTTTCTTGTGGAAATGAACGGAAAAAAGTTATAAGCGAAAAACGTGAATGTACGTAAAAATTATACAATTAACCAGCCTGTAAACAACCTTCCCCCATTTTTATGACTGTGGAAACTAATATGTTATTGTCGCGAAATGGTTATTTCCCAGCTCGTCTTCCTGGCCTATACGAACTGTACATTTGTGTTTACAGTTGCTTAAGAAAAATAATTCATATACTTCAAAAAATACTTACTGTATACTTAATGAATCAATAAAAACTACAATTTTTAATTAAAAGCCTGTGTTTTCTGTCAAAATTACTTCTTGAATTTTGGGGCACCCTTTATAAGTGAATTTAATTCCTTGTGTAATTTCTAAGCAGGGTATCTTTTACTTTATTCCAAAAATTAGTTGCTTTAAATTTTTTTTTTAATTTGAAATGAGTTTATTACTTTGTAAAATAAATTAAAAATATCTCTAATACACTAGTATTTGCTGCACAAAAGGAAGTATGTATATTGAAATTTTTTGTTCGAAATACAAATGTCAGTACAGTGTAGTCTCTGACGTGAATTTTTTATGGTTACTTTGTAATCTTTTCTCACTCTAATGTTATTTTGTTGAATGAATAAAATGTATTCAAGAATTTAAACATAACGATCCATTATTTTTTTAAGAAAAAAAAAACAGTAGAATTGTCTTATATTTTAGTGTTTTATTAACTCCTGCATTTATGACGATTAGATCTAATATACCCCGTATATTACGTCTAATCGTCTGAGAAAACTTAAAAATCACCGAGACATCACTAATTTCATCTGCAATATTTTGAGCGCGGTTTTATTTATATATTTTAAACAAAAGTTTCAGTGCTCTTTATAAAAGCAACAATTAATAACCTATCTGACAATATTTTTCACGTTTTTTCAGTCGGTTCACTTTCCAACAGGAAAATGTAAGTTAAGCTACGACGTTTTTGTTGGGCTTTTTGAGGACGATATTGGGGGTGAATGTTAACATCGTTCCACCCTCTCATGCCGCCAAAGACTTGTCAAACTTTATGATTGATGGTAAGAGCAAATATTCAAATAAACTGGAGGTTGACTGATCACTTTCAATATATTTGCTTTTCACTGCGGCCGTACAGTTAATAGCGAACTTTGTGTTACTTTTTGTACTACATTCGGATTGTTTTAGTTACATGAATTAATGAAAGCCTAGTTTAGTAGTTCATGAATATACGTACAGCTGTAGACAAAAAAGATTTACAACTTAAAACGTTTAAAAAAATGAAGTTTTTTAAAGAACACGTGCTCAACTTATCAATAAACAAGTGAATCTGTCATTTTAATATGAGCTTATGTGAAAAAGTCGTATAACTGTGTAGCAAATTAAATGTCTAAGAAAATTGAAGATAGTACTCTAACAACCAATTTGGAAAGCCTGGATTTACAAGGAATTTGATATATCAGGGAATTTTTCAAACTTTTCCATTTGTAATTGGTCTTTATATACAAGATGCTGCCACTGTAAGTTACGTCGCTGAAAGGTAAAATGGCCATTACTACTAATTTTATGGCATCTCTGTACCGCCTGTATATTTGTTGGTTGGTTGTCATTAAGAATTTTCGGTTTATAATATTCCTATTTTTATTTTTTTATCTTTACCGAATTATCACTGTACAACAGGGATCTGGGAAACCATTAGATATACAGAAAAGCTTAAACGGGAAGAACAATGAATTTAATTATTATTAACATACCACTAAATAAATAAAATTTCCATTCATTTGATTTTGATTAAGAAAAAAATTTAAATCTCTAAAAAGCTTTTCTAATGATCGCATAATTTGCTTGACAATTTCTTTTCAAATAAAATCCATACGAAAGAACTAAGTTACCATGTCGAAAATGCTGGTTAGAAAAAGAAACTAACCACCAGTGAAAAGATGACAAAAAATTTTATTAGGATGATTCAAAAAATTTTTCAGTCGGACGGAAACGAAGCGAAACAAAGTTACAGCTAAATTTTAGGAATAATAATAATTATTTTATTTTTCTTAATAAAATTCAAATGAAGAGGAAGTATTTGTTTTTCAGTGAAATGTAACTAAGCATTAAATTCTGCACTACTTTGTACCTATAAGCTCTTCAGTACCTCCAATAGTTGCCGAGATCTTTGCAGTGATAATTAAATTTGGTTCACCATAAGCATAATGACTAAGTGGGAATTTTATTATGTGACTTTACAAAAAGAAAATGTTGCCATAATTTTTGCATATATGAATACCAAATAGGGGCAACCTAAATATACCGGTTATTTTTTTTATATTGAATAAAATGGCATTATTTTAATGTGTCAAAATTAAAAATAATGCTTACATTTAAAAAAAAATAGTGCGAATTATTGGCCACATTTTAATAGCTTTCTGTTTTGACTAACAGTAAATTTAAATTTCCATGTCGAAGTAACGTTAATATACAGGGTGTCCCAGCATGTTTCAAAAAAACTTGTGTGCAAGTTCTCCATGGAAAATTAATAAGGGTAGTTCATGTTTTTTCTTAGATACAGTGTGTTGAAGTTGTTACTTTCCAAATGGTTTTCCTTAATTATCTTTAAATCGGCTAAAGATAAAAGTGTCAAAATTTGTAAACGAGTAAACATCAACTGTGCGTTAAGAATAATGTGTAAACGGTTTCTTTCTGAAAAGCAGTGGCGCCGATACAGGTAATTGGAGGGGTACGATGGAAAAAAATATGTATATTAAAAGTCAATATTTATTACATTTCTAAACGGTTCTCTAAACTCTATAGCATACTACGAAATTCGGTAGCATGTTCTATTTTCGAGAAAAATGAAGTTGCATAGAAGGAAATTCGGGACAATTTCAGTATCAACTGTAGTATTTCGAGTTTGCATATTTATTTAAATGTGCAGCTGTTTTGTTCTGTATGTCTCCAAGTCTGTTTCCTAATATTTTTCTGTTTTTATCACTTTTTTAAGCATTTATGTCAATCAACAATTCAGTCCATTGAACAGTTGTTTATTTTAGTAATGGTAGTGTAGTAGTTTACAAAATGTAAAATTAATAATAATAGATAATTAATTATCATAATCTGTTTATTTTGATTTACTTTTTTAAATGTTAGTTTACAACAAACTGAAACTTAAAATAAATTTTATTTTTTTTGTTTAGTTAATAAAATGTTTTAGAATTTAACTGTTTCATGTGATACGTAAGAAATGAAAATTATAGTTTTAAATGTAAATACTGTTAGTAGCTAAATGTCTTCAGCTCATTCAATAGAAAGGTCCTCTTTCAATTTAATATTTTATTAATGTACTTGTCCCACTTTATGTAGCAAAAAAAATGCAACTTCATTTTTCTCGAAAATGGTACATGCTACCAAATTTCGACAAGTATACCTTTTTTTGTACTATCCTTTAGAGTTTACAGGACCGTTTAGAAATGTAAAAATTTTTTGCTTGTAACATTTTTTCTTCGATTGTACCCCTCCAATTACCTGTATCGGCGACACTGCTGTTCAGAAAGAAACCGTTTGCGTATTATTCTTAACGCACAGTTGATGTTTACCCGTGTACAAATTTTGACATTTTTATCTTTAGCCGATTTAAAGATAATTAAGGAAAACCATTTGGAAAGTAACAACTTCAACACACTGTATCTCGAAAACAGGGCGTCTAAGAAAACCTATCAGTACGGATGTGAACCTACTTGTGATGTTCTGTGATTTTCCTCATGAGAAAATTTCAGGTAGTTCTAAACCCTCGAGTGCGTTGAAACTATTTAAATATTTTTGAATGTCCATTATTTTTCCGTAATCTTGAAGAAACTCCCTTCACGCTTACTAGAACTCTTGTTCTATTTAGGTCTATTGAGAGTCTTTATTCTACATTGCGCTCTCTTACTGCTGATTTTTCTACACTCCTGGTTTGCACATGGGGCGTGTTTGATATACTAATATGATGACCAAACATTGTTTCTGGGCTGGATAATGATGATACTTGGCATTCATACCTATCAGTTTAGATGTCCTAGGGATATCTAGGAACTGAACTTCTATCTCCATAGTGAAGCTGATGACCGATGCATTCCATCAATGCGATCCAGGAATCGTTGTATTATAATATCAATGATGCCAGATAATAAATGCATCGCCATCATATTTGAACCAACACCTTGGCTTTAAAGATAATTTTAAGGAGTTATTCTCGAAGATTCTTTGATAAGGATCCTTCAATTTGTTCCCAAAATACCCCTATAGATAAAGAAGGTCCATCTGATACATGCTTTCGCCAAATCTGTTCAATCCTCGTTCTTGTATTCTATTACGAGCTTTCGATGAAGTTATTCCAATATTTCTGTAACTGACACTTTTATAAATAGCTACGTATTTTCCCCTGTTAGGTCTTTAATTTTATGTGATATACGTGCGGGAGTTGGAGTTGGCGAATTACCTGTTTTAAGTACCTGTTCCAAAAATTAGGTGTAAGTTTTTCATTTCCCCAAATCATACATTTAATTCAAATCAAGCCTAAAAACTATCCTAAAATTCTAATCAGACAATTACTTAGTGTCGTTACAGTTACAGTTACAGAAGTTACAGTTGTCAGCTTACCTAGATACTGGTAAGAAAGATTGTACGATTTTATTTTGGGAAATTTGCAAACTTGATTTGAGTTAGCTTAATATATCTTAAACTAAAATAAAAATAAAGATTTTTAGTGATTGCCCAATTTATTGTTCGAAAAATAAATAATGTCCTGTGTTCCATTAGAAACAATAGAGTTCCCCTGTATACTTAATCAATCGCATATTTTTTTGTTTTTCATGTTTTTAATATGACAATGACAGTTCTGGCAGTATAAAAATTATTGGATAGAAATATAAGTTACGTTTCAGTTTACAATAAAAAATACACATACACACTATTCTAACAAAGAGCGACCGAAATTTTCGCCCCTTTGTGAGACCTCATAAATTTACTCCAAATGTGTGCCAAAAGATAGTCTATGATGAGACTTGAATCGTCTATAAGTTTTAGCTTGAGGCTGCATTTTGTTTTCAAGTTACGGTTTATTAAAGTTGTCATTTTTGCATGGATTGTTATAGGGTTTTCAAAGTCGCTGATTTAAAATCAAAGGTTCGTTAATCTCTATGACTTCAAATTCTGAGAAAGGTCTTCAGAAACCTTTCCCAGAAAGGTTGACGAAATCATTGATTTAAAATCAAAGGTTCGTTAATCTCTATGACTACAGGTCATTTGGAAGTCAAAGAATTAATCTTGGATTGTTAGTTTATTATGTTATATGAGCAAGATATATCGCCAATTTGAAGGAAGTATGTAAGTCTCTAATTTCATTTCAGTAGTTGGTGACCTGTATCACGTCAGATTCAAGCTCAATTGAGGGATTAATAACGAAACCATAAAAAAAATGTGTATTAATCACAAATTCCTAACCTATCATCGAAATTCTTCATTTTTCTGAAGCTTTTCAGTCATTTCATGAAGACCGAAGGGTGATAAAGCAATTCTAATAGCAAATTCATGCTCAGCGCGAAAAAGTACTTCGGAATACATATGCCACATGTGAAGTACAAGCGATTTTTTTTTAGCGGTGTAACCTCGATCCAACAATCCATGTAAAAATGACAACTTTAATCGACCGAAACTCGAAAACTCGAAAAATGTAGCCTCAAGCTAAAACTTATAGACGATTCAAGTCTCATTATAGACTATCTTTTGGCACACATTTGGAGTAAATTTACGAGGTCTCACAAAGGGGCGAAAAATTAGGCTTTTTTTCGGTCGCTCTTTAATAATGGTCCGACAGAGCTAATTTTGGTGCAGACCTTGGGTACACTATTAGAAATAAAGTTTCAAAAGTCCCCATCGATCCCATGTGTGCTAAGAAAGTTATTCGGGGTCAAAGCTCAAAATTTTAGATTTTTTGGATATTTTGCGAAAAGTTTTATCAAAAAAGTAGTCCCGACAAAAATTATAGACCGTAAAATTATCTACAAAACTAGTCCTTGTACTTTTTTTCTAAGAATCACCATTCCTGAAATATCGCGATTCTAAAAGTTGAAGGAGTCACGTTCTACATGATATGCACATGTATGCCACGTATATACATAGTCAGGCACTTAATACAAGTAAAAATGCCTATGTGTGTCTTATATGTATAAACTATACTATTCTGTGAATATACACTCAAAAGAAACTCAGTCCCTTAGTTAATCCCCTCTACCCGCATGGCCTTGAATAACATCTAACTACATATTCTATTGTAAAAACTTTTGTAAAAAATACACGAAACAAGAAACAAGTACAACTATCTTGTCTTCCTCCAACATCGGCTTCTGCTAATCAACACTTGTATCGAGTATACTATCAAGTTCAGACATGGCTAGGCAATCAA
The DNA here is from genome assembly GCF_000390285.2 of Anoplophora glabripennis. NCBI lineage: Eukaryota > Metazoa > Arthropoda > Insecta > Coleoptera > Cerambycidae > Anoplophora > Anoplophora glabripennis. The sequence goes on along the minus strand of NW_019416232.1, from coordinate 1,332,232 downwards.
CTGAACTCAGAAGACTGCAAAAAAAAGTTGTAGTGCTAAATGTGGCTGTAGAAGAGTAGGGTTTCTGTGTTCTCCAGCGTGTACTAATTGCCAAAGCCAGTCTTACTCAACTGTCCAATTGAATACAACAGACGAAAATTCATGTGATTTCGATTAAGAGACAGCTGATTCATATTCATTTGAACAGTGTATGAGCATCCAGCAAGAAGACGAGGAAGAAGAAGAAGAAGAAGAAATCGAAGAAGACATGACTGTTGAAGTCGACTTTGAAGAGTATCAGATTAAAATATCAAAAGAAATCAGAACTACAGTTAAAGTCAATAACCAATATCAATATCAATAATCAGCATACAGTTAAAAGAGTATTGTCCCTAAAAATTCTGTCATAACAGTTTGTGGAGCTACTCCACAAACTGTCTACCTACCTACCGGGAAATCACGTTAAAAAAAGTACACTATCTCACAGAACGTGACTCCTTCAACTATTAGAATCGCGATATCTCAGAAATGATTCTTAGAAAAAAAGTATAAGGACCATTTTTGTAAATAACTTTAAGATCCATAATTTTTGTCCGGACTACTTTTTTGATAAAACTTACCGTTTTCTAAAAAAATCTAAAAAACCTGAAATTTTGACATTTGACCCCGAATAACTTTTTTAGCACACATGGGATCGATGGGGACCTTTGACACTCTATTTCTAATGGTGTACCCAACGTCTCCACCAAAATTTAGTTCTGTCGGAATTTTCGTTATTTGAAATGTCTATTTTGGCCGGACTATAAAGAGGAATCGGAATAATTGAGGTAAAACTTAACTGCACAAGTTTCAAGTTCCCATCCTACCAGGAACGTCGACTGTAGACGTTCCCCTTTGTTTCTAAATATGTCGAATTTGTTGGAACGTAACTAATATGATTCGACAAACAGGCTGCCTGCATTAAATTTATTGTACAGAAATTCGAACCACGTTAATGTAGTTCTTCCTTATTGCGATCTATTTAAAATCCAATTTTACAGTATACCGGAAGGGGAACAATCGAAGCCAAACGAAGGTGACATCCCTCTCTCGGTAAGGGAAATCATATCATTCACTCTTTGTTGGCCCGGGGAAAACCACAAATTCCCCCATACGTAATTCCGCTACGCCCTGCGTCTCCGGCGTTCCGTTCGGGAACACTGGCATCCTCTCGAATGTCATCAGAGTATTCTATTTGCCGTGGGACTCCTGTCCGATTCGAATTCCCTTTCGCGTTCCAGATTTAATGATTTATTAAAGGAATAGTACAGTATTGAAGCTCTATACTGCAGATGCATAAGAATGTATGCAGAGTGTAACTTTAAGTTGGGGGTTAGTTTCTTAGGGGTAACAGTACGTGTTCCACTGAATACGAATCTGAATCTTTTTTTAATTAAATAAATAGTCAAGTTATAATTAGTTTTATAAACTGCACTTTAATTTCTTATTTATGCCGCCACTGGGCTGAAGATATGAAGTTTTCGCCATATAAAACAATAGTATGCATTGAAATTTTATACAGATAAATTTTTGACAGAGAGAAAAAAATACGGTAGTGTTCTTACTTTTTGACCATCTACTAGATGTCGTTAGCTACTGATCTGCTGGATATAATCTTAAATATGCGTTGACCTTATAAGAAAATTATGTAAATTTATAATTTTATAAATAATTATAAACCTCGCTGTAATCAAGACGAAATGTATTTATTTTAATGCAATTAGCATAAATAATTGTCATTAAGCATACTTAATTAATGAAATAATTTATTCGAATCTTCCCTTGTTTGTTTGCTAAGTGCTTCCGGATTTTGGGTATTCGGAAGTTTCAGAGCAAAATGAGGGTAAAATATGGAACGAATTAATATTTATATGCAAATAGGTACGAGAAAAAGTTTAGGCGGGATTATATTTTATTTGGATTATACCTCTCTTATATACTGATTTTTTTTTATGAACTCGTTAACGTGGGTACCTTTCAAGCGTACAAGGTATATTTTTATAATGCTTATTTTGCAAACAGCTAAAGGGAATTGAAAAAATTAAATATTTTTTGGATAACTTAAAATTACTGAATTTACAGTCAAAGTAGGAATACGTTATTTATCAAATTGACGTGTTTATTTTATTTCATAAAAAAATTTGTTTAAATATTCAATTTGTTAAATTTTCAACTAGATTTATTATTGTTTTATAAATAAGTACTTTATTAGTAGTATTATTATTTATTTTAAGATTCTTTATCCCTCAAATTTGAGATTTCTACAATGTGTTTTGTTATTTTTGTTAATCAATCAGAAGAGAATTGGGTGATAATTTTTCACGATTATTTATAATCGCATTGTATAAATCGTCAGTTTTAAAAAGAAGGAAAAATTACATACAACTTTTGAATTATGTATTTTTTATGTATTTAATATTTTAATTATTTATTGATTTATCAATATCAATCGAAAATAAATAAAGCGCAATTTTCTTCGGAAAACGTACTTACATTTTTTTTATTATAGATATTCTTATATATTTTCTTATATCTTAATTTTCAATCACTGTAAATGGTACATCCTGTATACGATTTTTTTTTACTCTTCAGTTTTATTTACATATTTGTACTTAAGTAATATAATATATTCTTTAGAATAATAGTTTTGTTTATATTTTTGAATGTAACAGATTTTTTTCCACTTCTATTCTTTTGTAAACTATACGATCACTAAAAATAATCATTCGTATGAACAAAGTGGTTGCTCTAAATAAGAATCTAAATACAGTCTTCAAAATACCATGTGACCGCCTAACTTAGGCAACCAACATTGCACGATTGGTACTATCATCTAAAAATCTCTAAATCTTAGCATCATCAGTAATAGTTATTTGTTTACAATGAACAATTGCAAACCGTTTTTTCGAGTTAACACATTATATGGTGTAACTTATATGTGAAAGAAATGGTCAGAATTTTAGGGTAATAGTACCTTTCCCAAAATACTAATCCGAAATAATTATTTTTCATCAAATAAAAAATATAGTTAATAATTCACTCTTTAGACCGAACGTGTGCACGCCTATCAGTAGTGCATATTGTTATCTTTTCAATCAACTGTATTAAACTAAAAAGTATTTAGAATAAGATAGGTACTTTCTGCGCGAAGCATCTGTTTTTAATGGAAATAGTTTACTTTTATAGTAAAATTTAAGTGGTATTTAGTTTTTTGTGTAGCTCACTTAGGCGTATAATCTTAAAAAGTTATTTATTTCAGTGTTTAGTGACGGTACGGTGTGTTTGTGTGTCTTCATTGTTAATTTTCTGTGTGATATTATGAAAATATTTATATGAATCAAGAAAGATTAGATTTGATCACTATATATGCTGGAGGAAGCTACAATTAGAAGCAATTGGATACGCGCCCACGACTGAAACGCTGTTGTTTGAGCTTACACTAGCTTGTCCAGTGGCGGGGTATGAAAAATTACGAAAAGAAAAGACAAAAAAATACAGTTTTCGCGACAGAATTTGAGAAAACTTATTATATTTGTTTCTAATGGAGAACGTTGTTGTCCACAAAAATATGAGTCACAACCAAAGTTACACCCTGTGTAAACATTTCTATTTTAAATACTATAGTGCTACTAATTAAAACTATGTTTATATCATTTTTATTTGGTATACCAAAAATTTCAGTTATTAATTGGATAATGCAACCAGTACAAAAACTATCCCGAGACCAAGCGGGCGCCGCTTGCTGGATTGTTTGTTTGCAGTCCACGCTCGTATTGCGCAGTCTGGTTATTTATTTGAGTAGTAGAGAGTATTTAATCTTTTTTATGCGCTATTTAATATCCTTTCCCCGGGAACCATTTACCAGCGCACTATGTTGTTTATTTTTCTTTCAGCTTTTTGCGATAGCTTCTCACACGGACTTTTCCTATAGAACGTTATCGCAGGACGCATTTTAGTTAAACGCTCTTATTTAACGCCCGTACGTGCTGATATGGAAATCTGCGCGGGCACTCTGTAAATTCAAGATTGAAATCCACGGCGGCGGTGGCGAGACTATAAAAGGCACTTTAGTTAACGAGGACTACGACAGGTGAAAATTCTCAGGTACAGTAGGTACCTGAACGCAAAGCTTGTTCGTTGTTAGGATTAAGTACACTGCAAATAATGGAAGCTTCGTAATTTTATGGCAGTTTCGTTTAACCTGCTGAGGAAATTTTATTCTTCGAGAAAATATGAGTCATAGGCGTCTTCCGTAATTATTTTTCCTTCTTTTTTTTGCGAACGTTGTGTAAAGAAGATAAGAGGAAAGCAATGTTACATATATATTAAGTTACGCATATTTTTTTTTTAAATGGATTCAACCGTAACAAATAACTTTACAATTTTTGCAAAGTTGTATGTAATATAGTGTTCACACTCTTGTTGCAATGTATTTAAATTTAGATTATAGAAAATGCTTGGATACAGTATATTATTATTGATATTAAACTGTTGAAATGAGCAGAGGTCGAACTAGGGCTTCCCGATACGATACGATACCGATATTTTTGTAAATTATCGATATCGTATTGAATCATGATTGAATTTATCGTCTTGTATTGATATCGACAATATTATTTTTGTAATATTATCGTATCGATGTTGATTTCAATACGATATCGATACGATATTTAATATTTATTGATATAAAATAGTTGAAATTTATTTTTTTACTAGAAAAATTGCACTAAATTTGAATTATTTACGTAAAAAATATTAAAATTATACCAAATTCGAAAGTATAACGTTTATATTAATTTATTTACTTAATTTGAATGAACATACAAGCTAAGATATAATATGAAAAAGGTAAAAATATCTATAAAATATTTTATGGAGACAAGAACAATAAACTTAAGTATTAAAAGATTAAATTGAACAAAAAAATTAATTTTACGCTACAAATTTATTTTTTCAAGGAACTTTTCATCCAACTATTGATTAAAATTAGAGCCTGAGCATTTCATGCTTTAAAGAACACCTATTTTTAGTTATAACTAAACTTGCTTCTGAGAATAGTCTCTCTACAGGCACCGAAGTTGCAAGCAGACACAGAATATCTCGTGCCATGCGCGATAATATTAGATACTCGTGATTGAAATTTCTCCACCATACTAAAACATCAGTTTCTGCTCCTGATCTTGGAGAGTCCAAATATTGAATTCTCTCTTTTTCCAACGTCAAAGAAACTTCTGGTTTTACAAATAGTATATTAAAATCCATTTCATCATTATCATCATCGCGCTTTTGCTTTTTTCGTGAAGACTCGACGATAATTTGTTTACAAATATGTATTTTATTTTTTATAGATATTGTTTTATATATTCATTTTGTGCGATTTGCGCTTTTGTCGAGATCAATATTATTCGATTTTATTGACAACACAATATTGACGATACAATAATAATTATCGTCAATATTTTAAAAGTTAATATCGTATTCTTGCAAATATTATCAGAGTATTGTATCGATATCGTATCGAAAATCGATACGATATCGAAATTTTTATCGATTATCGGGAAGCTCTAGGTCGAACCCTATTATGCTCTAAACTAATGATTCCCAAAGTGGTATACGGGGTGTTAATGATAAGTTTTGCCAAACTTTAATGGCGTATTCTACCGATTAAAATAATCAACGTTTGCCCTATACAAATTTTTGATCGGGCGCTTCCTTACGGAGATACAGGGTGTTAAAAGTTTTAAATATTTATATGATTTTTCCCGTAATTTCAGTGGCAAAAAATATTTAGTGATAAAATTTGGGAGATGACATTTTTTTTAAAAGGGACTATTTTTTCATGGATAACATTCCAAAATACATTCCAGTGGCATAGTAATAGAGGGAGTACGGGACCCTTTTTGAAAAAAAAGTCGAACGCCACTGTTTTTTTCAATAATTTTAAATGATTTTAAAATGTGCAATCATTTTATGGCAATAAAGTATTTTTGTAAAGTATTCGTAAAATTTACTGGTCTATTAGATAATTGGGAAATCATATAAGAAGATGCTCAAGTACCTACGTTGCTATTTATCATTTTCTATTGATTGCTAAATGTGTACCAATAAATTCAACACCTAATATTTTTGAGAGTTTTGAAAACATATAGCCACTGTTTTGTATATTACAAAAAGTTTCTTATTTTTCCAAACTAAACTAAAAACAGATTTTAATAAAAAAAATGGTATTCTATTATACAAATATAAAATTAGCAGATATAGTTACATTTTACATACGGTAGAGCGAATGGCAATGCTAGACCAGCTGAACGACTTTATAGACAGACCTTTCCAAATCGACGTTGTCCAACAAGGAATACTTTTTCAAGCGTTCACCGTCGAGCTCGTGAAACTGCGTGTTTGTCGCTACCAAAACGTCGAGTAAGAAAAGACCTGTTCGTATAGTTCATTTGGAAGACAGACTTTTGAAATCTGTAGATGAATACCTATCTACCAGTACCAGACAGATATCAACAGATTTGGGTGTATCACATGTAACAATCTGGAACGTCTTACGTGAGCAGCAATTACGCCCATATCATGTCATTCATGTCCATGCATTAAATGAAAATGACTATCAACCGAGGATTGAATTTTGTCAGTGGTTTTTACAACAATGCGAACAGCCTGATTTTCAGTTATAAATATTATTTACCGATGAAGCGAAATATACTAGGGAAACTATTTCGAATTGTCATAATAACCACAAATGGGCGGATGAAAATCCACATATTATTTCCCAATGTCGATTCCAAGAACAGTTTTCTCTGAATGTTGGGCCGCTGTTGTGGGCGATTACTTGATTGGTCCCTACTTTTTACCCAGAACCCTCGATGGTAGAACTTATCGAAGGTTCCTACAAGAATTACCACCACTTCTAGAATAAGTGCCATTGTCAATTATTGTGGTATATGCATGATGGGGCGCCACCTCATTACAGCCCTACTGTTAGACTAATCAGTATCCTAATCACTGGATTGGTAAAGGACATATTGTTTAGCCTGCTCGTTCCCCCGACCTGAATCCTTTGGATACTTTTTTGGGACTACCTCAAAACTATGGTATATCGTACTCCAATTCCCAATGTAAAAGTACTTCGATAGCACAGTGTCGAGGATTTCGCAACCATACATAATACGGTTGGAATTATGAGAAGTGTGAGAGCATGCATTGCATCCCAAGGACATCAAAAATTTTTATAGGACAAAATTTGATTATTTTGATTGGTAGAATACGCCATTAAAGTTTGGCAAAATTTATCATTAACACCCTATATCTCGACGCCCTAAGGGTCGACTCGGAACTGCAAGGGATCTCTGTCAACGAACACAAAAATTGGGGGTGCAGGGATGTAAATGGGGATACACGAGAATGTCCGTGACCGAAATTTTGGCTGTCCATAAATGGAATAATTCACATAACACAGATAGTAGGTATCTATGTACTTACATAATACGTTCTTATAATGAACATATAAATTACAGATGAAGTAAGTACATAAAAATTTTTAAAACATCAATTTTTATGAAACATGAAGATTTGGAGCGTGATTTGGGAAACTTTATGACTCCATGCTTCATTTATGGGGAAATTCGAGATCGATGATGGGATCATTCTCCAATAACTTAATTACTTTGAATTTTGATTCATGCTAATTGTTAGAATATTCTCTCGAGTCCAATCAACCTATTTCATGTTACTTATAAAATTATTATACAGTGTTTCTACTTACCATATGGAAAACTTTTTTAATATTGGTTTTATGAAAAAAAGTTATTCTTCATAAAAAGTTCTGCATGGTCCAAAATCTACAATGCAACTTTCAGTTATCAAAATTTCCCAGACATATACGAGGTATCTATATCAGAAATTATGAATTTTGCTCAAGATTAAAGTACGTTTATTTTTGACAATACAGAAGAATGTAATAAAGAAAAGTTATTTTGAATTAAATGTTATTTTCAAATATGCAGTTACAGCCATTTAGCATGAAGATTCAGGTTTTGTGATTATGCTCTGCTCTAAACAAAGACTGATGTTGATAAAATATTTACAACTAAACTAAAAATACTAAATAATTATACATTGTTAGGATAAAAACAGTTAATATAAATACGTATGATTTAAGCACAACATTATCTTCGTCAAAAATTGACACAATGTATTTTATTTATTTAAAAACTGGAAAACAGTTGTCCTGAAATTTACTAAATGTTTCACAGTAATAATAGCTGTTTACATTTTTGTTATTCCGTAGGACAAGTCTGCCGCGTGCACTCGTGGTGTATATCAGCTGTGTAGTATTAAGTTAAGCACTGTTGTCACGTTGTGATGAAACTCCCCAATATTAATACTCGCTGTATTTGAAAAACTGTTAATATTACGCCCCTGTAATATACAACTTTTTGTTCATTTATGATTACTCTATCTCATGCTGCAGTAATGGCAGTCAAACTTCTTATACGAAAACAAAGCAAAGCAACATTTTAAGTGTACTATCAAAATTTTAAATTACATCGAAGTGGAACGAATAGTACAATTTCCATAAATACGAACATATTTTTTAAAATTTTACATCAGGTGTATCTAAATGCGCTGCAATACGAATAAACTGTAACCAACGTACAAAATGCATCCATTTAACTAAAAAAAAGCAGCTTCGTCATCCGTGAAAACGTGAGTTCCTTTGTATTCCAACACCCTCCTGTTATCTTTTCACGAAAACAATTAAGCCGAATTGTCTCCGTGCAATTGTACTCTAATTATTAAGGCTGACGATAACTAAATTACGGAACGTCCGCATTGCATTTCTAAATACAATCGGACGGGGTGGAATGCTTTTCATTTGTTCAAGTGTTAGAAAACAAATGCCTCGTTGGAGTGTTTTTACGTTTCCCCCTTCGCACTTAAGGGGAGTATATGTTTTGCCCTTAATAAAATATTCAACCGCGTTTAACTTGCAGGCAACACCTTGTTCTCATAAATTATTAATAGAAGACTAATATTCGCTATTATCGCTTAAAATGACTTTTGGGAAAACACTTACTGCCTTATAAATGTTAAATAGAAAATACGGTTTATTGCTTTTACCGTGGGGTTGGCTTGATTAACAGCAATTAATTTAAAAACGCGTGGTCCCTGAACGATATTTAAATGTAGTAATAAATATAAAAATTGTCTGCTAAACACATTGTTTATACAGAGTATTCTAAAATTAGCCTGCTTAAAAGTGCAACAATAATGTTATAGCAATTAATAATGATGAAAATGAGATTGATAATAGACTACAATTTATTTATTTAAATTCATCTAACGGAAAGAAAACCCATTTATAGAATAAACAAATACACAACGAAATAACAAGCACGCACACAAACGCATCAACAACAAAATAACATAAAAAAGAAACCATACACATATAAACAAGGTAAGGGCAAAAATATTATATTTAATGTATAGTTCTCTACAATGGAACCTACCACTGCCACTGACATTACCGATGAGGCGAATCTGCCTTCTGAATGACGAATACTCTATGAGCCCTAGTAGGCCAGGCAAATAAAATTTTTACTCGAAAAAATTACTATTCGCGAGATTATTGTAAAATTGTCTAAAGGAACATAATACAAGACATCTCTCATCTCGTGAGTCAAAAAATTTTAATTGCTAACTTTTCTATTAAACAAAATAAGTGAAAAAAAGTTTTTTCACTTTGCAGGGAAAACCATCAATTTTTTTAATTTGTTTATAACTATCGCATTTATACGACCAACAGGAGCCAATATAAGTTTTTTTTTTTAAATCTTAACGCAGTAGTTGTTTATAAACATTAAGACTTTACATCTCTAATATGGAATTATCATCGTATGGTCGGAGCTACCTCAGATAGAAAACCTGTTGTGCCAGTTCAGAGCTGAAGCGATCTATATGAGTAGCCCAAGTTAATCGTGTGTCCAAATAAATCTTCAACGATTTTACACAGTCCAAATTGCCAGAGACTTTACTAGCAGTGAAAGTAATATCACGAGTCTTGTCCATGTTCAGCTTAAGTTTATTAGCAGGGAACCACATACACGCATTGTGTAGATCGCTTCTGCTCGCATTAACACCACCACATGTTAACAAGATGGTGTCGTCCGCAAATAAAATGCATGTAGACTTTGAATGTTAACATTCACGTCATTGATATAAATTAAAAACAGAATCGGTCCAAGAACCGATCCTTGAGGTACACCGGCAGTTGTAGGCAGAATTTCAGAGTCAAAGTCACCAATAGATCGGATAGATAAAAACGGAAAACGTTCAGTTCTTTAGAATGAATGCCATAATATTCCAACTTATACAACAAAATGTTAACATCGACACAATTTTATTTAAAAAACGGATTAAAATTATCGGAATCGCCTAATAATTAGAGAATATAACTAAAAAAGTAAAATATATATCTATGTATATTGTGTGAAATATTTTGAATATTTTCAGGAAATATGTTATCCTAAATATACACCACAAGAAACAACGTCCGAAATATATTCACTTCATTGACTTCGTTCTATAGAAACACGCGTAAAATATCATTTCCTTGCATTTATTCTGGAGGAAAATGTCACATGTTTCCTTCAGTACGATTGTTCAGTGCACCGTATCTCGGGAAACAGCCTGATTTGTATCTTATCTAGTGAGATAAATAAGCTGTCAAAGTAAATATGTTTTACAGATATTTCCGCTCCGCTGTCTGAGCTTCTGCTGGAGTAAGACCAGTAACGGGGTAACTACTTTTATCTGCGACACTTTATTGAGATAAAGGATGCTCTTTATTATGCCTAAAATACAGTGACGGGCAAAAAGTACGCACCATTTGGGAACAATTCGATGGATACAAAAAGTTTCAAATAATGGTACCGTTCATGTTTAGGAATATGTTGAAAATTAAAAAAAAAATTGTAGCTACTAGGCAAAAGTCACCGTATATGAAAATATGTAAATATTACCAAAACATTTTCGAACTTTGGAGCGATAATAATAGTTATTTATGGTACTAGTGTGTTGCGGTACATATAAGTCATGCTGGGAAATTTTCCCAAGTGACTTAAATGACGTAACACACGACTGCCATACAAAATTTTATCCAATTTTTTCATAGAATTTCGTTTTAATAATAAATAAAAGTAACTTAAAATTTCAAGTTGTCAATGTCAGAAAAAGTAATTTATCGAAATGAATGTATTTTTAAATATTACAAAGGATGCGAGTGTCAACCTAAATTGTGTCTGTAACCAAGGGTTGGCAGTAAACAAACAATATTTTTTGATTTGAAATCACATTGAAATCTTAAAACCAAGACTGAAAAAAAGGAAAATGTGGAAATTCCATCTGAAATTTTAGAAAAAGCTAATGCGGCTACTGCAGGCATCATTCCGGATAAATCAAAATCTATGTACAGCAAAGAACTGAAGGAATTTCAAGATTGGAAAATCCAAGAAGGGGTGAAAGGCGTAAATGAAGATGTCTTTCTGGCTTATTTTTTCAATTTAAGTGAGAAATTAGCTCCATCCACATTGTGGACTAAATATTCCATGTGGAAGTCAACTTTGAGAGTTTGCAAGAACATTGAAATTTCTAAATTCGGAAGACTAAGCGCAAATATTTTCAACCAAAAAAATCCAAGGTCTTAGAAAGAGAACAAATTTTTGCGTGAAGCCCTAGCCCTAGACCTTATAAACCTTATAAACTAAGTATATGCCCTAAACAAAGATCATCTTATGAATAAGGTAGGTTCTACTTAAATAAATTTGTTGTTTTTAGGTGGCGTTGATATTAGGAGTTTTTGGCGCTTGCCGTTGCGAGGAATTGACCCATCTAAACATAGACAATATAGAGGACAAAGGGCAGTATATCCACATCATGATTTCAAATACTAAAACGAACAAACCAGGAAGCTTCGCTGTGTTAAATGAAGGATTTTGTGTTAATCCAATTGAATTAATTGGAAAATATTCTAAGCTGAGGCCTCAAAATGTGCAGCATAAAAGATTCTTTTGCAATTTTCAAAACGGAAAATGTACACGTCAACGTGTTGGTATTAATAAACTATTAAAAATCCCTAATGTTGCTGCGCGATTTTTGGGCTTGACAGATTCTAATTTATATACAGGGCATGACTTGCGTCGTGCATCTGCAACTCTGTTGGCCAATGGTGGAGGGGATATTACAACACTCAAACGCCACGTGAATGGAAGATTATATAGGAGTCAAATTTCCAACAAAATTGATATTGCTAAAAAGGTATAAAGGGTGCAGACTCCTGAAGCAAGCACAAGCAAAGGGGCAACCTATTGTATAAATTTACCACAATCACAAAATGATTCCACTAATCCTTTGGCATCAAATTACGTAGGTTAGACTGTAAGTTTTTAGCATTTTAGGTTATTTGTTGACTTATACTTACAGTTTCAAATTGGTTTTCTAATAAAAACTAGAAAAGTGGGTTATAAAGTCATAACTTACTAGTGACTTATGACTTATAATTCACTAGTGACTTATAGGTCACATTAGTGTTGGATAAAAGAATTATTTCAGTTTTTTTTATAAAATATGTCCATTCATCAATCACACCAAAATAAAAAGAGTCAAAGTAATACCACAAAAAAAATACGAAAGTATCTTCTTTCGAAGGAAATCTGAAACTGGAAAATTAAATCCCCTGGCTCCGTAGCTACTAATTTCTTCACATTATTATTTTTATGGTGATATTTTGTGTCTTTAACCTGTCACCCTGTGGATGAAAATTCGTAAGAAATTTTCTTTTCGAAATGATTGTATAAACATCTTGTGTAAACATGATCTTGAGTGTAAACATTTATTGTATATCTTTTTTATTGTTTACATTAATTTCCCTTTCAGTATATTCATTTGAAACTGTTAAGAGATGTTTATAACTTAAAATTATTTAGTGGTATTCCATGTTTAAAGTGAAGTATGACCGCTTGTACTGAATTCACTCGTACAAATTACGGTATCGTAAAATGATTTGATACTGCCAAATTCTTCCTAAACCGTTGTTAATGTTACGATCGGTTTATTGATATAAACGCTGAAATTGTGATAAATTGATTTCACATAAATTGTCCGTTGTCTGGCTCCAATTGCAGTACTACACAATGAATCAGATAAATAGATTTTCAATATTTAAGGGTGTATGAGGTATTAGTTCATGCTCCGGTTCCGAGAATTTATTTCATCTAAAAACATTCCCTTCGGTAAAGTTTATATTTCAACAGTTTTATCAAATGCGAATAGGAATAGAATAGAAACGTATTTACGATGAGACAATAAATGTACGCGAATTAAAATATTCAAAATCAAATTTTAAAACATTTTTCGTACATTCAAAATTAATAGAAAAAAAGATATATTCGTTACTTTTGGGAGGTTCCCTTCTTGTATTTCCTGGAAAATAAACAATATGCGGTGGACACGATTTTCGAGATTTTTGGGAGGGTCTGTGTAATGTTAAACGAGTATTTGTATTTGTTACTTTTTTTAACGTAACACCCCATGTATTTTTCGATTTGAAATATGGGTACAATTTGCTTCCAAATGATATTTTGTAAAAATGTGTGCCAAATATGTACCTTAATATATCTTTTAAAAATAGTACAGTCCAATTATACAGGTCAACAAGGATCAAGAAACAGACACACTAATATGCATTCCCGAAGGATTGGTGCGCTGAATCCGAATCTGGCCACATAATTGCTATATCACGTCATGTTTTTGAGATATCCTAACCTAAAAGTGCAAAAAAAACACTGTTTCGTCATATTTGAGGTTATGTAGTAATGCCATCTATTGTTTTTCAAAAAAAAATGCATATAATTTAAAAGTACAAGGCTCCCTTTTTCGAATGCTGTTGAGTTTGCTCAAATATCTTTTTTTTTTTTCGTTGAGATATCATATGTTGAAATTTCTAAGTTCAGTTTCTTAATATGCGAAAATCTACTAAGGATCCGTTAGACGTCAAATAGTTGATTGCAGTTATTTATGTGATAAAATCACTATAATCCTTGTAATAAAGCTGTGGATGGTTTTACCAGTAATAAAACTTTTGTAGTCTCGAATTTTTTGAGTTTAATAATGGCGTGATTCGTGCAAAATTATCCGTAAGAGGAGAGTTGATTGGTTATAATATAGTGAACGTAATAACCGTAAAAAAATTTTGAGAAAATCTAAAATTAAGTCAATTGTTAAAGTTAAACTTAGGATACTACAATTTTTCACATACAATCAATTAACCGAAAAAATTTTCTTACTTTTTGAAATTAAGCAGATCAAAGAACGCCTAGGACATTGAAACTGTTCACACTAACTCAGCTTCTCTTTTCAGAAACACTTTTCCTGTTAACATTTTGTTATTATGTATTATTAATAAATCAGACATTTCTAAATTTCCAATTCTTATAGTGGACGTTTTGGGTGCATAAGATAATAATTTTTAAGATTTAGACAAGATGTAACTATGAAAAAACAAAACAATTACCAATTATAAAACAATTAGATATTTACACAATTTTCCACTTCACACAAGACGGTATCTGTCCATACTGTCTATGCTCATCCAACTAGACGAAGCGTAATAGTCGATGCACAGCGGACTGTGCATCCTATTAAGATAGCTGTTATATACAGATTAGGATATTGGTCTTTATACAACAAATCGTCCCTACTATACAAATGTAGTATAACGCCTATGACACAATTAATATAAGTAATATAACCTTTATGTTTATACTCATAGATGCATATGGTTTATTAAGCGCTTTCTATTTAAACTATATTTTATGAGTATGGAGATGAGTATTTTTTTTTTATAAAAGTTGTATATTTGTTATAAAAGTTTTAATAAGCGCTATACACATTGTTCTAGAGAAACATTTCTTTAAGAGCAGTGTAAAGTTATATCTGAAAATTTACCCATTTGTCATTACTATTTATTACATTTTTCACTTTTATTGCAGTATTCTAATAGTTTAATAACAATAAATCGCGTCTTTTTGAGGTACACTTTATTAGTTCTGTCGGCGTTAACCGCGAAGCCCCTAGACTTGGGCTAACTTCTCCTAAAACTATGGGTAATGGACTCATTCAGCAATTTTTTTTTATTTGCTTAACGAAAAGATATTGCGATTTTAAGATTCTCTGCAAAAAAATAGAATTTTATATCGTCTACAAGTCATCCAAAAAAATCAAACTGGCGCGCTGAGTATCCGCTGAACCGGCGGGTGTGACGTCACCGCATGGGAAACCGATTCCGCTAGCTTACGTATGTTGTCAGTCAGTCGGGTAGTCGGGTTTTAATTGCCTGTTAAGTTTCGATTGAGTACGTTAAGATACCGAATTTTGTTAGCAATATGGAAGACATAGAACAGAAAAAAATTACAAATATTGTATTGTTCCCCAGTGTGAGAGCTCTAGTGTGAAGACGCCTAAGAAAATAATAATGTCCCCGTAATTCTGTCGTGCAGATCTAAAATGGATATTCTATTAGTCTCTACTTTGATTTGTTTTTTAATATCTTTTATTTGAAAAATGACTTATTTTGAAAGCAACAAAATTACCCTGCGTAATTTAGATATGTAATAGATACGTTTGTATCCCTAGAAACACTATAGACTTGTGTTTTCCATTGCTGATTTTTTGTATGAATATTATACAAATACCCATAGGCACTAAGTATACTTATATAAAAATACATAGTAAATGTTATATTATTACTATATTTATAAATATTAGGTAGATTTTATGTAGTTTCCATGGGAATAAAAATAGTAATAAGAATTATGTATTTGATTAGGTAAATCTTTGAAACCTCTGACAGAAACGGTTTAGTCCAATTACACGTAAAATCCTTATCCTTATTTACCATCTATTCTTATTGTACAAAAACATCCAAACTTTCGCTACAAACGTACTTTAAAGAAGCTTTATACGTTATTGAAATGTAACCTTTGCATTTCCATTCCTCTCATCTCAGCACTGATAAAGTCGTAGTTTTATTAAAAATATCGATATAGATGCAGAAACTAATCTGGAAGTACAGCCAAGCCGGCCGACCATCCCATGCGGTGACGTCATTGCATTGCCACGGCTGAGACAAATATTCGCATTTTAAAAATCATATAGTTTGAAAACCGTGTATACAAAATAAGAACGTTTTTGAAAATTTGCTGAATGACCCCACTTTAATCCCTTGCCCTTTGTATATATCTAACGGTTATAAACCTGGAATCATTTCGACGCTTTAGTACGAAAACATGCATGCTATCTCAGATTTCGGTTGGCAAACATGCTGTATCAAATTTCAGTTGGAAAACATGCTATCTCAAATTAAGCTTGGAAAACATGCTAACTCAGATCTTAAAAACATGCTATCTCAGTGTGACTAGAAATTTAAGTTGGCACATTGAATGATTGAAACCGTGCATTTATAATAAACTTATATAATATATTTTTAAAAAAGTAAGGAATGTTTATGTTCAGGTACACTGTTTATTTAATTTTTTTATTCAACATTCTACAATTAATTTTGTTAAGTTACTGTTATAAACGACAAAATTGTTAATTAAAAAAATAGATTAATATGCAGTATGCTGCAACACGTACATTACTCGACGTTTTTTGAAATAACAAATTATAAAAAAAAATAGTGTATACCTTTTAATATATAAAAATGTTAAAAATTACTAAAAATTATTCGCTTTTTATTCATTCAAGTTTGGTTTGATATCAAAATTAATAGCTTACTCAAATCAGATTTATAGTCGCTACTCTTGATACACTTATTTTTCTTTTTCACAAAATCTGAGATGCACAATTTATTCTGAAAATAATTTTGTATACCTAAGGAGAACACAATAAAAATAATTTTATAGTGGACCAGGCTAGGCCACAAACTCCGGGTCCGAATCGTGCACCTCAATAAAAACAAGGTAGCCGCGTCCTTGCATAGACTTTGGAAATGAAATGCAGGTATGCGACACTTTTGTTACCGGTACTTTATGATCTGCTGATGATAAACATGTGTGCATGGGGAACTGTGGAAATGTGCACATGCAAATTATATGCACCCGTCGCGTCGCCGTCGCATCGATATATGTATACATATCATTCAACTTTATACATTGTACAGGGTGTCTCATAATTAGCTGCCAACCCTGAACAGGCCGATTCTACGATCAAAACTAAGTAAAAAATGAACATGGGTCCGGAAATGCTTCCTAAGGACACAGAGACCCATTGAAGAGGGAGGAATGGAAATCATTTTTTTGCAATATCTCTCAATCGCGTTGTGATAAATGAATGAAGTTTGGTATACACAGCTAAATTTTGATGAGCAATTTGATGGACTAATCCATTTATTTCCACAAGGTCCATTGGGGTGGGTACGGGGGGGCCCTTGGTACTTTGCGTGTGTAACTTTTTCATCTTTGACTTTTTAACAAATTGGACAGCAAATTCCGTTTTCCCGAACTGTTTTACGTTAAAAAGGTACTCTTGTTTCAAATCGTTATCTTTAACGGTTTCTGAGAAAATCGCTCTTGAATTAATCCCACTTTGGTCAATTTCATAGTAATTTAAACAAAAAATAATAATAATAATTTAATACGTAATCAGTAATACACATTATTGATGTAGAACAATTATGATATGATGATTTGTTTATGGCTTTTGCGATGGTAATGCTGCGCGGCAGAACGCGAGTACGGCAGAAGGTTTCCAAACAGAAGGCTGACATCAAGGAGGACATTCCTCACTGTATTCCGCAATTTAGCTGCAACCGTCACTTTTCGAAGGGATCATAAGATGGAAACTTAATTTTGATAACAGACAACAAGCTATTTTAAAAACTGTTCAAAAAACCCTCCACCTTCTCTGATACAAAGTCTTGCCCTACGTGTAACACTTCTCGAAGCTATTAAGATGCTAAAACGGTTTTGACGAATTTCATTGGCTGCATCATTGATACGCTGCAGCAATTCCTCACGGGTATCGACTTCGGTGGCGTAAACTTTTTGATTTAGATATCCCCAGAAAAAGAAGTCCAGCGGGGTTAGGTCGGGAGAACGCGGCGGCCAAGCTACCGGTCCGTGCCTCCCTATCCACCGTCCAGCGAAATTTTCGTTTAGGAAATTTAGAACATTGCGACCACTATGTGCCGGGGCTCCATCGTGTTGAAAAAACATGTTACGTCGTAAATTTAGAGGCAGATCATCGAGAATTTGGGGAAGATTTTCTTGAAGTAAGTTTAAATAAAGATTTGAATTGAGACGTTGTGGAATTTCAATAGGTCCAATCAGAGTGTCGTGAATTATTCCCGCCCATAAATTTATGGAAAACCGTTGCTGGAAGTTTGTTCTCCGAACAACATGTGGGTTCTCTTCTTCCCAATAATGAGAATTATGAAAATTTAATTTTCCATTTCGGGTAAAAGTAGCTTCGTCACACCACAAAATTTTGGAAGCTTGCTCGTTGTCCAGCGACAAAATCCAGCGACAAAATTGCATACGTGGCGCAAAATCTTCTGGTATCAAGCCATGTACACGTCGATAGTGATAGGCATGTAGACCTTGTCGCTTTAATATTCTTCCAACCTGAAATGTTAGTAGCACATCTAATCAATTCTGTTAAGGAAATCTTTAAGATATGTAGTACCGTTGGCCGAGGAACATTTATTTGCCTTGAAATGTTCCGTATGCTAGTCGTAGGATCTTGTTCAATAGCGTCAAGGACCTCCGCTTCCCTATTAATCCTGGGACGTCCTTGACCCGGTGCCTTTCGAAAAGTGGCGGTTGCAGCTAAGTTGCGGAATACCGTAGGGAATGTCCTCCTTGATGGCAGCCTTCGGTTTGGAAACCTTCTCCCGTACTCGCGTTCTGCCGCTGCAGCATTACCATCGCAAAAGCCATAAATAAATATCATATCAACTAACTCTTGTCCCGTAAACTCTTCCATTTTTTTCGCTTAGAACTATTAAATTGGCAATCGGGTTGACAATACTTTGACATAAGAATACCTTGATAATTTTGTTTAAATTACTATGAAATTGACCAAAGTGGGATTGATTCAAGAGCGATTTTCTCAGAAACCGTTAAAGATAACGATTTGAAACAAGAGTACCTTTTTAACGTAAAACAGTTCGGTAAAACGGAATTTGCTGTCCAATTTGTTAAAAAGTCAAAGATAAAAAAGTTACACACGCAAAGTACCAAGGGCCCCTCCCCGAACCCACCCCAATGGACCTTGTGGAAATAAATGGATTAGTCCATCAAATTGCTCATCAAAATTTAGCTGTGTATACCAATTTTCCTTCATTTATCACAATGCGATTGAGAGATATTGCAAAAAAATGATTTCCATTCCTCCCTCTTCAATGGGTCCCTGTGCCCTTAGGAAGCATTTCCGGACCCATGTTCATATGAACTTTTTTATTTAGTTTTGATCATAGAATCGGCCTGTTCAGGGTTGGCAGCTAATTATGAGACCTGTATTTATATTCTGGTTATTATGTTAACTCTATTAACAAAAGTAAAAGTAGTGACTATAAATCAGGTAAGTGCGCTATTAATTTTTATATCAAAGCAAACTTGTATGAATAAAAATCGAATAATTTTTAGTAATAACAAACATTTTTATATATTAAAGGTATAAACTATTTTTTTATAATTTGTTATTTCAAAAAACGTCGAGTAATGTACGTGTTGCAGCATACTGCATATTATTCTATTTTTTAATTAACAATTTTGTCGTTTATAACAGTAACTTAACAAAATTAATTGAAATATGTTGATTAAAAAAAATAAAATAAACAGTGTACCTGAACATAAACATTCCTTACTCTTTTAAAAATATATTATATAAGTTTATTATAAATGCACGGTTTCAATCATTCAATGTGCCAACTTAAATTTCTAGTCACACTGAGATAGCATTTTTTTACCTAAAGATCTGAGTTAGCATGTTTTCCAAGCTTAATTTGAGATAGCATGTTTTCCAACTGAAATTTGATATAGCATGTTTTCCAACTGAAATCTGAGATAGCATGTTTTCGTACTAAAGCGTCGATTTTTAAATATTATGCAATCAGGATTTACGCAACGTTTAATCGTCATGTTATTTCAGTTAAAATTAAGGTTTTTGAAATTATTTAATTCCGTTCAAAGACTACTGACCCGTCGTGCAGAGCTTTACGTTAAGATTTCAAATGAAAAGTCCTCTCAGACACATCCTTTCATCGGCAATTGTACATGTGTTGCTTTCAAGTTACACGAAATTTTCCAAAAGCAATGTGCGGTTGGTTCTAAATCAGCCGAATAAGTACAAAGCGGAATGGATTCAGCCACTGCAGCCAATAGAGGGTTTTCCCCGCTTCTCCCATTTTAACTGTGGGAAAGTCTCGGGATGGTGAATGTACGTAGATTCAACAAAAATTGATGTGAAAAGCGGCGCCTTTAAGTCGCGACGCTTTCAGCTGCGGCCCCGGAATGAATGGAGAAAATATCATCCCGATTTTTGCGGGATAGTCCGGTCAGAGCCAGTAATCAATACCATGGAATTTGTTTACGAACGTTGCGGTTGGATGTGCCCTTTTATGTGTTCTGTTTTATGAAACTAAGTGGGTATTAAAGACCAGACTGGAATTTTATTGAAGAAGTTAATGGATATCAGAAACCTTACGGAAAAGTTATATTTAAAGCAATTTTGTGCTGTAAGATATCAAGTAGACGGTTAATTGGTTTACCTAAAGACAGTCTAAAACAGATCAGCACAATTTTATTTTAAGTACACATTGGTAGCAAATGTAATATTGATACCAAAGTTTTAATAAGTTTTAATTAAGAACTGTCGCCACTGTTTTTTTTTAAATGTAAAAATTCACTTTATTTCTAAACAATCTGTCTGTGGTGGATATACCGAGAGATACTCATGAGGAGTTCCAGAATTTTGACGCCATTGAATATATTAGAAATTCTATAAGTTTATTTGATTTACAATTCCTTTTTATAGAAAAGAAAAAAGATAATTTTCAATATATATTTTTTCCCTAAAATAAACTTATTTCACAAAAATCATGTAAATTTTTTGTGAAACAAACAGTTTTAGAATTATTTCGATTTATTCAGCTGTGTGAATAGTTTAACTTAAGTTAAAAAATATGTTTTTTCTGTAACGGGAAAGAAGTTTGACATTTTATCTCTGTTGACAGGTAACAAAATGTCACCTTTTATGAAATTGCTTTTTTCCCCGGGAAAAAAGTGAGAAACAACAATATACATAAGTAAAGGTAGATAGATATTTAAAATAATTTTTGTGACGCTACTTTCGCTGCTTCTACTAACTCCGGTGGAGTCAGAGAAAACTCGGAATCAGACATTTTTTAACTTTTTATTACTCAAAATAACTACTAAACAACCACTAAGTTTGCAATTTTTAAATCAAATCACTGAATTAAATTGACAGATATTTGATTACTTTAAAGGTTTCCTTAGCAACGCAGATGTAATTGTCGCTATAAGTATAACAGCCTACCAATTTAAAACTTTAGTGACTAATATATTGTAATAATGTTTTTTCAATATTAAATCGTTGTTTTTCCCATCACAGAAAAGAATAGTGTATTATACACGGGAAAAAAGTAGATTTTACCTCTCGTTTTTTTGTCTCCCTCCGCTTCGCGTCGGGAGACAACACAACCTCGAGCTAAAATCTAGTACTTTTTTCCCTTGTATAATAAATATCTATTTTTTTGGAACACAACTGTGAATCAAATGAACTTGCCCAGTTGTCTCAGTTGGGTCGAATTTTTCAGGTTCTTACACTGTTAAAAAAGTTTCACTTAAATTGTCATTGGCGTCAGT
Source organism: Anoplophora glabripennis (assembly GCF_000390285.2). Taxonomy (NCBI): domain Eukaryota; kingdom Metazoa; phylum Arthropoda; class Insecta; order Coleoptera; family Cerambycidae; genus Anoplophora; species Anoplophora glabripennis. The sequence goes on along the minus strand of NW_019416232.1, from coordinate 1,310,261 downwards.
TACGATATGGCTCAATTTTTTAGATTTTATTTGGATAAAAGATTGCAATTTGTTTATTATAATGATTTTGAGTCGACTCATTATATTGCTACCTCAGGTGTTCTTCAGGGTTCCATACTTGGGCCCCTTTTCTTTCTACTATATATTAACGATTTGAATGAGGTAATTAGCTCTTGTAGACTTTTTTACGTTGATGATTTAAAGTTATTTTCTGTTATAGATAGCTTAGAGGATTGCTTGAATTTGCAGATTGATCTGGAACATAAAGACTCGTGGTGCTTAGAAAATTGATTGTATCAATCGAAACCATCGATCTATGAATTTGTATATAGCGTTGATCTATTTCGTTGTACCTCTTATTTAGATTGTTTGATGCAAAATTATCATTTAATGACCATATTTTTGAAAAGGCGAAAGAGGCATTCAGGTTCTATGGTTCTATAGTTCGCAATTGTAAGCAATTCTCAGATATTCGAGTTATTAAAACATTATATTTTGCTTATGTTCGCTCTAGACTTGAATATGGTGCGCTGGTATGGTATCCTTATTACAATACTCAAGAGTGGCAAATTGAAAGAATTCAAAAAAAGTTTTTTAAATATTTGGCTTACAAAGTTGATGGGATTTATCCTGAAATGGGTGCAAACTACGACATGTTAACAGGTAGATTTGGCGTTGAAACTCTAGTTTCTCGTAGAATTCGCATGTCACTCACTTTTTTGTATAAGCTACTGCACAACACCATTAACTGTGCTGATTTGCTTGCTGCTATTAATTTTTCCGTACCTAGAATAAATTTAAGAAATACTAATACGTTTAGACCTGCAACGCCAAATACTAGAATTTTATATAAATCGCCAGTATATGGCATGTGTGACAATTTTAATCGTTTGTGTAACTCTTGTGATATATTTTTTTGTCCATTACATACTTTATTGAACGCCATAGGCGATAAATACTATGTCTTCTGATGTCCTGCTTAGGTGTGTTTTTTCTCTTTTTTCTCATATTCTTTATTTATGTTTATTTAGTTGTATTATTTTGTAAATTGCCCTGTAAATGGGAATCTGTTGGGCAATAAAGCATTATTATTATTATTATACCCTATATTGTACGTCACGTATATGTAACAATTTAACTATATGTTTATTTAATCAAATATTAATCGAGACTTAGTATATTATTGTTTTTAATTACTGTAAACAAACTACTGCATTTAAACATAATTTTCACCAAAATAACCGGATTAACGGAGACATGTTCAGCACTACACGCGATTCACCATGCTACGAGATGACGTAATTAAGACAATGGAACAAAGACAGCTCACGGCAACCATAGAATGCGGTGGGGTCACTCAATGATGACAGTTACCCCGATTTAGGGACAATCTGGAGAATTTCTTTAACGAGTACCTATATTTGAGTGAAAGTACTCAGTTTTAGTTCAAATATCACAAATGAGTAAAATTATCAAAATATTGAGTGAAAATGTACTCAATAATTTCACTCATTGGAATCACTCCGTATCTTTATTGCTTTCACTCACACCTGTTACCTTCACCGCTGATTGATAAATGATATATGTATAACTATATCCATATTCAGTGAATTTTTGCATTTATTTTGTTACGTACCAAGTTTCATTACCTTGTGTCAAACACCCTTCCAAATCTTACGTGTTTGTGACATTTTTCAAAGATTTGAATATCCCGTGTTTTGCAAATGAAGTAATTTTGGACTAATTGTTTTACCAATTATATTTTGGACCGAAGATTATTTAGCGGCGTTCGTGCTTTTCGCGTGTTGGAGTAGACTTTGCGGAGCTCGTACGCTCGGAAAGGAAATATCGTCGAAAAACTGTTTTGGAGCGCCATTTTTCCAATATGGCGGCTACTTCCGGAAAAAAAAGAGGTGGCAAAGTAAAAATTCGGAAAGAACACGTCAAAATCTATAAATATACCAATTTTCAAAACTCCCCTAAAACTTCACTTGTAACCCCCTTCTTGAGCGCCAATTGATTGGACTAATACAAAATTTTCTTTATTTGCCATCGTGACATATAAAAAAATAAAACAGAGTGTTTCAGTTCGAGTGAAGCAAACTTTAACCACAAATAAAACTCGATAAATAATAATTCAGAATTGCCTTATTAAGCAAGTCACACTGTTTTCACTGTACAGGGCCGTATTGGTCGGTTGTTAAAATCATATTTCTTTACGAAATCTTTGGTATGCTTATAACAAATTGATTCAAATGTGTGTGGTGTACACATGTGCATAATTTACTGTAAAATTTACAAATTTTTGTAGGTCAGTGGCGTAGAAATGGGTAGTAAAGTGGAAATTTCTACTACAATGACCTAATAATCATTTGGGATTCATTTTTAGATTTCGTGGACAATTTTATATAAAAAGGTATACTTGTTAAAAATCGGTACAGAGTATCGTTTTACTGAAAATCTCACTTGAATGTGAGAACGTTCTTCTGATAAGAAAGACAAACACTAATATTTCAAATCATTAAAATAAAGTGACAGTTCCTGATGACAGATAAGTCTATTATTGCTTAATTGTTTTTTCATGGCAATCGTTGTGTACGGTTACTGTAATGAACGCACAGTGCAGATTTAAAATTAATATGTAAGTGTAATTTTTTAAAGAAATTATATCTGCTTGAAATAAACGGACCGTTGAATGAGCAAGGATACCTATAATTGCTTCAGAATGTCACAAATGAAATTTTAGAGGAGGTGCCATTGAATATGTTTTCTACCGCACTGTAGCGCAACAAAAAATTAACTCAGAGGGAGAATTCACCATATTACGAATGCAATAAATAATTTGCAAGGAATTGTGTTTAAAATTTACCAGTCGTTTCGCCGAAGTAATGACTTATTATTTAATATTGTTTTGAATTCTAAGCTAATGCGTGACATTATAATAATATTAATTTAAAATTTATTTCCTATCCTTAAGAAACCAAATGTCTTATCAGAAGAACGGTCTCCCATTCAAGTGAGATTTTCGGTAAAACGTTATATTTATACCGATTTTCAACAAGTATACCTTTTTTATGTAGAACTGTTTAGGGAATCCCAAATGATTGGGTTATTGACGTAGAAGTTGGGGTAAAAAAATCCCATTCCTACGCCACTGACCTACAAAAATTTGTAAATTTTACAGTAAATTATGCACATGTGTAAATGTTAACACCACACCAAATTTGAATCAATTTGTTATAAGCATACCAAATATTTTCTAAATAACATGATCTTAACAACCGACCAATACGGCCCTGTTCAGAGAAAACGGTAAGACTTAGACCCGTGCTTTACAAAGCTATTCTGAATTGTTTATTGGGTTCTATTTGTACTGAAGTACCCTGTATATAAATCATAGCTTGCATTGAGAAATATCTTACATACCTTTTTGTTTTCAGGTAAGACCATTCACCATCTACGTAGGATGTGAAATAGGAATGTGGAGACTATGTAATTTTTTTATATTGACATTCCCAGGAGGTTCACAGGAGGTTTGTAATTTGAAATATCAATCAACTGAATGAACGCAAGGAAAATTAAAATGAAATCATAATATACTGTTGCATTATGTTAGGAATTTATATGATTTAGCTAAGTTTCAGAAAACAACATTACCAAAAATTCATAGATTGGGCGATATATACACTAATTTGATAACATTAAAGACTTTTTTTGTAATTTGTTATGCGTCCCTTCATTTTGACTGTAATATTTAATGCATAATAATCTTCATTAAGTAATATATAAGAAAAACTGTAATAGCAGTAGAACTACATTCTTAGGCATATGAAGTTAGCTTCACAATAATTGTCGAAGTACCTACCCCTTAAAATTTAATGATGCCATTTTTACAACAGGATTAAGGATTTGATTTCACTCAATTCGATGAACTTATTATGAAATTAGTTGATGATAAATACAGTTATTTTCTTTATATTTATGTTTGCAAAATTAATTGAAACATTTTCGAGCCATTTTATGGATATGTTTGAAGTATTTATTTATAGTCTTTGTCTTATTTCATAATAATTTGTATACTATCCAAACATAAACATAAATTAACCAAAAATAAAGGAGTAGAACTTAGAAAATCCGTATATTTTTCAAACACCAAATATTTAGAGACCTTTAAGATATATGTCTACCGTAACATTTATAACTTTTTCAAATCCACCGGGCTAGAAACGTAAAGATGAAGAGTCCGAATAAATGATTCATAGCTCAATTTACAATATCTATAAGAGTCCCGGCGTAGAGTAGCTGCTGGGAGAACTTGTGATTAATACGGGTGGAAATTTTTAAAAGGCGACCATGAAAAGTCTACTTTATGAATAGTGGTTCCTTACAAAAGGGAAATAATATTTAACGTCGCATTCCACCCAAGATATACGGTTTCTCATTATAGGATTCTTTAAGTTGGAAATGATGTAGAGTGAGAATTGCATACATAAAAATGTCACATTTATTTTTTATCTGACCTAAATGAAAACGATTTGTAAAATAAAGTCCTATCAGCAGAATTAAATATTTTCAGTGACGAAAATCGTAGTTTTGCGACATTTTAGGCAGTCTAACTAACAAGTTTCTGAAAGAAATGTAATGTTTACTGTAACTGCAAATATCCAATCACATTATTGGTAGCGTATTCACTGGACCTGTTAATTACGAGAAGTGTCAAACGCCATAATTTATATCTGTCAGAGCGTACATGGTGGCCTCATTTCGACACTTTTGAAAAAAATTGATGGCGCACGTCGATATCTGGATTCACTTGAGAGCCACCAATTTTTTTATTAGCTATTTTTTATTTTTCTAGGAGTTCCTATAAAGTTTTTGGAGTAAAATACAGTGGCGTACGTAATATGTATTCCTATATAGCTTCTGTTTCTTCAGTTATAACCCAAACTATTTTGTAAATTTGATTGTGCTGAATTGTGCAACTTTTTGCAGTCGAGAATATAAAGTAGATAACTATAAAAAATAATTATTTTATTTCTTTCTTGATACATTCCAGTGTGCTATGCATTCTCAGAAACATCTTTGACACTATCAAAAAACGGTCAAACTACAAAATCGAGAAATATTATTTTTGCATAAATATTATTTGAAAATAAATTTTATAAATACATATTTCAATATGATTGAATTGTACTGGGTGACACCGCATGCTCTTATTTTTTACCTAAAACATAAAGTCGCTAAGTCTAGTGTTTTTTTAGTATTTTTTTATTTGTAGAAATTTTGACAAAAAATTTATTCAACTGTATGTCCCTACTTTAAAAACAGTAAACCTGTTGCATGTAGCTAAAAATGCACTATTCCAGAGAAAAATGGATTTCTATTCAACTGAGATTACCTTGAAGTATGGCCCAATAATTTCCGGGCGCCCTCTGTATAATCCGCCATTTTTGAAGCAATAATTTATCTACTTCCTCTAATAGCATCTTTTTTACATTTACTTTCATGACAATTTTTCATTAAACTTATTTTCGCATATGTGCGCCCACTTTCTGAAATAAATAAATAAATAAATAAATAAATAAATAAATAAATAAAATGAGAAACCAACTTGCTTTCACCCTTCATGAGGCACATGCATATACTAGGTACTGAGATTTTAAGGTGTGCCTAATAATAAATTAATTTATAATTGTGAATGTTGAAATTGCCAAAAATTAAAAAAATTAGACAATTCAAATAATGATTGTTTAAAAAATACTATTTTAAAATTATTACTATCATTTTCTAAAATAGTGTCTTGAGTTTTCTGCATTTTTTTAATTAGACAATACTGATGATAATTTCAAATTTTGATATACAGGCTGTTACAAATTCGCTTCTCACTACAGGGATCTCGAAAACGGTAAGAGATACAAACTAGCTTAAATGGGGGCAAAGTTGCGTAATCAGGGGACCAACATTATGCCTCTAAAAAATTAAGGCTAACATTAGTTTTCGAAATATTTGAAAAAAACCGATGATGTGATATTGAAAAAAAGAACACTTTCTTATGGCCACTTTTTGCCCTTTATCGAATGGCATAATCAATTTTTATATGTAACGTTTCGTCTCTCCAGGACCTTCATTAACTTCATTTATTTAAATATGATCCTAGAAATTTTATTCCATTTTTTGTAAGCCTTCATGATCCCCAATACTGTACTGCCTCAGCCCGAACCATATTCAGACGTTTTGTCACGAAAAATTCATCTTCATTGTATTCGTTTCAAATTTATCTAAATTTTTATTTAGATTTCTTTGTTTATTGAATTATCGTACACTGTAAGTGTCGTTAGACCCTGTGAAATCCGTCTAGTTATTTAAACTATTAGGTACCACCACGCGTTACAATAAAAGATTTATTATTATTAACTATTACCATCATGTTCATACATAACTCAATAAGTTGTTGCGTCAAAATTAAAACATTATTATAATTTTACTTTTATTATGACAAATTAATTCTTAAAAATGCATATGAACAACCAAAGCGCCAACTGAATATTATTCTTTAAAAAAATTTCAATAAATATTCAAAAACATTTTCGTTTTGGCAAAGGTTGAAAATGAAGATCAGCGTAATATTATCGGAATTTATTATATCTGTAACCGCAACTGTGAAAGAGCATGTCAGATGTATTTGTATGAATATCCTGAAAAAAATAGATTGGAATTTGTTTGAATTTTGAGCACTCGAGAAGCCTAGAAATAACTATGGACACGGGAATAAAACTAATAATTTTTTATTTTAATGCGTGGTGGTAATAGTTTAAATAATTACATGGATTTCACTGGGTCTAACGACACTTACAGTGTACGATAATTCAATAAACAAATAAATCTAAGTAAAAAATTTAGATAAATTTGGAACGAATACACTGAAGACGAATTTTTCGAGACAAAACGTCTGAATCTGGTTCGGACTGAGGCAGTACAGTATTGGGGGTCATGAAGACTTGCAAAAAAATGTAATAAAATTTCTAGGGTCGCATTTAAAAAATTAAATTGATGATGGTCCTGAAGAGACGAAATGTTACATATAAACACTGATTATACCATTCGATAGAGGGCAGAAGTTGCCATGAGAAAGTGTTCATCTTTTTTCAATATCACTTCAAACAAGGCTGAAATGAAACAAACACGGATTTCCAAAATTTTGGTTTTTTCAAATATTTCGAAAACTAATCATATTAGCCTTGATTTTTTAGATGCATAATGTTGGTCCCCTGATTACGCAACTTTGACCTCATTTAACCTAGTTTGTAGCTTTTACCGTTTTCGAGATCCCTGTAGGTAGTGAGAAGCGAATTTGTAACAGCCTGTATTTATAGCATATAGCAGTACATTTTTTTGTCCAGAATTAAAAAAATCGTAATAATTAATAGTTAGAACCACCGATAATTATAAAATAATCAAATATGCTTTATTATTTTTTCAGTTCCCTATAACATATTTTGCTATTGAGTCATATCTGAATTCAAAATTCTACAAAATTCTACAAAGCTTTGATAATAATGTGTTTCTTTCTCTCATGATAGTCAAAATATCAACACTAAAATATCCAATTTCAAATACAGTTTTATGTAGTTCTGTTAATTAGTTTAAAAATATTTAAAATGAATATAAAAATAACTTTGATAACCTTTAAAATCGTTCCTATGTTTTTTTTTTTTGTTTTTTTTATAAAAATAACTTTGATAACCTTTAAAATCGTTCCTATGTTTTTTTTTTTTGTATAACTGTTGATCTATTATACATATATGTATATATAACGATACATTGCTTGTCGAAATATTTGATAGGTTCGATAAAAACTATTTGGGAGGACAATTTTCGGTGCAATGTTTGCTTTCAAAGAGTAAATATCAATAACATTTTAGGATATAAGCAAATAAAAGTACTGAAATTGTTATAAATTTTTAGTTAGCTTTGTACTAGCTACAAAAAATTGAGAACAAAAATTTAATTGCAAGGGATATTCTGATTTCATTTCTCTAAAACTTTTTTTTGTAATTAGTTCGAATAATACGCCTATTTTAATCAAATGTAAAAGATGCTGTAGAACTAAATACAAATATCTTTAATCTTTAATTAAAAAGTAAATACAATTGAAACACTTCCTTGTACTTACATTTACTACAGTTCCGACTGTTTTTCTATTCAAATAAAGAATCCAATGCCGCGACTGTAGACTAATTTATTCTGCCTCTCTGGCGTTCAGACTGTGCCCTTACAATAAGTAAATTTCCTTACAGCCTCTCTCATTTGCAACTTAGACTGTGAGAATCGATTAAACTATTTTCTTTCCCGGGGACCCCCCATTGATTTATTTTGCATAATTTTGTAATTATTATCTTCCCGTGCATTTATTCCACACAATACTGCGGATAAATTCAAATTTTTTTTGGATTCTTGTATACTGTAATTAATTGTGAGTGAATCTATTCAGTGAAATTATTGAGTACGTTTTAACTAAATATTGAGCAGATTAAATACATTAATAGAAATATCTTCGACTATAATAGTTTTGATGCAACAGTTATCCAAATTTAATAAGAAACAAAACAGTTATACAGAAAATTCGAAAAAAAATAGATTAAATTAACTTGTGAAATTCTCTTTGCAAGAAGTACCCAAATCCAAGATATTGACCTCTATTTCCTGGACACCCTGCATGGCGCATAATTAATTTCAAACTCCTGTATATTCAAATTAATTATTTGTGAGTGATTTTTTTCACTCAATATTAAAAATAAAGCTCAACAATAGTTAAATTTAAATCATATTAAAGGATATCTTGATCTTTCTTACATGCTCAGAACAGAGAAGAATGTCACTCACTCGATTGTCGTCAGAAACTCACATCTGAGTAAAGTTACTCACATCTGCTGCAATACTTTCACTCACAAAATTTCAGTTGTACTCATACTAATAGAGTGAACATTTCACTTATTCGGGTGTGGACAGAAATTCATACATTATTGAGTGCAATTTGAGTGAAATTTCACTCAATTTTATTTGCAGTGTACGTTTTTTCAATGACATTCGCAGAACCTATAATTTAAAAACCTTCCTCTACAAAGAGAGTACATGGAGAGAAATGTGTTGACTATTTTCTGCAATTACAGTGTACTCTAAATTGCCTAAAATTGTATCAAGAATAACTTGTGCGAATGAGTAACATACAGTTGGAATAACAATTGTGCAGTTAGTACATTAACATTTTGTAAATTTTAAGTCGTTATAGTTAATTTTGAACTTTCAATTTTCTGCATAAACTGTGGAAATTGATAAAAAAAATTTTTAATGTCTTCATCAGTTTATCCCTTTTTTATATGTAAATCTAACCCATACTTTATATATTCAAACTCGTAGGATTAAATACGTTCATGGTAAGGTATTTTTTCTTGAAACACAGAATAAGTGAATTTCCTCCCGCAATTTCTCATCTTAAACCTAAAGCGAAAATCGATCATTTTCCGTCCCAAAGCGTTTCCCTTAAATTTCTTCCATATATTTTTATAATGGTTATCCCAATAATTTCCCTAAACTCACTTATCTGAACGAAAATTCTTTTTTATTTTGTTATTCACATTTTTAGTCAATACTGCCTTTTACTCACTAAATTTTCACATGCAGACGTAAAAGCTTATTATAAAATTTCTAATATCTATGTTTCTAGCTAAGAGTTAAGAATAAATTGTAACTATTACGGTTTGAAATTGGGTCAATATAAAGCAGCAAACAAAAGTGTCAACTTGGAAATTGTTTCTTGGTCTTGTACCTGCATTCTTATTGTTACCTGTAAAATAGATTAAACTATTCTCTTCGCTTGGAATTTCTCACAGCTCCACCACTTTTGTGTGTTTATAGTCGCCTTACGACTATTGTTATTGTTATTGAGATTGGCTTGTCTAAACAAGTTAAATAATTTATAGGTTATTATCCCGATAACCCCGTATAATATCAATTACACCGTCGTTTATATTTTTTGTTGAAGCTCAAATACCTTTCAATTTACTGTGTTGTCTTAAAGTAATAATTATTCTCATGAGAAAGTTTTTTCCACAAAAATTCCTTGCTGTTCTCAAATTTGAATATTTTTCTTAATTTGGAATTTATGCTGGCATTTCATGACAACTAATATATTGTAAACCTAATATTTTTAAGTAAAAAATTGTCGTCCAATAATTACTAAGTTGGACATGTTCGCTTCCAGTTAAAATTTATAACTTTGGGATTGTATCGATATTCCTGCATTTTACGACATAGAATTACACATTTTTAGGCAGATAATTTCAAAACCTAGTTATAGGAAAGATAACATCACTATTTTTGTAACTGAATGACATTCCAGCAAATAGATTGTAAAATTTATATACGATTCCGAATTTGCAGAAAGCCAAATGACGCGTGAGTAGGGGATGAAACAAATTAAGATCGGTATCGTACGGGATATCCAGATTGGGTGTCTATAGTTGAATTACTTTACTCCATTCCCTGCATTTTGGGAATAAATGTTTGCTTAGTCTCGATAAGTTAAACTAAACCAATTTCGCTTCTAGAGGGGATTTGCCATTGATTGCAGTGCATAAAACGCCGTCTGAATTGCTCTTTTTATTACTTACTCTGTAGCAATAAGGGGAACAATTTGTTGGTATCAGTAAAATCAGCCGAATTGCATATCTTATGTTTGAAACTTGTTATATACTCAATTTTACTTTTTTTAATATGTACAGTGCAATGGGCTTTAACTATAACAATATTAACTAGAAATATCAGTTACATTATTACTATAGCTAGCTTACTATACGATTTTCAAACTAGGTATCAGTAATATTAAGTCTTTCCGAAGTCAGTTGGACATGTAAAAAACGCCTGGAAATAAAATATAATGACATTCATAGGCGTCCCTAAAAATATTTTCTGCTGAAGGTGAAAAATTATAATAATTTTTATATAATGTGTAGAAAATGTCTATTATATGTTCATTTGGCCAATAACATATTTTAAGTATTTATGTCCTCAAACAATTTTATTATATTGATGGTAAATTTTGTCTCCAAAATGCCATGTTGTAATAATATTATTTCTCCCTTTCGCAATTGTAATATCAATGATTAATAGAAGGTGCCTATAGTAAATTAAAATTACCTGAATCACACCAAATTCCGCATTGCTGCACTGCACTGCTGGACAACTTGTCAACAGCTGAGATTTATTGTCCAGTGGCCCGATGCAGCTGTGTTTGTATTTCTTTTGCCCGCGCTCGCATTCTTCAACTGGGTGTATACATTTCTACCACCTCCACGTTTAGTTCAACCAGGCCTGTATATGGGTATGGGTAAATAAATATGGGAACAAGTTTTTCAAATATTTCAATGCCGAGTTGCTGCGTCAGCGACCGAACCTGGTAGATACTATCAACCTCTTGGTTCTTCAATTGATATCGGAAAGACTATACATATACATTCTAAGTACGGGGAAAACAGAGACTGAATTCAAACTTACGTTAATAATTGGATATTGTAACAAATGTTTTTAGACTTTAGATCATAAATAATAGTTTAGTATTTAAAAAGTAATGTTAATGTGTACAGAAATCTATTCACTAATACTAATAACTTAGTATCTTAGTAGATGTTTCAAGGATTCTAAATATAGTATGTTATCAATATAGGGATAATCATTTGTAGAAAAAAGTAATACAATTTGTTTGATTGGGAATTAAGGCCAATATAACTAAAAAAATATATATTACAATTTGAGAGTTCTACTAGCTCCGTGGAGTTTTTCAATTTTACTTTTTTTTGACAAAGTGTATTAAATTCTCAATGTGTCCCTTAAGTTAGTTATTAATTCTACATACAGAGTATTGCGCTTAAATGTGATACAAGCCTGTAACTTCTTTATTTTTTGACTGATTTAAATTTTTTTTATGGAATGTAGGGTAAAAAAAACCCTATCTAACTGCGATACTGCTGTTTTTTAATTAATGCAATATACGGCTAACTAGTACTCGTCTGAAGATGTATCGAATTTGATGAAACTTGGTAATAAGACATTTTAAGGGATGACGAATGAGAATACGTAATCTGTTTTTTGCAAAAAAAAATCGCTAATACCAATTAGCTGTTTTGACGTCAAAAAATGCGTCCTAATTGGCCGAGAATAGCATTAATAAAAACAGCAGCATTACAGTTTTGTTATCCTACATTCTAAAAAAATTTTTTAAATCGGGCAAAAAATAAAAAAGCTACAGGCTTTTATCACATTTAAGCGCGACACCCTGTATATTAATCATTAACAAAATTTTCTAAAACACGTTCTATTATCATTAATTTTAAGGGCCGTTTTGCAGCTTCAACGGTTTGATCGATGCTTCTGCTATTGAATATTATTAATGCATTCTAGATACTTACAATTAAAAGAAGCTGTCCAATTTTATAAACAACTGTGTAGCGTGTGTAACAATTTTCAACAACTCTGTTATATGTCATCGATGTATGAGCAATATTATTTTTTCAATAATTCAGTTAGGAAATCTTTTTCATCCAAGAGACACGAAAAAGGACAAAAATAATTAATTACTTTTTTAATAAATCAGAACAGCTCAAAGGACTAAGCTATGACATTTTGCTAAGAACTAAGAGATTTATTATCTTCTCTCATAACGTCATGAAATGGAACGAATAAGCCACAGTCCACAGTTGCTAGCAAAATGTATTTAAATTATCTGGTAATACCTATTCTGTACATTGTGTTTGTTTTTCGTATTAGTTTTACGTGATTTTTTTATTACAAAACAAAAGGCGTGTAAATTACGAACTGAGAAAATAAATCTCTCAGTTTGAGATTGTGTTGTACTAGCATTCGGAATATATTTTTTGTTTGCGTATATATAAATAAATTATTCTTGATTTTCTTTTCCGATGCAATAAAGGCAGTAGATGATTTTAAAATTATATAAAAGTACGTGTGTCATATTTGAAAATTTGCTTCGTAATTATAATATTTTAAGATACAGATCTAGATGCTCCAAGTCGAATCACAATTTCATTTACGTAAAAGTCACAACTCTGCCTTAAAAATGGTTTGGATAAATGAATCAATAAGTAAAATATTGCTGAATTGCAATTCATATTGCCTATTCCCTTTTGCCGAACTCCGCAAATTACGAAGCAAATCGGTAATCCGTTCCCCATCTCCATAGCTTAAAAAGTATACGCTTCCGCTAGTTTGTTTTTATTGTTGAAGTACATTAAAGGAATATCACATATGATAAAACTACTATTTTATTATTTAAGTATAATAAATAAGTAATTGTACAAATGGAATCGTTTTCTTTTCTGAAAAAAATAGCGGCGATCATATGGTCAAAGAGCCGCAGGTTACTGACCCCTGGTCTAATGTATCATTACCCGAAGGTAATGGATTTGAACCTCTTAAATGTGGCTGTACTTAAGGGAAGTGAATAGGGAGGCAACTGTGCGAAGATAGCTTGTGAGAGATTGACATTAGTTGACGTTTTGACTCTAATTAGTGAATTTCTCCAGATTTCCCTTGTTGCTGAACGGGATAATAGTAGTTACTCGTATACAGAGAGTTTCAGTTCGAGTGAATCAAACTTTAACCACAAATAGAACTCAAGAAATAATTCAGAATTGCCTTATAAAGCAAGGGTACAAGTTTCACCGGTTTCAATGTACAGGGCCGTATTGGTCGGTTGTTAAAATCATATTATTTACGAAATTTTTGGGATTCATTTTTAGATTTCCTAAACAGTTCTACATAAAAAAGGTATACTTGTTGAAAATCGGTATAATATAACGTTTTACCGAAAATCTCATTTGAATGGGAGATCGTTCTTCTGATAGGACATTTGGTTTCTTAAGGATTTAACAAAGACATAATAAATTTTATCTATAATGATCATGAACGGCTTGGATTCTATTATAGTTATCTAGTCTCCATTCTCGTTGATTCAGGTGATAATTCTGCAGATGAGGACGACGAATGAATATGAAAATTATTAAATAATGGTGTTTTTACTTTTTTTCTTGTAAACACAAATTTGTTCCAAATATGTTTCCTTTTATCGAAACCTTCTATATTCTCCTTGAATTAAGAGTAGTACGATTGCGTTTGAACTAGGAGGCCCGTTGACCATAAATGGACCTCACTCACGTTTTCCAATTCCTTAAATGTAACCTGGACATACCAGGTAATCATAAAATAATTGAGGTGTATGAAGTTGATAGCAGGCACCAGCGCGCAGTTAGAATAACGTTTTCAACTTTTTTAGCGGAAAGTCCAGAAATGCCATTTTTTTTTCAACACAATCTGACGACGTTATGGATTGTCCAGACTTTATAGTTATTATGCATATTTTTAGGAAATTTTGTCTACTTTAATTTGGTATATCATAGTTATAGCTTAGTTTTCGAGTTATAGTCAAAAACTGCAAAAATTGCGAAAATTTGAGGTTTTTTGCAATTTTCCTTGTGAAGCCTGGCGAGGTGGCAAACCCCAGATTCGGATTCAGCACCCCAAAAGATATATAGAACCGGTGAGAAAGTATAGTGGTGCTGAAGAAAAAATATAGAGGAAGTAAATTTGCAATAAATAGCGCATTGATTATACAGGCTGTTACAAATTCGCTTTTCACTACAGGTATCTCGGAAACGGTAAGAGGTACGAAGTAGCTTAAATGGGGGCAAAGTTGCATAATCAGGAGACCAACATTATTCCTATTATGCAGGGCTACCATGATTAGTTTTCGAAATATTTGAAAAAACCGAAATTTTGGAAATCCGTTTTTGTTTCATTTCAGCCTTGTTTGAGGCGCTATTGAAAAAAGAAGAACACTTTTTCATGGTCACTTTTTGCCCTCTATCGAATGGCATAATCAATTTTTATACGTAACGTTTCGTCTCTAGGACCATCATCAACTTCATTTTTTTAAATACGACCCTGGAAATTGTATTACATTTTTTGCAAGCCTTCATGTTCTCCAATACTGTACAACTTCAGCCCGAACCAAATTCAGACGTTTTGTCTCGAAAAATTCATCTTCAGTCTATTCATTCCAAATGTATATACATTTTTTCCTCAGGATCATTTTCATTTTTTGTCATTTTTTCATTTTTTTTTTTTGTCATTTTTCCTTATGGAGTTATCATGTCGTTAGACCCTATCCATCTAGTTATTTAAACTATTACCACCACGCATTAAAATAAAACATTTATTATTATTAACTATTACCATCACTTCGTCATACATAACTCAATAAGTTGTTGCGTCAAAATTAAAACATTATTACAATTTTAATTTTATTATGACAAATTAATTCTTAAAAATGCATATGAACAACCAAAACGCCAACTGAATATTATTCTAAAAATTTCAGTAAATGTTCAAAAACATTTTCGTTTTGGTAAAGGTTGAAAATGAACATCAGCGTAATATTATCGGAATTTATTATATCTGTAACCGCAACTGTGAAAGAGCATGTCAGATGTATTTGTATGAATATCCTGAATAAAATAGATCGGAATTTGTTTGAATTTTGAGCACTCGAGAAGCCTAGAAATAACTATGGACACGNAAAATGAAGATCAGCGTAATATTATCGGAATTTATTATATCTGTAACCGCAACTGTGAAAGAGCATGTCAGATGTATTTGTATGAATATCCTGAAAAAAATAGATCGGAATTTGTTTGAATTTTGAGCACTCGAGAAGCCTAGAAATAACTATGGACACGGGAATAAAACTCTAATAATTTTTTTATTTTA
The DNA here is from genome assembly GCF_000390285.2 of Anoplophora glabripennis. Classification (NCBI taxonomy): domain Eukaryota; kingdom Metazoa; phylum Arthropoda; class Insecta; order Coleoptera; family Cerambycidae; genus Anoplophora; species Anoplophora glabripennis. The sequence goes on along the minus strand of NW_019416232.1, from coordinate 1,294,421 downwards.
ATGCGTGGTGGTAATAGTTTAAATAACTAGATGGATTTCACAGAGTCTAACGACACTTACAGTGTACGATAATTCAATAAACAAAGAAAGCTAAGTAAAAAATTTAGATAAATTTGGAACGAATACACTGAAGATGAATTTTTCTAGACAAAACGTCTGAATCTGGTTCGGGCTGAGGCAGTACTGTATTGGGGGTCATGAAGGCTTGCAAAAAATGTAATAGAATATCCCGGGTCGTATTTTAAAAAATGTAGTTGATGATGGGCCTGAAGAGACGAAACGTTACATATAGAAATTGATTATGCCATTCGATAGAGGGCAAAAAGTTGACGCGAGAAAGTGTTCTTCTTTTTTCAATATTACCTCGAACAAGGCTGAAATTAAATAAAAACGGATTTCCAAAATTTCGTTTTTTTTTCAAATAATTCGAAAACTAATCATGTTAGCCTTGATTTTTTAGAGGCATAATGTTGGTCCCCTGATTACGCAACTTTGCCCCCATGTAAGCTAGTTTGTATCTCTTACCGTTTTCGAGATTCCTGTAGTGAGAAGCGAATTTGTAACAGCCTGTATATGTTATATCTACATACCTCTTCTTACATCCATGGTGTCCCCAAGTTCTGGTTATTGCTAAATAATATTAAATATCACAGTTCAATTTAATAATTTCCCATTGGAATAATATTTCATTGCAAATTATTTCTACAAATAGTCGCAAGGCATTAAAGATTTACTTTTAAGTCGAATTGGATTGCCTCTTGGAATATTCATTAGTATAAAAGAATATTTCTGCTTTATGCATACTTTTAAGAGTATTCCTTTGTCTGAATGCAAACTTGAGGTCACGGAATTCCTTATTTAAAATCTCATTTAAATTACAAGTGCGGACCAACTCATTTCGAAACAGAAATATTTTTTAATAAGGCCTCCTTTATTCGTCCGTACCCTTTTATTTTTATAGGGTACTTAGTATTTGAACGTTACGCAGAGATCTGAATGATTTGCAAGCGCTCATCTATTTTTAATGCCAAGTTAACTTGATATTGTAGGAGAACGGAGTCTGACGCGGTTAATTATACCTATAGAACAGTTGGCTTTGCGCTGAGTTCAATTAATGTAATTTAGCAAATCCATTAGAAAATTGGGGATCTTTTCCTGTAATAGTCCGTAAGAGGTTGAAGAAGCTTTCGAAATTAATGCTATTAGCACTGCATTGATTTTCTTATCTGTTTTAAGTACTCCTCAACTTTCGCGTTCTTTCATCGTTTTCTTTACAACTTTCCTAATAAACTTCCTTGGCATCCCTTTATGGCAGATATCAGCGAAGCGGAAAGTTATGTGGTAAGACCTGCAGGTTCCATCTGGCATATATATTTCTTAAAAGGAGATACAAAGGAACAGGAAAGCTAGTGTTATCTGGTGGATGCTTATTTTTGAAAATGTATAAATTGCGTAATTAAAATCCTTGGCCAAATTATAATGACAGACCTTTTTAAAAAAAGTTTTCTTAAATGTGGGTCTGCAGTCGACATATCTAGGAAAATCTAAGCATCTATTGTATCCGTTTAGTACCTGTTTGTACCAATTTTATTTGCAGTAGTACCACAAATCCTTGGAGATGAGGGATGAACAAATAAATATGTATATAGAATTCATGAAATTTGCCTGGCGTGAAAAGTGCAAATGGATATGGGTTCGAAATCGTTAGTACCCATTTGTACCATTTTTGTTTTTGTTTGTACCTCAAATAATGGGATGAATAAATTTACAAAAATCATGAAATTTGCGTGGCGTAAAAAGTGTACATGAATATGAATTCGTAATCGTTAATACCTATTTGTACCACTTTTTAGCTTTGATAATACCTGCACACACAGAAGATGCAGACTCCGTTAGTGCTACCCACTTTGATGCGAATAATTAATAGAACACACTCTTTGTCAAAGTTTGGCTTCTAATATTTAAAATTGGCGATTTTAATTAATAGAATATCAGGCACAGAAAAAAGTCCAAACCCAAAGACCTGACATATTATTTCCGACGTATTTTGATGAGTTGAAAACGATACCGTAATCACAAATGGAGACTGTTTTAAGTACTTAAGGGAAAAGTTTCCTCATCTTTTAAATCCAATAATAAAAGAAGGAATTTTTTATGCTCCACAAATACGTAAAATGCTTAATGATATTTATTTCATTTAAACACAAATAGTAAAGAAAAAGATGTATGGTTGAGTTTTAAAGAATATGTAAAAATTTTCTTGGGAATAATAAAAGTGAAAAATTCGAAGAAATAGTTAAAAAAATGGTTAGCAACTTCAAGAGTCTAGGCTGTTTAATAAACGTGAAGTTATATAACCTCGATTCACACCTCGATTACTTTCCAGACAACCTTTAGGATTTTAGTAAAGAACAGGGCGAAAGGTTCCATCAGGACTTCAAAGTAATGAAAAAGCAATATCAAGGAAGATGGAACGTAAATATGTTAGGTAACTATTGTGGAATCTGAAATGGAATATACCGGAAACTGAAGACGCAAAAAAAGAAAAAAACAACCTGTTCGGAGATCATCTGAAAACAAAAGAATAAGACTCTAGAAGCAAAGATTAACCATAATCTCATTGACTAAATTGAGCGATTTTTGGATCCATTTTTACCCTAAATATAGATTTTACAGGATACTGACCGCTTGTGCCTAAATTCTGACTACGGTATCGTTTTCTGCTGGTCAAAATACGTCGTAAATGTTACGTCAGATTTTATGTAGAGAAAAATCAATTTTGGATTGTGATTGCACTATTTTTGGGTTCGTTTCATCATAAATATAGATTTTGTATGATGGCGCAGTCGTGCATAATTTCTGACTACGGTATCGTTTTCAGCTTATCAAAATATATCGAAAATGATATGTCAGATCTTTGGGTTTGAACTTTTTTGTGTGCCTAATTAATTAAAATGGCCTTAAATATTAAGAACCAAACTTTGACTGAGAGTGTGTTTTATCGATTATTGGAATCAAAATTATTTAGTAACACTACCGGAGTCTACATCTTCGAACCCGAGTTTTTTTGTGTGTCGGTGTAATTATTTACTCGGGAACGTCGTACAGAAAATCTAAGCGTGGTTTTGAAAACTTCAAAGTATTCTTTATAAAACGTTCTCATCGGTTTATATATATAAAATGTTTTGGATAGAACAAACTTGATTGAAGAAAAGTTAAAAATTATGTATTTAAGGATTTTCGCTAAATTTAAGATAACCTTGTTAAATTTCACTATACTACATTATCTTCTTCTTCTTATATATAAAATTCTCGAGTCACAATGTTCGTTCCCGTACTCCTCCGAAACGGCTTGACCGATTCTCATGAAATTTTGTGAGCATATTCAGTAGGTCTGAGAATCGGCCAACATCTATTTTTCATACCCCTAAATGTTAAGGGTGGTCCACCCCAAAATNTTGTTTTATCTTTTTCCACCCTTGGCCGGGGGTTGAACAAAAAATTACTCTCACTTATTGTTATAATATACCTTAAACTAACTCATATCAAAAATTCAGCCAAGTTGACAAAATTTCGATTTAAAGGCTTAGTTAATTGGACTATTATCGATTATTGGAATCAAAATTATTTAGTAACACTACCGGAGTCTACATCTTCGAACCCGAGTTTTTTTTTGTGTGTCGGTGTAATTATATACTCGGGAACGTCGTACAGAAAATCTAAGCGTGGTTTTGAAAACTTCAAAGTATTCTTTATAAAACGTTCTCATCGGTTTATATATATATAATGTTTTGGATAGAACAAACTTGATTGAAGAAAAGTAAAAAATTATGTATTTAAGGATTTTCGCTAAATTTAAAATAACCTTGTTAAATTTCACTATACTACATTATAATTAAGTAAAAATTTAGTATTTTGATGTAAAAACAGTATTCCAATATATTTGTTATACAGGGTGTTTCAGAAAGATCTCGTGTAAATACGAAGGGTGATAGTACGACAAAAAATAATAATTTTTTGTCTTATGAACTATGTCTATCTCCTCTTTTTTCGAGATACACAATAAAATTTTTTAAATAGAATTTTTACGAAAATTCCCAAATGGTACGAAATATTTTTATGAAATTAGGTATTTCGGGGTTTTTAAGGATGCCAAATACGCTGGTCTAATTATTTTTTGTATGTTTCATAGAGGGCGCTGGTTATGCTACATTCCTATTACATTTTAAGTTCTAATTTTTTTGAGGTTAGGTTTTTTTTACCATTCGGGCTCCAATTTATAATGTACAATTTTATTTTCTAAAAATAATGTACTCTCGTTAGAATTACCTAATGTGGACGGTTTTCGAGAAAAACTCTTACGATATTACTGTGTATAAAATAAATGACTTTTCTCAAAGTAGGCTTATGTCAAAACTTATTGATAGATGTCTCATAAATAACGCATACATTCTTATTGATATTTTAAACTAATAAAATTTATATCAAAATTTTAGTGATTTTTAATGACTGTAGTTAGTAATGACTAATTACAGTCACTAAAATCTTGATATAAAGTTAATTAGAAAATTAAATTAAAATATTACTAAGAATGTAATATAATGTTGTTTATAAGACATTAAATGATAAGTTTTGATATAAGCCTACTTTGAAAAAAGTCACTTATTTTATACACATACACATATTGGAAGAGTTTAATTAAAATTAAAATTTTTTCTGGAAAACTGCCCACATTAGGAAGTTCTAACAAGAGTACATTATTTTCAGAAAATAAAATTGTACATTAGAAATTGGAGCCCGAATGGTAAAAAACCTAATCTTAAAAAATTGGAACTTAAAATGTAATAGGAATGTAGCATAACTAACGCCCTCTATGAAATATCCGAAAAAATAATTAGACCAGCGTATTTGGCATCCTTAAAAACCTCGGACTACCAAATTTCATAAAAATATTTCACACCGTTTAGAAATGTTTGTAAAAATTCTATTTAAAAATTTTTATTTTGTCGCTCTGTATCTCGGAAACAAGAGGAGATAGACATATAGTTCATACGACAAAAATTCTTATTTTCTATCTTCTTATGTCGTACTATCACCCCCCGTATTTATGGGAGGTCTTTCTGAAACACCCTGAGGAATATGTAAGATAAACACTGTCTTGGTATAGCTGAGGGGATCAAAACCTAAAAAAAACACATTGTAATCAGTCTCAGTAAGCCTTAATATTTTTATAGGTGCCTTGCAAGCAGGTTGGTTCAGATAATTTGAATATATATTGTAACAAATTGGAAATACACAAAAAAATTATCACAATGGAAATATTACCTGACCGAACTTTAGATAAAAAAAAATAAAATTAATTGAAATATAGCAGACAATAAAATTGTTAATACAAAGACTCTGAATATAAAATGAGTATCAAATAAGAATATCATATAGTATAAAGGAGATAATTTTAAATTTAATTCATAAGTGCAAAAATAATTTGAAATAAAAAACATGACATCGATAATTGCCAGACCCAGTATAATAAGAAAACAGAATTTAAACCCAGTGTGACATATATCAAAAGAAAGACAAATATCCATAGATGAATATGATATGCATAAATTAGGTAGACGATTAGATGTAGAGAAGATATTTTCAATCAACTGAATACAATGATGAAATTTTAATATCAAATGTCAAATTAAATTATAAAATTTAGCACATGTCAAAACTAAAGTTGGCTTTACAAGAACCAGAATATGACCTACAAAAGAAAGAACATAAATAAAGAATATTTCACAAAAAGTACTAAATTTATATGTTAGAAATAGAAAGACATTGTCACAAATGTATTAGATGTAAGTAGTGAGGTGAAAGTGTAGTGAAAAAGGTATGCCCAAAAACTGGAAACTATATGAAGGGACCTTAATAAAAAAGGAAACACTAGAAACTTCCAGAAGGCGAAAAAACAATTGTTTATTGATAGTTACGGCTTGGTTTTTTTATTGGGAAGAAGCCAGATATTAGAAGTAGCTCAGAAAAATCATAGAATATTTAAGATATAACAGGCAGAAAGTAAAATAAAACTTACCAGTGATCTTAAAAATCGTTTATCTTCAAAATCTACAAAGAAATTCATCAGGCAAGAAAATTTTTGTAACCCATTAAAAGGCAGTATCAAGAGTATTCCAGTGGCCCATAATTGGTAATAAAAAACCCATCGTTCCAGCAAGGAAAGCCGAATCCAACGATCAACAGGTACCTTTAAAAATAAAAATAAAGTGCACAAAATAAATAAAAATTAAATGCTATAGCTTAAACAATTAAATTGTGATATAGTTTACCTTATAAAAGAAAAAAAAGGTCAAACTAAATAACAGGACTTACCTGGAAAAGGCCAAAGATAAATAAATCCCAAAACCAGCTTTTAAAACCATCCTAATTTGAATGAGCTCAAATTAATCTCGAACATTGACGGCCATTTGTAATTAAATGTCAGTTTTATACTATTAAGGGTAGATATTTAAGTTATGCAATACAATATACGAGCGAGTGTTGAAAGTAGTATTCATAAGTAAGTCAGATAAAAAAATTTTTGAAAAGAAATTAAAAAACTACCAAGCTCTTGTATTGTAAAAAGTGTAATAGGATAAGGAAAAGTAATAGCAAATAAAATATTCTTTATTTTTGTTCAATTAGAAATTAAATTATATGAAAATATTTCTGAAGGAAAAGCCAATCAAGTTAAAAATTTTCTTCTGTTTTGTTTTTGTTATGATATAATCACGATAACTGATAAATTTTTTTAAAGAAAAATATAAATATTGTAAATTCTTAAACATTCTATTTTTTCTTGTTCTGTATGCTACAAGTCCTGAAGTAAAGAAAGTGAACCGACTCCTGAGATAAGACTTAAAGCAAAATCTAAGTGGCAGCTAGCAAGGGTATATAAAAAAAAAATAATTAGATATACGAGGTAAGAAAGAAAAGAAAGGTGTATTTAACAATGTACAGTAAAATCTAAATAATAATTACAGAAATAAAACAAAAGCAAAAACACAACACTCAATACATTAAACACATAAATTAAAAAATTAAAAACTAAAATTAAATCACAATATTCAAAACCAAAACAAATATAACCGTAACAATATATATATATATATTTAGTGTTTTAATTTTTCGTTTAGATTATTATTCAGCTCTCAAAAACATATTATCTAGTGGTTGTTTACTTCTGACCCATTTGTACAGTAAACTTCAAATCTAATTTTATGCCAACGTGGAATAGCATTATTAAAATAAAGAATTCTAGCGGAAAATTTATAAAAAGCTTAAATATATTGTATATATTTCCCAGCGTCCTGTATTTACTTATGCATGTATGCCGTACAAAGGACACTTGACCTAAATCGATATTACTTTCATGTCTCCTCGGGCTTTTCTCCTAAAAAGCACTTTACCCGAATCGATTCTGGTTTTTGTCCAGCATTCAGCGTTCCCAGCAGCTAACTGAATTCAAATACCCCTAAATGCGACCACAGATTAGACAAGGCCAGTACTATCAAACAACTAGTTTTGTACATTTGTACCACCATAAGGACGGCGCTGAAAGTAATTTATTTTGTTCTATCAGACTGTTTGCTCTAAACTATTTCGGAACAATCTATTTGATTACACTCGCTACCTCCCTTAATCTATGTGTAAATTACTTCTAACTGAAAAATATTGTGCTAGTAAATCGAAACCGCGGAATTACGTTTCCGCAACTCTATTCTTGACTTGCAATTTCTCAACTAATTTACGTGAAAGAAGACTTCCTATTTATTTGACAGTGCGGGAATAAGCATCTGCATTTGTCTTGTAAGTAAAGACTTTTCATACACATGAAGTTACATTGCAACCAAAGGTATATACAGGGTGTTTCAAAAAACGTTCCGCTAATTTCTAGGGTAAATAGAATATTAAAAAATAATGTTAGTTTGGTTAATAAACATGTGTCCGAAAATGCCTCCTTCAGAAGATACGGCTCTGTAAAAGGGGCCCCAAAAATTCTTTTTTTTTATTTATCTCTGAGACGGTTTAAAATAGCTAAATGAAATTTAGACCACAAATAGGTTTGATTAGGTCTTGAAAGTTACTGCTGACAAACTTTTAATATTTTGTACAGGACCATCCCTGGAGGGGGGGTGCCACTTATTTTGCCCCCAAACTTTTTTTTACGGGGACATTTTTAATATTTTGGTAAAAAATAATATTTTTTAAATAATTTGCCATAAAAAAGGTACTCTTGCTTAAAGTCAAAAAAATTACCGGTTTTGGAGTTATTTGAGGTTTTAGCAAGTAATACTGACCGAATTAATAAAAATAAAATAATGATAATAAATAAACGCAGGGAATAATGACTGTTTCAGAAACAACAAGTATAAATTAGAGCAAATTATTTTGAGCTTAAAAGAGGTTTTAATTGCATGACACTTACACAGAATAAACAAAGGAAACTATTAAAAAAACAACAAATAACACAGAACAAACAGAAAAATATTGAATAAGTAGGTATGGATTTTTACATTAAATGTTCGAAATGTCCACCATGTTCCCGAATACATAATCTTAAACGTTTTTCTAGGGAAAACATAATTCTTTCAAGTGGCTGTGGTTCTTGAATTAACATTCTTAAATTATTTTCAACTCTTGCTTGAAGTTCTTCAATGGAATTTATTTCGCTGGAATATACTTTTTCTTTAACTAAACTCCACACAACAAAATCCAAGGGATTTAGGTCAGGGGACCGTGGTGGCCAGTGGATAGGAGCATCGGCACCCCGACCAATCCAACGATTTGGGAAATGTTCGTTAAGCCATCTTCTAACTTGTAAACTAAAATGAGGTGGGGCCCCATCATGCATAAAAAACATATTTCTTCTTAGATCAAGAGGCAAATCTTCTAATAACGGAAATAAACGATTATCCAAAAATTCATAGTAAACATCACCATTTAAATTTCCATCAAAAATATGGTAGGCAACAAGGCGGTTGCCTATTGTAGAAGCCCAAACATTCAACTTAAAATTATGTTGATAATGCCTTATACGTTTAACCTTTGGATTTTCATCGGCCCAGAAGTGACTGTTATGACTATTAAACATACCTTGTCTAGTAAAAGTTGATTCATCGGTGAAAAGAATATTTTGTAAAAAATCAGGACTCTGTCTCTTTCTTGCTTGTAATAATTCGCAATAGTCACTTCTCAAAAAGAGATCTTCAGGCAATAATTCTTGTACTTGCCTGTAGTGAAATGGGTGCAATAATTGTTCTTTTAATACACGGTGTACACTAGAAATACTTGTGTTACTTGCCCTTGCCACATTTCTTACACTTATCGTAGGATCCGCAACAACTACATTTAAAATATTTTCTTCTGTTTGAGGAATTCTTGCCACTCGTGGTCTTCCAGAATTTACCTTTTTTGGTTTAAAGGTTCCAGTATCACGGCATCTTCTCTCTAAATTCAAAAATGTTTTTGCATCCGGAACAGTTCTTCCTGGAAATTTTTCCGCATATCTTCTTTTCGCCGCTTTAGCATTACCATTACATTCCCCCAATGTTAACAACATATCGGTATAGTCACTATTAGTGTACATATTCATTTTCAAAGCTTTTAAAAGCGTTATTACTTGTTAAACAAACCAAAACTATCAACAACAATGTGTCAAACCAATCTGTCAAACAAGAAAAATCTGCAGTCTAAGCCTACTTAATAAAAGTAAACCAAATTATTTTCTTATTTTAGGTAAAACAAGTTAAAACCTCAAATAACTCCAAAACCGGTAATTTTTTTTACTTTAAGCAGGAGTACCTTTTTTATGGCAAATTGTTAAAAAAATTTTATTTTTTACCAAAATATTAAAAATGTCCCCGTAAAAAGAAGTTTGGGGGCAAAATAAGTGGCACCCCCCCTCCAGGGATGGTCCTGTACAAAATATTAAAAGTTTGTCAGCAGTAACTTTCAAGACCTAATCAAACCTATTTGTGGTCTAAATTTCATTTAGCTATCTTAAACCGTCTCAGAGATAATTAAAAAAAAAGAATTTTTGGGGCCCCTTTTACAGAGCCGTATCTTCTGAAGGAGGCATTTTCGGACACATGTTTATTAACCAAACTAACATTATTTTTTAATATTCTATTTACCCTAGAAATTAGCGGAACGTTTTTTGAAACACCCTGTATACATATAGGGCACCCACAAAAGACGAAACGAGTCTCTGAAAATTTTCATTTAAAGTTATTTTCGATTCTACTTATTAAAAATGTTCCGTTTCTTTTTTTCAAACAGATCACTTTGTATATTTTTGCATTTTTTTTAAGTTTTGAGTTTTAGGCTCACTTTGATAAACAGGTATTGAATTTAGGTTGTACTATTTCGACGTTATGTGATGTTAAAAAAGATATTTATATTTGTAGCATCCTCGAAATAGTTTTCAATATTAATTCTGCTAATTAAAACTATATCAAATTTGATGTGTGTGAAAAATTGAATTTTCATTTCAACATTATTCAGATTAGTTGATGTTTACTTTTTAAAATTAGCAATTTACAAATGTATCGATATACTTCAGCACTTTTACACTCTTTTGTTTTTGATTTTATCGAAAAATGTCGCTCTTTATAAAAAGTTCTGCCCCTCGAAAAAATGAGACTGTCATACAAACATCTTAGATTAGATATACAAGGTGCTTGTAAATTAAAAACACACGAAAATACTCAAGAGAGATGTACCATTATTTATTTATTATTTTACAAAACATTTTTATAAAACAAATCTGTTTATAACCTCAAATAATTTCCTAATACAAATTTTAAAATCAAAATTTCAATTTTTGAGGTGGGAAGTAGCTATACATATAAAAGTGAAAGTCACAATTGTCAGAGTTTCTCCTCTTGTCAACTCCATCCGTGGACACACTGTATATACATTATTAATAAACTTTATTGTACTTAAGCCATTTCGATGAGAAATTCAATTCTCTGCAAAATTTTTCCTTCCTATGAACTATACCGAAATTTTGCTTCGCTTTCGTACTATATTTAAAAAAAAACTGCAAAAGTGCATTTTCACCCCTATCTTCAATTTCAATCCTCTAATTTAATAACACCCCGCGGTTTTTGCATTTTTAATTACCCTTCGAACAAGTCATGTGATGAAAATCCTTGAACGTCTTATTTCCTTCCTTTTTTTTTGCAATAAATGAGAATTAAAACGTATATGGGCAAAAATTGGCTAAGTTTGAGCGGCCATATATCAGTCAATTTTCATTCAAAAATACTTTACAACCTATTGTTTTGAAGGAAATTTTATCTACTTTTTCTTCTATGAAGGAATGCATATACATATCTTTACTCAAAAAAAAACTAGAGACAAAAAAGTAATTAAAAATCAGAAAATCGAATTTTTTGCTTTTTTTCAAATTGTTTATTAACGATTTTTTTGCATAAAATTTTCCTTTTAAATTTTTTAAATAAGCTACTTCCATGGGAAATTCAACTCTCTAAATAATTTTTCCTATGAACTATAGCAAAATTTTGCTTCCGCGGTTTTTTCATCTAAAATGACCCTTTGAACGAATCATGCAATAAAATTGCTTCGACGTCATAGTTCCTTTTAACCCTGTTTTTTTGGATATATTCAATAGCCTATATCCACACCATACTACATATGGCAAATAATCGCATCAGATGGAGCCTTTATGCTTATAGCATATCTCCCTTATTCGGAAACCCATGAAACCTGATATCACCTGTAAATGCTTTATATCTAATTATACTTGTTCTGGGCTTTTACTTCTACAAAAAAATCTTCCCATAGAACTGATTGTAAATGGTCCATACCTACAAAAAAGTTTCTCAACAAACATTAAATGGCTTCTGTCGGACACATATTTATAGGAACGTTTCCTCAATTTTTGACGTATAATTGGTCAGTACTCTCAGTATGTGTCAGTTAAACTATAATTTGTCTATACCAGTGGTAAGAAATTGAAAGAATATTTGTGCAGATTTGAAGTTTATTTAAACACTACACAGGACTAAACATTTTTTAAAGTCCTAATAATAATTTTTTCAATTAATTTAATGGCGCTAAAACAGCTTTAGTACAAATTCATTGTTTTTTGAAAAAAAAATACAGGTTTTTCATCGCCTTAGGGAAATTTCTACTTGGATATATGGGATTGTACAATATCTACCTGCACTTAACCTGAAAAATATAAAGTTAAAAATCTTGTTGTATACATAAATGGATCGGGATAAAATCGAAGATTCTCGCTTTCCAATCACATGGACTTTCCCATGAAGTGAATTTCCACAATGATTTATTTGACATTCAGTGAAAAGTCCCTCGACATGTCGGAAAAGTGGTCCTATATAAGAATTCGGTCGTTTAAAATTGTAAATGATATAGCTAAAAGTTGTATACGCCAGAGGAGTACAGAAAATATTTAAACTAATGTAAGTAATTCATTAACTATTCAAGAAAATATCCTAATTAAAAATAATATCAAACAAACAAAATCTGCCACGGATATTTACAATATAAAAAATCTATTATTGTTTGATTGATGTTCTATTCGACATTAGTTTCTGGACGTACGTATCAGAGAAAAGCAATCAAAGTTGTTGCATTTTCTGTATATCCGACAAAATGTGTACCAGATTTGTAGAATTCAGTTCACTAAAGCGATTTGGATCCTCCCGATAACCCTTTCTTATTGCCTCTCTAAATTATATGTGCTCAGTTTGTCTTTCATTCTTTGTAGGAGTATCTACCAGTTATAAGAATAAAAATATTTCTTTAATACATAAAGTATTTACTGAAATTTTTCATGGTGTATTAAATTCGATATATTCAGTGTTTTATATTAATATACTTTAAATTTTTAATTTATTTCTAATATTATTTTTGTAACGTTTTTATGTCTCTTTGAATTTATATTAATTGGCACAATTAGAAATTTTGCTACGATTTTATACAGGGTGTTTATAAATAAGTGCGAAATATTTTAGGTGGTGGTTGCCGAAGTTATTTTGCAAAGAAAAGTTCATATGAACGTAGGTCGAAATATATGCTTCGTTTCCGAGATACAGGAGTGTTTAAATTTTAACTTTTTATTTATTTTTATTAATTATTTCAAAGGGTTTTAAAGAGATTGACTCGAAATTTGAAAAACGCGTTGGAAGGATAAATGTGCATTTTTTTGGGTGATCCGAATGTTTCTACTTGCACCAGTGGCGTTCGTGCGAGAATGCCACAATCTTTTCTAATAAAAAAAATTGTACGCCACTGACTTTTTCCCGTTTTTTTTTTAGAAATCCACCATCAATTCTGAGTGAAATTGGTCTTTTCAATTTTTTTCGTAGGATGCACCATTTTTGAGGAAAAAACATATTTTATTGCAAGTTGTGTGTATTTTTAATTTTAATTAATACAGTATCTGGTAGGTTACTGTCAATATTTCTAAATAAAATGCAACCATCAAATTTCGAGTCAATATAACACCCTGTATAATAAATACAGCTCTCCAAGTCCTATGCAAATTGCAAAAATTTGGAACACGAAAGTATTGAAAGTCGTAGTAATAATTTTTACCTATATTATATACTAAATTTTTCACTTTTGTAATGATGTTTACATTCAGGGTGGTCCTTAAGTACGTTCCGTTAATAGAGATGATGATTTCTGAGTTAATACTAAGAAACGTTCCTATATGTTCATAGGCGATCTAGTTTCCTAGCAAAAGGTTTATAAACTTAAGAAAAAAGTAATTTATGACCCATCAAATATATTAATATATCGCCACAGGTGTAGGTAAGGGTATGTAACGGTGCATTTATTAGAGAACAAATGGGTCGCCACTAATTCTTTCAAATTTTGGAAAAAACGGAAGTTTAGATTTTTTCAAACAAATACAAAAGATGTACGAGACAAAAAAGTGAAGTTTACATAAATACTTACACTTAATCAAAAAGAAAGCTGCGAAACCTAACCAATAATATTTTTCCTTTTTAAATTTAATTACTTTTTTGAAAGCGTCAATTAATATAATATATTTGGTGTGCTTGGAATATTTCCGAGTTACTAAACTGAAGCTCCGTCATGCATAAGCTATAAACGGTATCACATATTAAGTGATACATCAAAAAGGACCGCAGTTGATTTTTAATAGTCACGCCAAAACTGTCTAGTAAATAACCATCCAATTATTATTATTTGATGAAAACTGATGTTGATAATTAACTTAATGCTTGTCGGTTGAGGATCTTTATGTGATGATTGTTCTGTGGAGTTACGAGAGGAATTGACAATAAAAGGAATGCGATTTAGAAACAAAATGTTTTAAGTTGTTTGGTAAAGTACCGTAACAGCTTAACATACATAAAATAGTTTATTGATGAAAATAGGAATTATAGGGTCAAGAGGAACATTTCTAGGAAGATATTTCAAAGTTTCCGATGTATTGTTAAAAGAGATGCTTATTTATTGAACTATTTTCACGTATTTGGGAAAAGTATTACTGCGGTTTTCATTCATGTGGAGACGACTTTTTTTAATGAGAATTTTGCCCTAGTTCTCGTTGTCGCATCCAGTTGTACTTTGAGATGGAATTTATATCGAGAAATTTATATAAACTACCCAAAGTCATAGTATCTACTTTCTGGTAGTATTTATTGTATTTAGTAGAGTAGAACTACGCCGTATTATTTTCCCACAAATGAATCTAAACATGACTATTGGACTCTACACACGCAGGATAATACCTCACCGGGAAAAAACGTAGTTAATCTGATTGGTTGAGCCAAACCAAGTCATTGCACATTCACATTTTTATTGGTATATTTACATTAGATAGAGTAAAAACATAAAATATCGGGAGCAATAGGTTTTAAACAATAACAATACAACGTAAAATATAACAATATGTCGTAAAGAGAAAATATACACGCAAATGCGTAATTCTATGCATTACTCTACTAAGCCTAATTTCCGCAAGATTTATCAATTTATTTATTTATTCTTATAAAAATGGCTCTGATATGCTTTGACGAATAACATTCAATACCTCATCTTTTCATTCTGACTCTTACATATTATTTTTTATTTACTCTATTTACTACCAATATAATCCATCTGATATTACACTGTAAAAAAATTTCACTCAAATTTCACTCAATTTTACTCAAAAATGTAGATATCAATTTCTGTCCACACCCAATTGACTGAAATTTTCGCTCTATTAGTATGAGTACAACTGAGTAAAACTATTGCATCAGAAATGAATGAGTTTTACTCAATTCTGGGTTACTATTAATTGTCAGTGACTTTTGACTCTATTCTGAGTATATAAAATCAATTTGTCTAATATTGACATATAAAGTACCTAATATCTTTTGTTATCGAAACAAGTGTCAAAACGTTCTACTTTATGTAACTAGTTATACAATGAAAACTGCAATGCAACTGGTTACAAAAAGTTCGTTATGTCACTAATTGCAAAAAAGAATGAAACAAAATACAACAGAAAAATAATAAAGTAACTTTTATTTAAGTCAGTAATTTTATAAATAACACTTTATTAATTATTTATTAATTATTATTATTTAATTATAAATATTCACAACGCAGTTGGTACAGTTAGTGAAACTAATTTCAGAAGAAATCTTATTTGTTGAACTTACAGTAATATTCCGTGATATGTTATTGGTATTACTGGGTTCTCCAAGATAATCATTGGAAATTGTTTTTTTATGTTCTATAGAATTTTCAACATATCACATTCTGCAACAGAATTTGACTTCCAGCCGCCGTGTAGTTTTATTTTTAAAATATTGGCCCAGAATCTGCAAGTAAAGTGTCCGAAGATCTTCTGAAACAGTGCTTCGTGAATAATTCGGCAAACCAATCATTTGAGCAATCATCTTTGGTAACTGACCAATAGTATTAATTCCTACTGGTTGTACACCACATTTGCCATTTTTATATCTAACAAAGAATCTATTGTGTTTAATATTTTCCGGGCGTAGGTTTCTATATACTTCTATATCTCCCGGGGTGATTACAAATTCACCAATTACTCTAGTTTTTGTATTTGGAATATTTAGGTACTCGAAAATACGTCTCCTCATCTGTAACATCCACGTAAAAATGTTAATTCTGACTTCCGATATGCACCGGCTATTCCCACAACCAACACAACCTAAAGCAAAAAATGCGAATTAGTAAAGTGACAACTAAATGAAGCAATTATTAGTTACCTTAGCCATTAAAAGATTATTGTCATCCGCCTCCGTCAAAAACTTCGCAATATCTACTTTTGAAAAAACGTTTGATTTCTTAGCGTGGTATCTATCAGAACGCCTTTTCAAAAATGCTATCAAACTATTGTATGTTTTAATGTCTATACCTTTTTTTAAAGACAGCTCTGTTCTTATCATGTACTGTGTCCATAACGTAGAAGCCTTCAAATTCTTTTTACCTTCAAAATATGTTAATAGTACTTTCTCATTGACGTGTTTTACTTTCTTCTGTTTACGCCATTTCTCAAATTTTTCATAAGCCAAGTCTTATACCGCTTTGGATTTTTCAGGAATCAGTGAACTTACGGCATTTCTTGCCGCTTCTTCGATATCGCTCGGTATATCGTCAGAATCTGAACATAAATCACACATTTTTCCTAATAAATGGTAATAGTAACGATCAGCGTCACAGAATAGATCAGCGTCTATTAAATGTCAAACCAAATGACAAGAAAATTTAAACTGGCACTGACCTGAGATAATTGTTATTTAAATTAGACTTGTAAATGATCAGAATTAAGAACTTGTATTTCCCATTTTTCCTCAAAATTAGAAAAAATCTTGTATGTAATAGTTACGTTATGAAACATGATTTTATGTAACTCGTGCGATATTGCACTCGTTACATAAAATCATACTTTTCATAACTGATTACATAAATAGCTAATAGAATTGACTTTTTCTCTAATATGATTTAAATTTAACTATTATTGAGTCACTTTTTAATCAAACTTGGTTTTTAATTAACTAAATATTGAGTGCAAAAATAAATCAGTCATAAAGTTATTAATTACGATACACAGCGATGAAATTAATTATAGTCTGTTTGGAAATGAAAGAGAGTAATAAAATCCCGAGATAAGAACCGGCCTTGGGCGTGGTAATATTTCGTTTCAGGTAATTATCGGGTAACACTAATGCTAACAAAAATGACAGGGATTGGAAAATCGACTATCTACAGACTTTTAAAGGAAACAAAAAATGAACAAGATACTGTAAATCCCCCAAAATCATCTACAGGGAGGTCAAAAGTCGTTATAGATGATTTCTTCAAAAATGTCATTCGCAGAAAAGTACACTCATTTTATTTTAAAAAAGAAATACCAACGCTAAACAAAATTTTAAGTGAACTTTCAGAGGACAACGATTTGCCAAAAATCAGTAGAAGCAAATTATGGGCCGTCTTACGAGAGTTGAATTTTTGCTGGGAAAAGCAGAACAGGAAGTCAGTTCTTATCGATAAAGATGAAATTATTTGTTGGCGAAGATCCTACTTAAGATCAATTAGAAAATTCCGTGACGAAGGGAGGAATATTTATTATCTAGACGAAACTTGGGTCAACGAGGGATATACTGTAACAAAAGTATGGCAAGATAAAAATGTAAAAAGTTTTCGACAAGCATTTTTGGATGGACTTTCAACAGGGTTCAAGGCACCTTCAGGTAAAGGGCGAAGATTAATAGTGACACATATAGGTAGTGCCAGTGGTTTTGTAGATGGCGGTTTACTTTTATTTGAATCTAAAAATACAGGTGACTATCACGAAGACATGAACGCAGATGTTTTCGAAGAGTATTTTACACAGATGTTGGATCTTATTCCTCCGGGGTCTGTAATTGTCATGGATAATGCCAGTTACCATTCACGGCAGACCGAGCGGACGCCTACGACTGCTTGGAGGAAAGCCGATATAATTCAATGGTTATCCGGAAAAAACATTTCTTTTGAAACAAATATGGTGAAAAAGGAACTTTTGACACTTGTCAATCTTAATAAAGATCAGAAAAAATATGTTATCGATGAAATGGCAACAAATCGCCAAATAACGGTACTACGGTTACCACCTTATCACTGTGAACTTAACCCAATCGAATTAGTCTGGGCGCAGGTAAAAGGAGATGTAGCGCGAAA
Source organism: Anoplophora glabripennis (assembly GCF_000390285.2). Lineage (NCBI taxonomy): Eukaryota > Metazoa > Arthropoda > Insecta > Coleoptera > Cerambycidae > Anoplophora > Anoplophora glabripennis. The sequence continues at coordinate 1,276,172 of NW_019416232.1, read as the reverse complement.
TAATACGACGTTTAAATTAAGTGACGTGAAAATTTTGTTAAAAAATTCCTTGGAACGAGTAACTGCAGATAACTGGCAAAGATGTATACATCATGTACAAAAAGAAGAGGAGAAAATGTGGGAACTCGATAATTTAATTGACGTTACTGTGGAACCTATCGTTATCAATCTAGGAGACGAAGATAATTCATCAGAATATTCAGAGGATGAATTTTAATATACCTACTTTTTTATTTTCTTTATTGTACATTTATACAACACTACATTTACTCACCATAATTTGAATTTTCAAAATACATATATTTTTGTGTGGAATAAAAGTCTATTCATTAAATTTAAATAAATATTTTGATAATAATATTGAATAATTTTATTTGAATTACTAAAAACCCTCTTAACCCGGTTATGATGCTTAAAGTAGCCTCATGTTTTGAAATGCTGTTTTTATATTGTTTACTTATAAGAGAAATGGACCGAGAAATTGAAGCGGCATAGACAAAGACAGATTGTCGGGGATTAAATTTTAGCTACCTGCTACAATTTAGTACAGTCCGATCGCACAAGTTTTTTAAAAGTACACCTCATCCTATACCGATAATACATAATATAAAAATATTGAATATAAGCACCAGTACTACATTTATTTACGTTTTGCATACATAATAAGCTTTTATTACTCTCTTTCATTTCTAAACAGACTATAGACGCTATACATAGTGTTCTGCAAATTATGAACTTTCAAATTAGGAGATATATTTTAAACATGTCCCAAATCTACTTTTCTTGATATATTATGTATTAACTATTGAAGTTTAGAGATGAACATCGGTATTGTGTAATAACTTTTTTGTAATTTATTAAATTTGTATAACTTTTGGGTAAAAACCAAGTTATTTGAAATTACTAATTTACGGAGCTACTTTGTAGACCTAAGAGCAAAGCGTCCTTGATAATCTCGGCCTTGAACAAATATATATTTTTTAAATTTTAATTTAAATATTGTCATAAACTACTAAACAGTCATGGTGGTTTCAACACAGATTTGTTTTAGAGACAATAATTTAGGTCTGGATTGGTTCACTGATCGGATAAATAAGTTGCCATAACCTATATCGTACGTTACAAATACGTAATTATAGATAACAATTTAACTATACGTTTATTTAACCAAATATTAATCGAGACTTAATATATTGTCTTTAATTATTGTAATTAAACCATTGCATTTAAATACAATTTTCACTAGAATAACCAGATAAACCGATACTTGTCTAACTCCAAAGCACACCATACGTCATACTGCCATCCACCACGATCACGAGATAACCTAATCGGGCGATGGGAACAGACAAAGACCATGTATCTGGATATAAAAAAGGGTGGGATCACTCAGTAACGAAGACATATTCACTCACACCCACATGTTTACAGTGTATGTGTCAAAATCATAGGCAGTTTCAGCCGCTTTTGTTTAACATTAATGTTTGTAATATTCCGTTCAGTGTTTTAAGAAGTGAATTACGTCTGTTCCTGTAGATTGCTTTGTTGTATTTCTTTTACTTCGTGTCTCCTGTTCTATCAGCGGAATGTCTGTCAGGGCAGTGTATTTTTAGATAGACGAATAAATAAATTAACCACAAGAAGCAACATTCTTACATCCGACTCGAACACAACAGAAAAAAGCTTAAAAATGTTGCTGTACCCGAGATTTTAATTCACCAACTCCTTTATCGCGATCCCCCGTCCATGCAACATTAATTTCGTTCGCTCAGTGGAAGCGAAAGAGACGCTTAATGCAATTGTGAGAGACGACTTTATAATAGCCTTTGCCGTGATGAATCTTTACATTGTTCAAAGTTTACGAGTTTACAGGCTCGCAGCTATACGGCAGGGGATGGATCTCCGAAGCTAACGGAGCAACTAACAGAACTACTTACTTATGTTACCTCCGAAACTTGCGCCAACCACAATTAAAGTTCTGTACAATCTTCATTATCGCACTTGATGGAAACTTGCATAGTTTACGCTGTAGCGAGCAAATAAAACACCCGGTAACAACGGGTTGATAATCTCAGATTAATACTGAAGTTTATAGTTGTAATTAAACATTATGTTGTACCTTTTTCTTCCTGCAAATATCAATTTTCTTTATACAGGGTCATTCACAACTTATCCAAAAAAATTTGGGAATAGATGCGGCATGAGAAATGGAGTCAATTTCGTAAAAAAATTTTTTGTAAAATTCCTATAGTTTCCGAGAAAAAAATCATTGAAGTTGTAGTACATTCAACCACTACCTAGCTGGACAACTGTAGTCTCTAGCGTCATTCGCAATACGCGTGTGGAGCCACGTGGTCTTAGCGACTCCGAATACTGAAATCCGTCGTTGCGATAGTGTTTATCTGTTATTTGTGATATTAACAACAGTTTTTTAGTAGTTAGTGTCAAAAATGGTTTGCGTGTATAGCAACTCAGAGTTGATGGATATCGTTTTAATTTATGGTGAAGCAAGACAACATTTGTATTATGGTGAAGTATTTGTGTTATGGTGAAGCAAGACATCATTTGTGTTAGTTCGTAGAAAGTGAGTAAGACGGAC